>NC_060909.1:16209740-16558490 GCF_014805685.1 Silurus meridionalis
AGGTCTAACGTCGTTATCAAATCGAAGGGACGAAGACGCTACTTTTTCCGCTGCACGAGCACAGAATATGCTGGAGTTGAGATTTTCAGGAGCGCTAAACTTCACGATCCCGATCCCTTGTTAATGTGTATGTGGAGCTTTAGATCAGGAGGTGACATTCAGGATGACTCGGAACCTTCACTGCATGTACTCTTCATATCACTTTTTTTATTATTATTCTCAACAGAAGATGCTTGTGTAGAGTGAAAGAGAAAGAAAGGGGTAAGAAAGTAAAAAAAAGAGAGAGAGAAAGAGAGGGAGAGAGAGATACTTTCCTGCCTGCGTAGTGTGGTGGCTCAGGGGAGCAGATTAATTAGCCGAGATGTGCTGAAAGGTCTTCCATAACTGGATGGGCTGTGACAGCACCGCAGGCCCACAGATCAATCCATCATGATCTCCTGCCTGCTTGGGAATGAGATGAGATCGCTTGGGGAACTGGAGTGTGTGTGTGTGTGTGTGTGTGTGTGTGTGTGTGTGTGTGTGTGTGTAAGACTGTGACTGTCAAACACTGACTTTAACTTGAGCTGCTGTAGATTGAGCGGAGGGACATATTTCACCTTCTTCCAAAAGCGAGTGTTGGATTCAGGAAGAAGAGATTCAGCACTGGCGCTGACCATCGCTGCTGTAACTGTTTCGAATGTACATGACAATACCCAATAAGAATGTATAATTCTTTTCACTATAAAATGTGATAATTAATAAAATAACCTCTCTCTCTCTGTAAGCAATATTTTCTATGTAGATTGATTTCTTGTCGCAAAACTGTTTCTCGAGGGCGTTCTCTCAGCATCGCTGCTGCTAAGTGAATATGGCGTATCACAACGCTACGGAGACCGAGGCGCATCCTGAGAGTCACATAGAATACAGATTAACATGGCAGAGGTAGAGCTGTGTCTTTCTGTAGAGAGAAGAGGAAAAGAACCTCTGTTCTCAATCTATTTTGGGTTTTATTTTGATCCTTAAAGGCCTGTTTGTAAAAGGAGCAATGTGTTAAAAGTCTAAGAAATAGAAATAAAACTATTTTTTTTAACTGCATAGAATCATATGTTTTCCATCGCATTTTATTGTACTGGATGACATTTTGATGAAGCAAATCGGATTGTTGGCTATGCGAATCGCATCGCCTCAGTTTTGGGGATTCACATCCATAATATGTATATATACTGTAAATAACACACGTTTTACAGTCGCAGGTCTATTACAGGCACAACCTTCATTTACACCTGGGAGCGGAGCGGAAACCTGAAGAACACCGATGAAACCCTTTGTGAAAGAGATTCTGCAGGATTGAACCTGAAGCTTTGAGGCTGTAGGACATATTACGGTAGGTTGTTTTTTTTGTTTTTGAATCGAGCGCGATCGATCATTATGGTGCACACAATGACGCACATGCCTATAAGCTGATATTTTATGCTATTGCTATTTAAAAAAATATATAAATATAATTTTCAAGGTGCCAGGTCGCCTCAAGCGCTCTGCCGTCCTCCTGGACTTTTTACTTTACACTGCTATGACTAATGCTTTCAGAGAGCGGAACATATGGTGTCCTGTCCCAAATCGCCCAAGCGTGTCCAATCGTGTCACAAGGACACAACGGTGTTTTACATTCCGGCGCCTGTGTTCGAGCACTCTGTTTTGGTCAAATGAAAGTTTGTTAAAGCTGATATGCATTTGCCCCCCCCCGCGGGTTGTTTTTATTTTTTCATTTTTCGCCTCAAAACTCAAAAGATGTACTCTGCCCTCAAAGTGATGGTTCCAGCATTGTGGTTTTGAGCTCCAGGTTTGTAGGTTCACATTGCCCTCTTCTGGTAAGACACATTTACGATCCAATTTTTTTCAATTTTCTTTCTTTTTTCTCAATTTGCTTTTTCTTTCTTTAAGCGAAGAAACCAAAAATCCAAAGGTGTTGGAATATACGCAGCATGGGGTGTATTGTCCATTGTGGTGAATGTATAAAAAGAAAAAAAAAAACAAACAGGACAGCTTCTCCAGTTTAAATAGGTGTCAAATAAATAGCCTGCTTTATAATACGGCTGTACAAAACGACACAGAAAAGCTTATCATTTAAAAGAAGAGAAAATAAACAATATAAAGCTATCCCCCCCAACCCCCACCCACCCTCCCACAAACCCCTGCGAAAGAGGATCGAGTCAGATTTTGAATTCAGCAACGAGTTCAACTCAGGAGGCAATAAAGAAAATACAGTCCAGGAAAATATTGTACAAAAATAGCATGTGTAAAAATGTGTGTGTGTGTGTGTGTGTGTATATGGGAAAGCCATGGAAAGCCACTGTCTGTGCTCACTGTCCCTCCTGAATCCGAAAGTGTCAGGGTCCGGCCCAGGCGGTGCCGGCTTTCTACTTCCCGTAAAACATCTCGAGAAGAAGTTCTTCCATGTTTACCGCGCCGATGAGGGGCCTGAAGAAGAGCCCTGCCACGACGTTGGAGTTGATGGATCGGAGCATCGAGAGGGCGATGAAGAGTTTGGCGAACCTCGTGGTGTCTCCTCTGTGAATCAGCTTGACATGTTCATTAAGAGCCTGGTGTGCTTCACTCTGCAGAGCCTGGATGTAGTGCTGACACTGCAGTCCGGCAATGTCTGGGAAAGCAACACACACACACACACACACACACACACACACACACAGGTACACAATTAGTACACAATCTCTACTTTACACTTTATTGCTATATTGGAATGTACCAAACAAAAGGAGGAAAAAGTTTAGACTGATCAAAAATTGTGTAATTATTACTAGAAAAGATTAATTTTTTCCAGATGTTATAGTTCACATTCTTCCAGATGTTCGTGATGTTGAACTTTTGCTCACCTGGGTTAAACAGAACGGCTCCTTTCAGGTAGGCGTACTCTTTGGTGCTGATGTCGAGGTCCCAGCATTTACTTAGGAACGCTTTAATGCCCTGGGCTTCAGCCAGCGCTACTCCTCCTCCTCCTCCCTCTTCTCCTCCTCCTGGTCCGCCGCTGTGATGGTGATGGCGCGGGCCGTCAGGACTCTCGTGCGCGCCGGTGAGGAGTCGCTGCAGCATGCTGGGCTCGGTGCTCTCGCGCGTCTCGAAGTTCAGGCCGTCCTGCGCCATCCCGAGCACGAGCAGAGGCGCCCAGCCTCCGCGCACGAGCGCGCGCTGGTCGCCCGCGGGCAGCTCGCCGAAGCACGGCACGCTCTTGACGAAGCGCAGCGTCTTGGCGAGCACGGCCGAAGCCGCGGCGCACGTGGCGCGCGGCGCTCGCAGCGCCACCGGCCGCGCCGCACCGCACGCGCAGGCTAGCCGCGCACCGCGCGGTACTCGCTCGGCCGCGCGCGGCGCGCCCTCGCGCCTCAGCAGGCTGTAGAGGATGCTCGGGTGGCGCCGCTCGCCGCCGCACTCGCAGCCTTCCGCCGAATGGTGCGCCGTTGCGCGTCCGGGCTGCGACACGTGCCTCCTCTTCGGCTCGCTTCCGTGCATCGCCGCCGTGTGCGCGCGCTCTACTCTCCGCCGCGCGCGCACCAGTTAAAGAGTTTTTAAACGGCGCTCACCGGCGACACCACCCACTCTGACGCACGCGCGGAGGAGCTGATCCCATAAACACTGGGGGCAGGACTCCACCATCATCAAGGCTTAGTTTTTGTTCGACTTTTTTTATCGTTCCTTTAGAGAATATGTCATGCATTTGTGTTCCAATATTTCTGCATATATATTGTATACTTTTTGCGTGTGTGTGTGTGTGTGTGTGTGTGGCTGCTATAATGCATTTGCATTCCAGACACTTCACACTGGGAAAGAAGTACACACTTGTGGAGACACTTTTCCTCACATCAAAAATGACACTTATGTCATTGTAATGGCTCATACAGTAGATTTAGACCAGACTGAAAAAAACTAAATGTCATGCATGGGTTCATGTGATATTTTGTGATGTAATAATATTAATAATAATAAACACACACACACACACACACACACACAGGCTTGCTGGGTGTCTCTTGCTTTTGCTCATGCTCTCGTCCCAAAACCTCGATACTGATCGAGCAATTTTCAACGAGCAAAATCTCTAGAAAGCCTCGTCATCGGCGTCATCAATCCCGTAATCGTTTCTCTCACGTCCGGTGTTGTTTCGATTGCGTGTACTTGTTTCACGGTTAGTTATGATTTTGGCACATCGTAAGAGAACAACGACGGCAACAAAGCGAAAGACGGCACGTTATCGGAGAAACTTTCGAAGCCCAGGGTCAAACGTATTGTGCCAATGCATGGGAGACAGACAAATTCATATCAAGGCAAAGCTTCTCGGTTCTGAAAGGCCTGAAGGACGAGTCTGCATGTAGGGCATGAAAGCAGTCACAGAGCATTAGAATATTGTGGGATAAATGTGAACTTGCACAATTGATTTATTTGAAAGAGACCCCCCCCCTCACACACACACACACACACACACACTCCCCCCCTCCCCCTTTTTTTACCATTTATATCAAGGCCAATGTCAAGTAAACAGTCTTCATAGTGTTCCATATCCCCTCCCCTCCACACACACACTCACTCACACACACACAAACACAGTGTTTTGTATCCAACTGAGCTTCTGTTCAAGGTCTCCAAGTCTGACAGTCGAGCATCTCTGGGAAATTAGAATTTTGCCTTTGATTACGGCTCTCGGCGGCAATCGGTAAAACCGCGTGCATTCTTTTCTGGGTCATGTTCACTTCGGTGACTTGGAGAGCCAACCTTGAAGACCAGGGGACACGATGTCCTCTCCATGATCCCTATGCAATTTCACTTCAATTGCAGTTTGACCTTAGAGCAGTCTCACACACACACAGGTATCTCGCAGAGTGTTGGTATTGTAATGTCCCATCATTTTAGACAAACTCCTGTGTTGGAGGATCGTCCAGATGTGTAACGACTAATGTATATGTGGTCGGTTCTGTCAACATTGGACTGCTTCTGTCAACATTGGGAAAGCTTGTGAACAAGTATACTCAAGGTGTGTCCGTATACGTTGGAGTTTCTATCCAACTAGATTCCAGCCCTCAAGTCATGTGTTGCCAGTGTCTAAGTCTCTTGCTTTAACCAATCAGATTGCCAGCTGGAGTCACTAGGGACCTCTAGCAGGTGTCCAATCGTGTCAGCATTTTTTACGCCCTTTGTTTGGATCAGGGGTCTCCAATCTTTTCCAGAAAGGGCCAGTGTGGGTGCAGGTTTTTATTCCAACCAAGCAAGTCCACACCAAATTCTACCTGTTCAAATCAAATGATCTTTATTTTTAATGACTATCAGGTGTGACCATTGATTGGTTGGAATGAAAACCTGCACCCACACTGGCCACAATCTTAAATATGCTTGTGTGGATTTAATAGCTGTTTTTTTTTTTCTTCTTCTAAAAGAGGAGAAGAAACTGGTCGCTGATACACTTTTAAGGACATTTAGAAGATGGACTTTTCAAGAAACGCAGAGGTTGATATCGATGCTTCTGCTAGAGATGACGTTTTGCGGGTTGTGGCTGCAGTGAAAGGAAACCCGTTGAATTGTGTTCATTGGGTTTCCTGCTTTAGTAATGGCATCCATTCCTACTGCATGAGATTCCCGTGATCCAGTGCTCCATTATACTGAGTTTCTGTGTAATACTGATGGATTCTAAAGCCGTGATGTCATAATGATAGTAATAAGAGGTGGATTGATTGAGGCAGGACATCAATGAAGGCCTAGTGAAATGCACGGGTGACCACTGGTGGACAGATGTAATTGCTTCTCAGGAATAGCAGGGAAGTATACTAGAAGGCCCATAACTCATTTTACCTAATAACAGATTACTGTGCTGTATAATATGGATTATAAGAAATCAGGCACATTGTATAAAGCAGTGATTAGACTTCAATGTGGTTTATTTTGTTCACAAGATTGAACGTTTGTCATTAGTAAGGAAGCGTTTCTCTCAGCTTTTCCCTTGCTATGAAACACTCAGACATGCCAGAAGTATCCAGCCAGGTTGTCATGACCTCATGAGAATAAGAAATTGGCCAAAATTAACAGCAACAACCTTGAAGATCTTTAAAAAAACACACACACACACACACACACACACATGGCATTTGGTTTCCTACACATAATAAAAGGAGTTAAAACAAAACACAGAATTTCCCAGAATTTTCTTGCAAGCAAATTCCTCTGGTTCCCTGTTGTGTTATGAGTCCTGGCTGTTACTATAGTAACTAGTTAGATTTTCTTCTTGCTTGCTTCTATGACTTTACTTTTATAAACTGAGGCGACCTTGTGGCTGAGAGACTTACAAATTGAAAAGTCCTCCTTTCAAGGGCTTCTGCCTTTCTGTCTGTAACTCACAGAGCTTTGGGAGAGGAAATTCATTTGTCTCACTCTCTTTCGTGCGCGCGAGTGTGTGTGCCTGTGTGTGTGCTAGCTGTCAGGAAAAGTGTGAAACAACATACAGTACGGACAGCGGTACAGTGATCATAGTAAGGAAATGCTCTATCTCAAAACTGGAAAACTGTTCTGTGGTCAGACGACTCAAAATTTGAATTTCTTTTTGGAAAACTGGGACGCCATGTCATCCGGACTAAAGATGATAAGGACAACCCAAGTTGTTATCAGCACTCAGTTCAGAAGCCTGCATCTCTGATGGTATAGGGTTGCATGAGTGCGTGTGGCATGGGCAGCTTACACATCTGGAAAGGCACCATTAATACTGAAAGGTATATCCAAGTTCTAGAACAACATATTCTCCCATCCAGACGTCGTCTCTTTCAGGGAAGACCTTGCATTTTCCAACATGACAATGCCAGACCACATACTGCATCAATTACAACATCATGGCAGCTTTACAGAATTTGACAGTAACGATGTGTATTTATCCCTGATGAGCAGCCATGGTGACTGTGGTGATGAAAAACTCCCTTAGATGTTATGAGAAAGAAACCTCAGAGGAACCAGACTCAAAATGGGAACCCATCCTTATTTGTGTGATAATGAATAGGAAATAAATGGGAAACTTGCCTGCTGACCAAAATACCAACTTTAAGAACTGACTTTTCACTTGTTGTCCTGTATTTCCTACATTTTTGGCATTTGACCCATTTTAATGAGATACTCCACATTCAGTGGTTCAGTGTGTTTGTGTTTATTTACAACCATGGCTCTAATGGTGTGCCAATATAACAGCTGCCAAAAGTCACTGATTGGGTAAAGAAAGGAGGTCTACATTAGTGTAGCCACCAAAAGGTCAAGGGTAACTCTGGAGCTGGAGAGAGGCAAACACTGTCCCATTATAATAAGCAGAGATTTATTTTTATGTTGTATCAGTACAATAAGCCACTTTAAATATACTGTAGCTCCAGGAGCAGTCTGATTGGCTTCTGGGGAAGATATTATTTACTATTGTAATAATACTGTTTTTCTCAGTTGCTTTGGAGCATTCCTCTTATTATCCTTAATATTTGCAAACCAGTAAGTGCATTTAAAAAAATACTTTGTACAAACAGCACAGTACAATAGATTTCTTGCAAAAGCCTGTACTTTATTTAAAATCCTTAGTTCATCTGTCAAAAGTTAGTATTTGTGTCAATAAACATCTCATTCCCTTCAGAATGACAAGTCTTTTGTCAATGTCCACAAACAAGTTCGTCAGATTGTTTAGTCATGTTGTCAGTATGACAGTGCACATTTTCAGGATTTCCTGATGTAAACTATTGTTTTGATTACAACGATTGAAAATGCAAAAGGCTGAATTTCATCTGTATGACATCTATGAATTTCAGCTTTTGAAATGAAATCAGATTTTCATTGTATTGCATATTTGGTTCCCTTTCAGCAACTCGAGCTGTGTGCAAAATGCTTAATCAGTCAAAAATTGGACGCTGGCCGTCACTGGCGGGGTGACGTCATGACCAGGAAGTATAAAACTCACATGGAGTAAAGCCGGCGCCAGCTTCTGTTTGTTCACGAAGCACTCTGTGCGTATGTGTTGAATTGTCTGTCAATTGTTCGTCAGAAAAATGATAATAATTCAAGCGTCATGGTCGGAAAGAACACGGGTATGGAGTGATGGGTTGCGAAAGTCACCTCCTCCCTAAGGACCCCAACATTACCCATGAAACCCCTGCGTAAACCCCCTAGTTAGAAGCCCCAACTTCAACCCACCACCTCACATCGAGAGGTACAGAAACGGAGCATCATGACTCGCACCCCTCTGTCCGGGATCTTGCATGGCACTTTGCTTTTTAGCCCTGTGAAGTGACAGATCTGAGAACTGTCATCTTCAATAAGATAGATTAGGAGGTTCTGGGGATCCGGCTGTGAGGGGGCACGTTGCACCACAGTATCCAGTGCCCACCCTGCCCAGGTTCCCTCAGGACCCTGGTCTGTTAAGCCTGCCATTGAATGTGCTTCAGGGCTTGGCCAGCTCCAGCAAGCATCCTCCTCGGTCTCCACCTTGGTCCTCTGACTACCCCTCCAAGACATTTGCAATGCTGCTGGCTGGTCCACCTCGCTTACCTTCGTCCGGTTGTATAACCTGGACCGCAGTGCCACTCCTGGCCCCTCTGTCCTTTCCACCTAGCTGTGCTTATACACACTAGTCAGGGACTGGTCAGTCTGGCGTGATTGGACACTCGTTTCCAAAGCGTTTCGATGCAGCTCGAGTTCCTGAAAGGGAACGTCTCTAGGTTACGTGTGTAACCCTAGTTCCTTGATGGTCGTGACGTCACCCCGCCGGTGATGGCCAGCATCCAATCTTTGACTGATTTGCACACATTATTTCATAGAGTGAACACTCTGGCGTGTTCCCAAAGCGTTTTAAATCAGCGTCTCATTTCCTTAGGGAATTAGGGTTACATACGTAACCAAGAGACGTTTATATTGATTGCAATAATTCACACTTTTACTGTACTGTAATAGTGTTCGCTCATTTTCCTGGTTGTTCATCCATTTGCAGAAATTGTAATTCCGTGTTTTGTTTTGTCTGTATACACACCGGAGATTCACCTTTTACCTATTTTAGAGAACTAGTTGATCATTGGTTGATCTTGATGCCGTTCACTCGCCTTCATAAGTGACATTCAAGAAACTTTACCCAAAAAAATGTTAAATAGAAATTAAAGCTTGACATATTTTGACGAGTTTTTTTCCCATTTTATATTCAATTACTTATGCAATGAACTGGTGTTTTGGGGGGTTAAAACAATTCAGGTGAAACCATTATAATATATTTTTATCAACATGACATAAACAACTTATTATGTAGGAAACAGCAGATAATCGTACACAGTCAATTAAATAAATGTACAAAAGGATTCGCAATTTGAACAAAGCAAAGAGAAAATGCTTTTATGATGTGCACAAGTGACTACATGACGTGGAGGTTGAACAAGGAGTTTTGAGAATTTCAGTTATCTGAGAAGCGCTCCAAAGCAACTGAGAAAAACTGTAATACATCTAATATGCTGTAGGCAGTGTAATACTGCGGCTTGCCAACAGTATTTTTTTGGATGCATTCGCATCATGTGTAAACCATGTGGCACACTGTTTGGGAAGCCTGTGCACCAAAAGTCAGTGACACAGTAAAAAGGTTATTAGGCTAAAGAGCAACTACCTTGAGGCCAAACATAACTTCAAAAGGGTGGGGCTTAGCCACAGCTCGTATAGCTGAAACTATTCAAGACTGGGCCAGTCCAATGAAAGAGTAACTTTTCCGACAACAACACTGCTCCCCTCCCTGAGAGCACTATGGTATAGGGATGCTTTGCATCAACTTAACTCAACTTAACTCAACTCCACTCAACTCAACTCAAGCTTTATTGTTATTCTTCCATATACACAGTATACAAAAGACATTAGACATTGAGTTAAGGTGCAATACATATGAGGTAGATGTAATAGATATAAAGTTGGGATGTAGGTAATGTAAGAACAGAGTTTAGTCAAGGGTGAAATGTGTGCATAATGTGCATAACAAATCCGAAAACGACAATTCAGACAAACCGGAAAACGTAGGAATAGTTTTTGAATGGAACACTTACCGATCATTGGACAAGACATCTGTCATTCAAGATATACAGAAAGTACAACAGTCTTTTATTTATTTATTTATTTATTTATTTATTTTTATTAACCAATTAGCCATACAGTATACAAACAACGTGGCAATAACAAGTACAATTTACATTACAATACACAGAACAGGTGCATGAAAATACAGATTGATACACATATATTTAGGGGAAAGCGGGCAAAAAACAGATAAATAAATAAAATTTTTAATAAAAATAAAATAAAATTTCAAAAAAGGATAAAAATAAACATTACCGAATGGTTTATTCGGTAAATCATATTTTTCTATGAAGGACAAAAAAAAAAAAAACATTTGTTTCACTTCCAATCATTTTGATTTGTGTATATAAAAGTTTCTCATCAGAATGATATTATTGACAAAAAAGTCATCTTTGTTGTTGTTCATTACAAGTCCAAAGATAATGTTCTTCATAGTGACATTTCTTAGATGGGGAACCTTTGGGTGAATCCAGTTATGGATATCAGACCATAAAGCGTCTGAAGTAACAGTCTGCTGCAGGAGAAAGTTGAAACGTACGTGTAAAAGTGTACAAACTGATCTTTATGTGATGATATACTGCAGCATCTCCAACATCACTGCATATGAATGTCCTTCCTCAAAGTAGCTTTGAATTAATTCCAGTTTCTCCCTGCTTCTGTTTACTTCTGTTATTTTCTTATATTTAAAGGTGCACTAATCGAAATAAAAAAGTTTAAAGTAAACAGAGAACTTTACACATGTACAAGAAACAAAGTTATAATATTTCATACTTCCTGTATATCATGAATGACAGGTGTCTCGTCCAATGATAGGTAAGTGTTCCATTCACAAACTATACCTCCCTTTTCCGGATTGTTTAATTTGTCGTTGTTTTTCAGATTTGTTAACGAGTTTGCGGATTTGTTATTTTGTTTTTGCATTTGTTATTTTGTTTTCAGATTTTTGTTTGTGCATTTGATATTTTGTTTTCGGATTTATTTTGTTTTTGCATTTGTTATTTTGTTATCGGATTTGTTTTTTTGTTTTTGCATTGGTTTTGTTTTTGCATTTGTTTTGTTTTGCTTTTGATCTTTTGTTTTGGATTTGTTATTTTGTTTTGCATTTGATCTTTTGTTTTCGGATTTATTTTGTTTTGCATTTGTTATTTAGTCTTTGCATTTGATCTTTTGCATTTGTTATTTTGTTATCGGATTTGTTTTTGCATTTGTTATTTTGTTATCGGATTTGTTATTTTGTTTTGCATTTGATATTTTGTTTTTGCATTTGTTTTGTTTTTGCATTTGATCTTTTGTTTTCGGATTTGTTATTTTGTTTTTGCATTTGATCTTTTGTTTTTGCATTTGATATTTTGTTTTTGCATTTGATATTTTGTTTTCGGATTTGTTAATGTGTTTTTGCACTTCTTGGCCACCGTAATTTCAGCTTGATATTCGTACTTGGATTCCTACTAGCCAACTCAACAATGATCAGTGCTGATCGGGATCATTGAAATGTTTAGAGCTATCTGGGTTCTGACACATTGTGAGAAAGCCTTTTTATGTATTACAAGCCATTCAAATGTGCATTCACACAGGCCTCTTCAAGAGTTCAGTGTGTCATCTTTTGCAAGCTGTCGTTTTCAGTCGGCTCATGGCTTCAATAAACATTTAAATAGAATACGGTATGTCATGTTTTAGCTCACACAGGGACTGAAATTCAAGTATGGACACATCTTTTTTTAACCGCTGATCTCTAGTTTCTGAATTTCGAATATATAATAGCAAGTAATATATGTGACCCTGTAAACGTCTCCTTTAGTAGGAATTACAGCCAATATTTCTTAGTCGCAGGCTGTAAATATTGTGGCATTTAGTGATATGTTATAGGAAGTATGTTGGCGGTCAAGTGTATATATCTTTATTAGCCATTTGAACAATTTTAAAATACCAGGTAACAGTACATTTTAAACGAAAGGCATTATCAAATCTATAAATAAGAACTTGAACAAATATGGAATAGCCATCTGCGGTCCATCAACAATCAGTGAGCAGGTAAGTGGTCATTAGTCAGCGATGCACTCTATAAAGCACTCCATAATGTCCCTTTAAACAGATTTCAGCTTGGCCTCCAAATACTTCTTTTCCACCATCTTGAAGTGTTCAACAATCCGGAATAGGTCTAGGTCTAAGAACCACCAAGCGTAGCATTAGGTGGTGGGTTACAATTTGGGGATATTGAAACACACCAGCTTGTAGTAGGTATATACTCTATACTTCCTGCTATATGTGGGTCTTTTCCAAACTGTTACCATGAAGTTGGGGGCACTTAATTGTACAGGTCTTTAGAGGCGCTATAATACAATTTTGCATTCACTTGATATGGTTCACCAGAAGAACCTGAATTCTCAAAATTAAACAGTTAAATCCTTGTAGTATTGTAGAGGGAAAAATAAGTTTTAATACACTTTAAAATACACTTTAAAAATGTAAACAACAAACATTGGGTTAACTTTTAGTTTCCGCTGAAGGTTAGACCACCATATATAATTTTCTTTGGCTAATCTGCTCTTATGCAGGTTTTGCTGGTGCTACGGCTATTTTCAATGCTGTTCCGTATTATTGCATTCCCCTTTTTCGAAATGATCTCTATGGCATGGCAGTTTGCCATAGAGATTCTGCCAAAGCATTAAGAACATTCCATTCCACGATCAGTCCACATTTACTGTTAGTGTACAACTTCACTTCATTTTGGAGAGTGGCTGTAGAGGTTTCTGCCGACTCAGCCACAATTCATCTCGAAGGTGTTAAATAGGGTTGAGGCCACTCAAGATCCTCCACTCGAACCCATGTAAACCATATATTATCCAACAAAAGTGCTCACATTTCAGCAACCATTTTAGTATTTAGTATCTTTTCATTTTTATAGAAATACAATTTGGATATATATGTTGCCCTTTCAAAAATAACTCAACATACAGCCATTATTGTCAAAATAGCTGGTGATAAAAGTGAGTAAAAGTGGTTTATGAAAAAGTTTCATAACTGTTTCGAACTGTTTGTAAGAGTATCTGCAACCAAATCAATTTCTTCTCCTGCTATTAAATTCACACAAATATATATTTTAGCTTATGCAGTTTGCTACAGATTCGGGTTGCGAGCTCTGACTGGTGCGCTCTCTGACCAGCCAATCAGAGGACATGAAAATGGCAATGTTATCGGATGCCTTCTAGAAGGCCTTAGTGACTCCAGCTTGCAATTAGCAGGTACTTTAAGCTATTTAAGGTGAATGCCATGCTGTTTTTCTGAAGGTCTTACTGCAACATTTGATGTGACAACTGAAATCTGATTGGAATATGAAATAATTTAGAACATGTTCATGGAAAAAAAAATATATTAAAACGTAAGTCAGTGATTCTGATAGAAGAAGAGGCCTTGCTGGCCCTGAAAGCTTGCCACTAATTTTCATAGACATACTCCATCTGTGCTGAATTTGCAGCTGTAATACATTTGTAAAAAATGTATCTGTTCTGGGGGCATGTTTTGCCTGAACAGCGCACAGAAAAGCTGCTTATCTAGTTTCCCGAAGCTAAAATAACGCCAATCTGATAGCACTGATTAAAGCTCACGATGAAAAAAGACCAGTAGCCGCAGGTTAGTGACCATGATGGGAAAGACCGGTAGCGCAGTTCCTGGCCATGACACTGCTGATAAACCTAACTGCATGTGTGTATGTGAAATGAGCAATGATGCCAGAGACAAGAAACGTCTCTGCTGCTCAGCGAATCTGTTGTAAACGAGCTTCTGATTAGCAAAATTCAGGCCTTTGAGAAGTCTCAGGACGAAGTCAAATTACTTTGTCGCTCATTTTCTTCACCCATTAGATCAATAAATCATTTTCTCAGTTGCTATGTGATACTACAGGCGGAAAAATCTATTGATACATACGCTGTATGTACACATTTGATTATTTTGATCTTTTAATTTTTATTTATTTTTTATTCTTTTGGCGCTCTGTACTTTAAAAACCTGTACTTTCTTTGTACTTACTGTTTGGTTTGTTTTTTTTCTACACACACACACACACACACACACACACACACACACACACACACACACACAGTTTCATGGCCATGCAGCAACAGTGGTTGTCTGCCGCTTCAGCTCAGCTCAAGGCCAGCACACAAGCACACAAACACAAGGTCAGCCTGTTCACAGCACATAAAGGAGTATATGCCAAACACACAGCAACTCCCCTCACCCTACACACACACACAAACACACACACACAAACCCCTGCAGTACAGCAGCTTCTACTTACTTCTTTAATTGTATTGTGGGCTTTTGAAAGCAAATATATTAACACAAAATCGCTGTTGTGTCCTGAATGTTGTTTTATTGTCTGCTGGAGTTTAATGCTCTGCTGTTTTAACATACTAACACTGTTCTATCAATCGCTAACTACACGATACGGACAAAAGTTTGTCGACACCTGACCATAACGGAAGATGGAATACGTTCCACTAGATCTTGGAGTGTGAATGTTGAGGTTTGTGTTTATTGAGCCACAAGCGTGTTAGAAATATCAGGTACTGATGTAGGTCGGGTGAGGAGGCCTGGAGTTCCGGTCAGCGTTTCAGGTTTCTGTGAGGACATGGGAGTTCCAGCTGTAGAAGGATTTTCTACTCATTCCAACCGTAAAAATGGACACCCACAAGACCAGGGTGCTACATAAAATGTACAAAAAATAAAATTAAAAAATGCAACGCAATAAAGCAAGATGGTAAACATAGTGACACTGCAGCACCGACTAATACAGTAGATGTGTAACAGTGCAAAAGATTTTTTAATATTTGGGCAAACAGATAAGTAAGTTTGTTTATTTGAATGTATAGTGGAATGATACTGTTATATAGTCTGGTTATGAGGGCCTGAAACGCTGTGGGACCCGTTCCCAGAAGGCAAAAGTGGTAAGTCATAATGCTGGTAGCCTTGCAGATGCAGTGTGTTATGTAATGACGATGATCTCCTCAAACATTCATTGTCAGATCCTGAGGTCCGAGTCTGTGCAATTCCCAAACCAGGCAGGATGCACTTGCTAGTCCCTCTGTAGAATGTGGTGAGGCCTTCTTTAGATTTCTCAAGGAGTAGAGGTGCTACTGTGCTTTCTTTGATAAGCTGGTTTTGAGGGACCAGGTGAGGTTCTCCACCAAGGAATTTTGTGTTCTTGATGATCTCCATAGGGCTACTGCAGGCTCATTGCTGCCGCCTCCTGAATGGTGCTCCTCACTTTAAACGCCATCACTTACTCAAGGAGACCCTGTTACGAGAGCCATTTTGTTTCTTTGTACTGTCTGTTTGACCAGTTCAGAACTTGTGCTAGATTTTGGGGTTATGAAGTTTTGAGGATTGTGAGATCCTGAGGATATTCCAGAACGCAGGTTATGTGACATTCCTGGTTAAGTTTAAGGGGAAGTAAGCAGATATCCTCAGCTTTCGGTTCCAAAATCTGAGGTAACTTTCAGGGTATGTAAGTAGCATTAGCAACTTATGATCTGAAACTTAGCTACTCAGAATTAGTTTGTTTCAGAGAGGTGGTGGAGCACGGCTTGCCCTTTTGAAGATGATCCATCCGATGCGGAAGCACAGATGATACAGAATCTTTCCTGTGAGAAGGTGAAAAGACCACGCATTGATTTGTTTTTGTATCCAAATAAATATTTGTGGGAGCGTTAACGATTTTTCGAGAGAATCGTTAATTTGTAATGTTAATACGAAGTCAATCCATGTGTTGGTAACAATATATTATTGGTGTTAAATCTTTACGTGCTCAAACCATTAATTCAATCCTGGTCCCCACTAACTAGGTAATGTGATGCCACCTACCTAATCACTAATGTTGAGGCCAACTGGCCAGGGTCTGTATGTGTTTCCAGAATGTTTATGGTATAAGGTATAATGTTGAACAGGGTATATTTTGCCTTATATAATGAGCATACTAACTACCATTATAGGACAATTCAATTGTTACTTGCTGAGAACAGAGGGTAGCCTTGTCTGCTCTATATGTATATATCATATACTCCCTATATGTTAATACCCTATGCTGAACCTGAGCAGAACATGGGTCAAGCCCGGGGTCAGCCCATAGAGGGCATGTGAGAGAGAGCATCACAGCTGCTTGTGTTATTCTTCACATCATCGCTATAATGTAAGATGGGAGGTTCCTGCATCCTCTTGATGAAGATGTCCAAGAGGAATCCCCAGTAAACCCAGTAGACCAACAAGATAAGAGGGTGGTACGAGACATGATTTGCCAAAATCACTTTGAATAAAATTAGTTAAAAGTCAGGGGGTTGTTCATTCTTTCTCTATTTGCTGTAATGAAAAAAAAGACTTCAGTAATTTAATTTCAAGTCTGGCCCTTTTGTCCACTATTTGAAGTCCATCTTTTTCACTTTTTTCTAATTTGCTTTTGAAGATGGACCTTATACAGCTCTTTGAAAGACAAAATAATTCAACACAATTAATAGTCTGTAATACAATGACAAACCATATATTTAATTTAGAAAGTTTAGCTGAAGAAATTTACTTTACACTGCTAAGATTCTGGGTGGAGGTACATGGACCATCATCTTCATGTACATCCCCAGCCATACAGTATTCTGTAAAATAAATGACAATGGCAATTATGGGGGAAGGGTGCATAATATGCATCATACCTCTATGGGAATCCCTGCATTTTCAATTTCTGTTACAGTAGAAGTGGTCTCTTTATCTTATTAGTAAAAGATAACACAAGTGAACACAACACAGTTTTTAAATGAAGGTTTTTATTTTTGAGGGAAAACAACATCCAAAAATACATGGTCCTGTGTAAAAATGTGTTTGCCCCCCTGTTTATCACACCTAAGTTAAATTTCTCTCTCCACACCCAGGCCTGATTACTCCACACCTGTTCACAATCAAGAAATCTCTTAAATAGGACCTGCCTGACAAAGTGACGTAGACCAAAAGATTTAGATCTTTCAGTCTGGAAAAGGTTATAAAGCCATTTCTAAAGCTTTGGGACTCCAGCGAACCACAATGAGAGCCATTATTCACAAAATTCACAAAAGACTCCACAACAACTCACAAAGAACTGCAGGCCTCACTTGCCTTAAGTAAGATCAATGGTTATGACTCCACCATAAGAAAAAGACGGCAAAAATGGTCTGCATGGCAGAATTCCAAGACGAAAACCGCTGCTGAGCAAAAAGAACATAAAGTCTCGTCTCAGTTTTGCCAGAAAACATCTTGATGATCCCCAAGACTTTTGGGAAAATATTATTTGGACTGACGGACAAAAGTTGAAGTTGGACTTCTTCAAATCGACTACAAACTACTGCAACTTACTTATAAAGCCCTAAATGGTTTGGCTACTATGTATCTCTCTGGGCTTTTAACATGCTACAATCTGCCAAGCTCCTTGAGATCTCAAAACTCTGGACTTCTAGTAGTTCCTAGAATAGCAAAGTCCACTAAAGGTGGTAGATCATTCTCACATTTAGCTCATAAACTCTGGAATAGTCTTCCTGACAGTGTTCGGGGCTCAGACACACTCTCCCAGTTTAAGTGCAGATTAAAAACATATCTTTTTAGCAAAGCCTACACATAACACACATCACATCATAAGCTTGTGCTCCAGAACATCTGATCAAATGCACATTATCAACAGCTACACTAATTTCTCTCCACTGCTTCTCTTTCTCTCCCCATCCCGAGGCATTCTGAGATTTGGCCAGCTCCAGTCACGTCCCAACTTATGAAGATTATAGACCTTTTGAAGAAGTAGATGCCGAACTCGCAAACCATCTAGAGACGTACCAGTGCCAATTAGATCCCACTACATGTGTGACATTGGACCTCCTGGAGTGTTTAAAGGCTCTGGTGCTGGTGTTGGATCTGTGATGATCACAAATGTTGATTTTATGAGTTGCTCAGTAGCTCCTAGTTTTATAACCATAAAGACTGTATAAGACTGTAGAAAGAACATTATCTATAATCTTACACTCTAGTGCTTATGTTAGTTCTCACTCTGCAGTGTTCTGTATTGTTGAAAGATTTATGATCAAACACTTGATGAGGATGGGTTCCCCTTTTTTCTTCCTCATAACATCTAAGGGAGTTTTTCCTTGCCACAGTCGCTACTGCTGCTCATCAGGGATAAATGCACACCATTCACCTTAACTGTTGATTTCTGTAAAGCTGCTTTGAGACAATGTCTGTTGTGTCGGTTCATGCTGGAAAACCCTCCAATGTGTCTGAATTACAACAAATCTGCATAGATGAGTGACCAGAATTCCTCGACAGCGCTGTAACAGACTCACTGCAAGTTATCGCAAACGCTTGATTGCAGTTGTTGCTGCTAAGAGCTGCCCAACCAGTTATTAGGTTTAGAGGGCAAACACTTTTCACACAGGGCCATGTAGGTTTAGATTTTGTTTTCCCTCAATAATAAAAACCTTCATATAAAAACTGCATGTTGTGTTCACTTGTGTTATCTATCTATCGATTTCTTTTGCCTTGTGTTTCTGTTTACATGGTGTTTACAAGTCTTTTTGGGCACATTAACTCTGGGCTACCAATAGGAGGTTGATTATTCTAACTAGTCACAGGTGTTTTGGAACCACATACCCAGAGTAAGCAAGTTTAGGTTTAATCAACCTAGAATTCAGGGTATATGTGACTATAAGTTAAAATTGCTTTCTGGAATACCCCCCTTTGTTTGTTTGTTCGTTGATGATGGTTGTTTCCACCAGTTCCCCCAACAACCATGAAAATCCTGCAAAGACTACAATTGGGTTAGTAAGGAGTCTGATGCCATTTTCTTTCAAACACCTTTTACATTGTGTCTTCTGAAGATTTTGTTTGTGTCACGAATGCATACAATACACTTTTACCAAGTAAGTAATACGACCCAGTGCCTACCTGGAACCTATGTTATACCTTTCCTCCCTTCTGGTTTTGAACCAACCCTTTTTGCTTTGGCTAAATTCAGATTCTTAGTTTGTTCAGCTGTTTGGTTACACATTTCCTGTTGCGTAGCTGCCATAAAGCTACAGTAGGTTAAGGCCCATTATCTGATACGATACAATTGTATTAAGAAGACCCAAAATAAACACTTTTATGATTTTCTGATCTTCTAGTATTACTATTAGTGTGACCAGTAAGATATATTCCAGTTCCTCACTGTTCAAAGCTTCGTTTTAGAGTGTTAAAAACATTCAAGCTCTGAAAAGGCGATAGGTACAATAATTGTCTTTAAATATTAAAATGGTGTAAATGGGCTTCTCTCAGCATTTTGGCATTGGTGTAAAATGCAACATTTGGCACTTCTCCTCAACCTGGAAGCACATGGTGGTGTAAATATCATGTTGTGTAAATGCTTTTCATTAGCATTCTATAGATTTCACATTTGTGGTACGAGACATAATGCTTCCTCAGAACAATGTGAGCAGTGATCAGTGGTTAAAAGAAGATTGTAGGTCCATTTTGCACAAAATCAAGTTGGATTCTTTCCAGCCTTTTAGACCAATTATAACTCGAGTTAATCCAAAGCCTGATTAAAGCTACTGACAAGTGCTTCGAGGCCAGAATCAAGATTAGGCCATCAAAACATCTAGTGCTTTTACCATCACTATAAATCCCCTGATGATTAATTTGCGAGTAGTTCAAATACCAAAAAAATTAGCATTGTGTCTCCCAACCGACCGTTATTACTGACGCAACACCCACTAAACTCTGGAGCACTCTGAACAGAAGATGCTGCAGTATAAAAAGATGGAGGAACAGAGAGAAAAATGTTTGCCTTTTTTTCTCGCTATTTCCGACTTTATTCCGATTTATTTTGAAATTTAAAAAAAAAAAGAAAAGTTGGAATTGCAAGAAAAAAGTCGGAATTAGGCAGAAACGGGCTTCCATAGATTCAGGCCAGTTTCCCAAGTCTGGGATGATTTCAAACCAAAACATAAAGAGAAACTCGGAATATATATTTTTTATTTTGGCAGAAACGGGCTCCCATAGATTCACTAAAACTAAAACAAAGAAAACACCGTAGAGTATGTTTACTTTTTTTTCTTTGAGTAATCTGAAATGTATTTATATATTTTTCTTTATGATTTTTTATTTGTATTTGCATTTTGATGTAATATGGCAATTAAATTGGTTTCGTTATTACAGATATGCTTGAATTAGGCTTGAACCCCCTTTCAACCCCCTCTTTACAACAGGTTTACTGGCGGAGCCATTTAGTATTTTGTGTTTTGTGTATTTTACTTGCACTATCCTGTGTTGTCTTTGCACTGTTTGCACCAGGTTGCACACGATGCACTTTATGTGGCGAGGACACTTACTGTTTTCTGTGATTGTTGTTGTATGTAGCACCGGGTTTTGGAGGAACGTTGTTTCATTTCACTCTGTACTGCGTCAGCTATATAAGGTTGAAATGACAAAAGCTTCTTGACTTGACAATCAGAGCCTTTACCACTGAGCACAAGTAGCCAACATAGAAATTGCCCTTAAAGTCTTAACAAGACACTTGTGATTAGTGGAAAACACAAATGTATGTTAACATATATGTACTCATTACATATTCTAAAAAAAGTTCTATTCTGGTTTGGACAGCATGTGAGACACATACACAATTTGCTTCTCTGTGCCATCTGGGAACTTGTGATAGTAAACAGTTGTACAAATAACTTCCACATTGTTTATTAATGATGAGAAATGGGTTGCAGTGTAGTTTCAGCTGAGTCCAGTCCATCTTTCCAGCATCTAATGATGAAAACATCTAGCCAGGATCCATCACATTTTTCAGGGTCAGGATTTTGAGACCCTGCAAGAATTGTGTCAAACAAAGTCGCAATTATGTAAATATATATATATATATATATATATATATATATATATATATATATATATATATATATATATATATATATATATAATATAATTTATACATTTTGATGTAATATGGCAATAATACATCGGTTTAGTTTTCACAGATTTTCTTGTGTGCAAATTTAGCAATATAGCAATAATAAACTTTTTGTTATCGCTTGTGATTGAGATCTTTAATATAAAGGTGACACCATTTTTACAGCTCGATTCCAAACTGCTTAGTGCTCTGAAAAGCATTACTTCACTAGGTCATCTTTGAGTTTGAGTTTTGGCCTAGCTAGGCTAATGGTCCATCAGATTTTCGCAGTGTTTCTGGGAACGTAAAAAAAAAAAAACCCACCAAAATACAGCCACTTTTCTCAATATAGGTCCATTAATGGCACATCAGGGTTAGACCAAGGTTTGTGTGTGTGTGTTTGTGTGTGTTTGTGTTTGCGTGCACTGAAGGTTGCTGAGGTTTTCATGGAAAATGTTGCGGTTTACTTGTTCTCACAAGGCCCAGGCTCTTCTCTGCCTTTTGTGTAGTTCTTTGAAAGGCTGGTCTGGGAGGACTCTCTCTATCTCACGGATGGGCCGTGAATGCTCAGCCTTGGGCTTGTCCTTCTAGATGCGATGAAAAGATAAATCATTAGATGCGCAGCAGGCAGGAAAGCTAGTTTATAGACCCTGCATCACTCTCAACTGATCCATAGGAGCAAAAATTTGAAGCCTACAACTTACAGTCCTTCATTCTGAAGCATAATGTCCACAGAAAAGAAATGCTGCAGGATCAAACTTGCTGATTTGTTTAGTGATGCGATGTAGCTAAGGGTTTGGGATCGCAAAACTCCAGAAACCTTACAGCTAACTTCCTTGTAAACGTTTGTAGAATCTTGTCAAGGACTGCTTTCCGTTCAATTAGCAAGTAACCCAACGTAGGCACTACTTGGGTTTTGTAGAGTAATAAAAAGCAGTAAAAATATATAGACTTGCAGGATAAGTGAGTATGAACCATGCGATAGGATATGCTAATTTAATTACTGAACAGTCATAATCTTTATAGACTGTACATCTGTCCTTGTTTAATATCGTAGAAGCTTAATCAGGTTTCATATTTAAACAGAAGCACAGAAGGAGTAGAGCACTGGCCAATATCTTGATTGTGATTCATGACCTATTGTGTAACCATTAAAGTCAAGTCAAGTCAAGTTTATTTCTATAGCGCTTTTCACAACAGACATTGTCTCAAAGCAGCTTTACAGAAATCAACAGTCAGGGTGAACGGTGTGTATTTATCCCTGATGAGCAAGCCGTGGCGACTGTGGCAAGGACAAACTCCCTTAGATGTTATGAGGAAGAAACCTTGAGAGGAACCAGACTCAAAAGGGGAACCCATCCTCATTTCTTTTACTAATCACATGTACATTACAGCACAGTGAAATTCTCTCTTCACGTATCCAAGAGATATCAGGAAGCTGGGGTTAGATTGCAGGACCCCTCGAGCACAAAGAGTTAAGGGCCTTCCTCAAGGGCCCACAAGTGGAGCTTGGTGATACCAGGGCTTAAACAGCCCACCATTTTTTCAGTATGTTGAGCTGGTTGATGCCTATAATTACTTGTCAGTCTTGACAACAAGCTGGACTTGAAGATCAACTTAGAGGCTGTCTACAGGAACAAGACCAGTTTATGAGGAATAGGTAGCTATCTTCTGGGAGGTGGTAGCTTAGTGGGTTTGAGTAATGAGTTCAAATCCCAGCCACACCAAACTGCCATTCCTGGGTCCCTGAGCAAGGCCCTCAACCCCATAGCTGCTCAATTTCATGAATGAGAAGTCGTTTTGGATATTGGCATCTGCAAATGCCATAACTGTAAATGTTCTACCAGTCTGCGGTAGCCAGTATGCCAGGGAAGTGGTCTCCAAGCTAAAGGCTGGCTTTTATGCTGCTCATTGAATAGTTTGAGGCGGTGCTGGAAGAACCACCGGCTTACAGCCTCTGAGGAGTGTTGCAAATTATGAGTCTGCATCTCTGGTGAGTAGGTTGTATTTGACAAATATTGATTCTGAACTGCTCCAGATGTTGTAAGTGGCACAGTTGCGGTTGTAGTGTAGAGGTTTGGAGCTTGTTTTAGTAAAATGGTATTCACCCTCCATATGTGAAATGCCTCTCTCTCTGTAATGCCACACGTTGTTATATTGCGTTTTTGTATAGTATTGATGGTTTCAATAAATGCGACGTGATAGCGGTGGTATTAAGAGGTGGATTAGGTGGGTAAGTCCTCACTAAAGGCCCAGGTACCGAATGCACAGCCCACCATGGCTATTTAGTGTTTTAGGGTTGGCTCAGTGAGCGATATCTGACTTTGAGTACTTACAAGGACATTTACAAGATGTAATTTCCTTACAAAATCTGGGCAGCTGCATAAAAATCTTATGGTCATGTGTCCACAAAAGTTAAATGACCTTTAGCATGCAGTTACTTGTGCATCTTTAATAACTATGTTGCTTTTATGGGTATATTTCTCTGGGTGACGAGTAAAAACATCCCTGGGATGCCATATTTAGAGGACCCAAAAGCAGGACACATCCTTTTCTGGGCAACAAGAAGCTGTGGGGTTTTGATCAATACACCAAACAATTTGTGAAAATAGAAGACATATAAAAACATGTGTTGAACAAATATCCAATGTTCAGGATGACATGTTTAAGGAAAAGCCTTCCCGATGAGATGATCTCCTGAAGATCCAATTCTGTAGAACAGAAACAAGAAACCAGGATCAATGTCCAGTCGAATGTTGGGCAGTAATATGAGATAAAACACAGCATGAGAAGTGTACAGGCTCTTTCACCAGCATCATACTAGGTCTTAATGGTGGTTGTTTGTGCACTTACTGTAACATTCAGACAGAAATACATTCAAAACCATCCTAATGGTATTAATGCCTAGAGTGTACAGAAAAGAGTGTACATCATGTTTCTTAGCTGAGTTGTCATTCTGAAATGAATGAAGGCTGTCCTTGTAATATCATATACTATAGGAGCTTCGAACAGGAAAGTGGATTCAATAATCACCCCAAGGTTTCTCAGTCCTACACGTGATGCGAGTGCAAGGCCCAAGAAAGTTACCATATAATCACTTCTAAAAGCACATCTCTAATGCGCTGTGGCCTTACCTTGAAGACTATTGGAAATGATGGTGCCAGCTGCACTTTGATAAAACAAAGAGACACAACAGTGTTCAGAATCTGGTAATTTACTACTTTAACCAGCATCGTTTGGGATCTAAAACACTTCGTGTGTCATTCCTAATAGTATATTCAATTCTATCCAATCATATTTCAGCCTTCATCAATCCGCATTGAGGATTTCAGAATCAACAGTGTGGACGCCAGTAGCTTCAAATACTGTACATGACAATGAAACTGCCGCTTTAACCAATCAGATTTCGAGTTTTCATTTTTTAAGTCCACTAGTCAGAACTCGCAAATGGCATCTGTAGCAAACTGCACAAGCTCAAATATATTTATGTAGATCGAATAGCTTTTTTGTTTTATTTTTCAAGATGGCTGACAGAGAAGTAGAAATTGAATTGGTCCCAGATATATTTATTATATAGACTTAAAAATAAATATATATAATAAATATATCTGGGACCAATTCAATGGCGTCATAATGATGAGGTGGATTGATTCAGGTAGGACATCACTGAAGACTCGATTGATCTCATATATGTGGAAGAGAATTCTAGAAGCAAGTTCTTGTGTAGTCTGTGTAATCTAGATATTATCCTTGTTGGTGTTGAGGGGGATAAAATCACATTGGTTTCACACAGTACTTTTCTTATATAAGTATTAGCAACTGTGAGACAAGGTAGACACAAATAATACGGTTCTCCATTAAAAAGTCTAAGACCTTCTGTATGTAGTTTATGGAGGGAGAATTAACCTGGCTATCCTGGGTAACTTAGCATAATTAAACGATGTCCCCAAATTGTTTTCTGGTGATGGGATAGGACCCATGGGAGAACCTGGAAGAAACTCATAAAGCAGCAAGCATCAGGGGATTGGGTGTAACAAGGAACTATAAAGCTGTAAGGTGGCAACGGTGCCACCATTAATTCTAATTATAAAAGCTGATTTAAATTCATTGCCGTCGAGTTGTATGTAATTCTTATATCCACTTCTTCTCTTTTTATAAAACAGCCCAAGGAAGATGTATGTACAGTATACTGTTTTCCCTAGCAATCATTCTTTATCATGCGGGTTCACCAACACTTCTGCTGCTTATCAGACATTCGAATTTATCTTCGGCTTCAGTACATAAAACAGGTTTTTTGTCATACCCTGGACAATCTAAAGCACTTTCCCTTCTATCTATCTCTTTAAATCTCTCTCCTTTTCCAACCGCAGGTGAATCGGGTTAACCACAGTTCATCTCGTTCGCCCCCTCTTCATCACTCTGCTGCTTCCTCAGGTGGCGCATCTGTCAGCGGCCAAGCCGAGATTGATGACTGTGGCCTTTCCGTGGCGGCTTCACCAGCATGCTCTGCCAATTTTACATATTAATTTATGGCTCGCAGCGCTGTAATTGAGAGGGGAGGTGCCATTGCCACTGGAAGAGGGATGAAAACCACTTCATGTTTGATTTATGCTCTTTTCATTCGTTTTTATAGGGTTTATTTTAATAGGTCATGGAGGGCATGTGTACATGGCTTTCGCAGGTGAGTGCATGGGTTTATATTTTTAGCATAAGGTCTAAATTACAGATGACCAAGCAAGCACAGCCAATGGGAAAGAAGAAAGCAAAAAAATATATACAAAATGGAAGGAATGGAATTGTGGAATTGATATGCTAGGTATATAAATGCTGTGGTTATAACTTATTTACAGATATTACGTGTCTAGAGGCTGCTGCAATTGACCACTAGTTTACGCACTTAATTGTTTATTCTAACAATAAATCAACTAATACAAACTAAAGTGACGTTAAAGACGGACAACTCTTTGGTTGTCCATAACAAGCAGATTTTACAATGCCTGGCATGTTTTTATTTAGTGCCTGGTCGAGGTTTTTTTCATATTCATTTATGCTTTCATGCCCAATAGTCCTTCTGGTAAATGTCCTTGTAAATGTATCTGCATCCAAATCAATTTCTTCTCCTCTGGCAGCCATTGTGGAAAAAATAGCAGCTATTAAATCAACACGAATATATACGAGCTCGCGCAATTTCGCCACAGATGCGGGTTGCAAGCTCTGACCATCCAATCAAAGGACGGGAAAATGCTGACGTGACTGGACGCCCGCTAGAGGGCTTTGGAGTGGATAAATCGGAGTCTGTTTGGTTAAAGATGCAGCGTCAAGTAACATGGATTGTATGCTAAAATCTAATAGATTGGATAGAAACTCTAAACTAAGACTATAGGGTGTAATTTAATACATATTCATGAACAAAAAATATATTGAGTCAGTGATTCTGATTTTAGGCGAGCAAAGAAGTCTCTAACAGCCCCTCCACAACTTTTTTTTTTTCACGGGTTAGAGTGGAAATATATAGTTCAGTGACCGAGATCAGGATGGGGTCATGATGGTTATGTACACTTCATTGGCTGTGTTCAGAGTTCAGTAGGCTGACAACTGAT
Organism: Silurus meridionalis; assembly: GCF_014805685.1. NCBI lineage: Eukaryota > Metazoa > Chordata > Actinopteri > Siluriformes > Siluridae > Silurus > Silurus meridionalis. The sequence continues at coordinate 16,236,369 of NC_060909.1, forward strand.
GGGACAGTTCTTTATAGTGTGACAGCAAAGGCCGCTGTAGCATTTGCCAGATGGTCACAAAGTAAACAGACCATAATTGGGGTGAGAGGTGTCTTCTCATCCTTATTTAGGCTAGCAAAGCTGTCTACTGTCTTGCTAATACATCAAACAGCAGTCAAATACATCGAGATGCTAGTCAGACTTGGCTAATTCAGTTACTTGTGAGGAGAGGACACATCCTTTTGTTAAAATATTCAACAATGTCTATCTTTTCCACTAAAATCTGAAATAGGTAAAGACTCTGGCTACCTGAACGAACTAATTAGCTTGTTATGTATCATCACTAGTGAAAAATGCCCAAGCAACCAAAGGTTTTAGCAGTTAGCGTTATTAGCATGTTCCTGTTCTCAGTATATAAGAGACCCCTGATTCAAGGAGTTATTGGTGCAGTTGTTCAGAGGTTTTTCCAACCAGCTGTTCAGACTTCCCATATTTATTAGCCAAATGAAAGCAAATGAAATGAATTAAAAGTTTATGAAAGACTGAGCAGTGCTCTCAAGCCCCTCTTTACAGCCGCATAACTAGCTGCGACCATGTTGCCCTGATCCTGGTGTTTGGAAACAGTTGATCTCGAAACGGCACGATTATTTCGTTGCTTCTCGCGTCGTACTTGCCTTTGAATCGCCAAATGAGCCGTGTCTGAAACGTTTGCCCTCCAGTCTTGCTCGGAGCAGCCATTGAAATGGAAAGTAAATGCTTTTTTTTTCTCACACTCCTCAGTGTCAGCTGGTGGGATAAGATACCGTGCGTTTTTTTTTTTTTTTTTTTTCTTTTCTCCCACGTCTTTACCTGATGTAATTACAAACAAGTGTCTTCCTCAAGGCCATCGCAAAACATGAAACTGAGAAGAAAAGCACTGATTTAATGAAGTGTCCGATATTTTTGAAAGCGAGCCGTGCTTCGGGTATGCGTGTATACATATGTTTATATGTTGCTCTTTATTGTTCTTTAGCTTTCCTTTATCTCCTCCATCCTCTCTCTCTCTCTCTCTCTCTCTCTCTCTTTCTCCAACCTAATAAATCTGCATGCTGTCACCTGTAATAAAACCCATTTGTGGAGCACAGGATGTGAATAAGAAAGGACAAGGCCAGGGTCAGCTGACTGGTGAAGGGAAGAGAGAGCAGGACAGCACTGTGCAAATGATCCATTTTCTATCTTTTCACACACACACACACACACACACACTTACACTTTCTTCTCGTTCGTGCACGTACAGACATAAAAACAGCGTTGTGACAATAATCACAAGTAGGTTTATGATTATTTTTTCCCCGAAGAAATGCGTTTGCACAAAGACATAGCCTTGAGCATACATTGCAGTGGACAGACCCGGCGTTTGGAAAAATAAACCGTAAAGAAAGAAAAAAAACACATACTTTTTTCCAATTCCACTGTGTTTAATCAAAGCGTATAAAATGAGAGAAAGAATCAGAGTGGAAGATGTGGATAGTTACATTTTTGATGGAGTGGGAAAAAAAAAAAGAAGAGGAAGTATGGGGGTGGCCTTCATTTTGATTTGAGGTGTTCTGGCCTTGCTCTTATCCCACCTCTGGATTAATGCCTTCGCGTGTCTGGGAAATTACTTTATGAACCAATAAAATACACTTATTTATTCCGCAATATCTCATCTGTCACGCTGCAGTCGAAGGCCCAGATCTGTTCCCACTGACTCGCCGTGGTGATGGTCTACTACGAGTCAGTCTCAAAGCACAAATAGTCCAACACCAGGACCATCAGCACCACCAGGACACGTGTTCGAGAAAACTGGTAAAATGCATTTAGCTAAATAATATTCCAGAGTAATACTTCAATCAGTAATAAGGAGTGTGTGGTAATATACATTAGGAACCCGTTACTATAATGCTAACAAGATGAGAAGATAACAATAGGACTGAGGCTTTTTACATTTATGCTATTTGGCGGACGCTTTGATCCGGAGCGACTTTATCCATTAATCTCATTCATTTCACATAACTGAGTGGTTGGGGGTTAAGGGCCATGCTTAAAGGCCCAGCAGTGGCAGCTTAGTGGTGGTGGGATTTGAACTTGCAGCCTTCTAATCTGAAGTCCAACATCTTACCATTGAGCTACCCCATCCCTCCTTTTCCTGTCATGATACAGAAGGATAATGGGATGAAAGGATACACTATCTTTATACTTTTGGTCTCATATAAGATAAGTTTAAGGGTAAGACATTAACTGCCGTTGCAGGTTCCTTTAACAGGCTCTGGCCCTTGATTGGCCCTTAACTGCTCAGTTGTATAAATGAGATACTGTAATTGTAAGTTGAATAAAGCAACTTATAATAACCTCCACTCTTCTGGGCAGATGTTCTACTAGATTTTAGAGTGTGCTTGTGGAGATACATTTTTCCAAAAGTATTGGGCCACCTGAACTTTCCTGCTATATGTGGTTCTTTTCAAAACCACAAATCTGGAGGCACTCAATTGTACAGGACGTCTTTAGATGCGCTTGATAAAACTTTGCATTCACTTGAATTTGGAAACCCAAAACCTGTTCCAGCATGGCGATGCCCTTGTGCACAAAGAGAGTATCTTAAAGATCTGGTTTACATGCTTTGGAGAGGAAGATCTCATCCCTACTGAACACCTTTGGGATGAATGTGAATTCTGACTGCACCCCAGGTCTTCTCACCTCACCTACATCAATACCTGCCTTTCGTAACACCGTTGTGGCTGAAGAACTCAAATATCCATAAGCACACTCCAAAATCTAGTGGAACATCTTCCCAGAAGAGTGGAGGGAATAATAAGAGCACATTGGGACTAAATGTAGAATGCGATGCTCAAAAATTACATACCGTACTAATGACCAGGTGACCAGATACTTTTGAAAATATATTATATAAGCTCATTCAGTCACAATGGCATTAATAAATAATTAATAGATGCCGTCAGGAGGTCTGGGATATAGTCAGTAAACTACATGACCTCAGTGACTCCAGCTTGCGATCTGATTGGTTAAAGCAACAGCTTTAAGCAGTATGAACTGTAGGATCCAAGTCCTGCAGTTTTCATATCGAAGGCCTTTGATTAAATCCCGGGCAACTTTTGATGTGACTGCTGAAATCTGATTGGATAGAAACTTTAACATATGCAGATGCTACTTGCAGCAGCCCACCCAAGAGAAATGCTGTAAAATTAAAAGAATAGATACAAATATTATATATTAATACATAAGTCAGTTTTATAAGTTTATATAAGTAAGTCTAAAAGATTTTATTAAGACCTTGCTGGCCCTGATGGCCTGCCACAGTGTTTAATTCAGAGGAAAACTGAATGTTATGGTCTTTGAAGTTGCCTATGGGACATTTTATATTGACATTCTAGACAGTGGTCTCTGCTACTATTATTACAAAACTGAGAGTACTTCTTGTCTTCCAACTTTTCCAGATACTTAAAAGATCTCCGTCAGAGCGAGCTGGAGCCGTTCGTGCAGCTTGTGGTGTCCCAAAACTACGACGATCGCCCTCGAAAACAGATGCGTTTTGCTTCTCCACATTTGTTAAAAACAGAAACACACAAGCTGGCATGTTAGTGAAGGCCGGGGTGATCTCAGGTCGCATTTCGTGGACGGTCCGATATAAACAGAGGAAACGGTGGATAAGGAAGTTTTAGAAGATCCTTTAAACATTTCTCTCATTAGATTGCTTTTGTGCGCAAAAAACGACTCCGCTATAGGCACAAAAGCCTGCGTCCCAAGGCCTCCATGCAAATGAGAAAGAGGGACTGCTTCATATCATGAGACCTTGATCCAACCAAACAAACCCCATGTGGACTGCATTTGCAGGCCACGGTTTCTTTTAATGATCTGCCATAAATTTTGCGTCTCCTTGAAAATGCGATTTAAATCAATACGATTTTCATTTTCCGCGTATGAATCATGGATCCCGAAAGCTTGTTTATAGCGAAGATGTTTGGGATTTTGGTCGGGGTTTTTTTGGCGCCGACGTTCCAGTTGATTAGGAATTGAAGTACCGTCTCAACATCTGTTGCTTTAGACAGTTGCTATTTTGCCTGCAGTCCTGCGGTGATGGAATTTGTAAGGAATCTTTAGTTATTCTTTTCCGGGAATTTCAAGATGCATGACACACATTTGGGGGTTGAGTTGAATACAAAAGGTTCTTATAAATGATAACAGGGTGTATGGAAAATGTATGTTTTCCATTAGTGTTGTACCATTTCGCAGCCCTGAAGTTAGAAGGATTGTATTTTTATTTCATTTTGGGTGTTCTAATGATACAGCTCCTTTTTTTAGTGACAATTGGACACAGTAATTGAGAAATACAGGTAACAGATTCATTGGCTCACCACTTTCGTCAGTCATTTGCTGCATTCCAACGTATTCCGAACTCACAAGACATATGATGAAGTGGCAGTGCGATAGTTAAAGCTCTTGGCTACTTATCAGAAGGTCGGGGGTTCCAAACTGCCACAGTTGGGCCCTTGAGTAAGGCCCCTAACCCTCAGGGTTCCTGTTTCAGGAATGTTGTATCATGGATTCAGAATTATTCAGTGTGAGGCACCTATAGAGTATAGAAAGTCTTCTTTAGGCTCAATTTGCTATTTTTGTTCTTCTGGGAAGATGTTCCACTAGATTATAGAGTGTATTTGTGGAGATTTGAGTTGATTCAAGGGTGATGTAGGTGAGGTGAGGAGGACCAGAGTTTTCCAATTCATTATGTTCAGTTGGGTTGAGATCAGAGCTCTATAGCAGGCAAGATCTTCCACTCCAAACCAGATCTTCATGGAGCTCGCTTTGTGCACTTTGTTGGAACAGGTTTGGGTTTCCGAGTTCAATCGAACTCAAAATGTCATTATACCGCGTTCTAAGACGTCCTATACAATTGCGCGCCTCCGATTTGCTGGTATTTTGGGGGAAGGATCAACATGGCAAGCTGATATATAAAAATAGGAACGTTTCTACCGTAACTTTTATTGTTTTTTTTTTCATTGTTTTTTACAGTCAGAGATGAAACATCGAAATATATAATGAACTTGCTTGAAAATGGTTTTAAATGCCTACAGGTCAGTGGCAGGAGCTGTGTGCGCCCTCTAGTGGCCACTCCTACTCAAATTTGATGGACATATGGATTTAAATATACTATGCATCAAAAAATAAATAAAAGAAACAAAAATAAATGTTTGTTAGTGCTTCGATAAGATCCAACGAACGATGAATCTTAGCAGTCTGATTGTCCTTACATCAATCTGATCGGATGATAAATTATATTTTGTGCATTTGTCTGTGTAAAAATATTTTACCATCCAAATATTGAATAGCTGATAACGAATACTTATTCTAAATAGATAAAAAGCATTCGAAAACACGTTGAGAAGATAAATGTACAGATGTCGTGATTAACTCAATCGCAGTCCAGACAGAACTGCATGGTGTTCCCTACATGAAGTATGGAATGGTTGCCATGTTGGTTCGAGTTTTTCTTTCACCCAGAATAAGTCTCCAAACTTTTGCAAATTGGACTCATCAATCCACAGGACATTCATCCTGGGAATGTGAAGGAGATACTACACAGTGTATAGTTCTAGGATGTGCTATGATTTTTTTTATTGAATATAATAATAAATTCTATAAAGATAATACAGAATAAAAATGTTGTATAGAAAAACGGGTGTAAATGGGCCTCCTGGATCAAAGGTGGTGGAACAGTTTGTGACTGGGATGGAAGAAGTCCCTGATGATGATGATGATGATGTGTGCTCTATGCAGATATCTACTAAGGTGAAGAAGCTCAGTGGCAGGTAGATGGGCGCCAGTGATTGAGGTAGTCAGGATGCTCTCTATGAAGCAGTGTTAAAAGCTAACTCAAAGCTCAGGCAACAGCTCAGGAAGGTCTTTTCAGGAAGTATAGACGCCGTTGCACCTGCACAGTTCTGTGTCGGAATGAAAGGAATGAAATGAATGATAATTAATCATAGAGTCACTGGCAGATTACTAGTAAAAAAAAAATAAGTAAATTAGACTTTATTGATTTTGTTCAAATCGATTTGGAACAATTGGTTTTTCCAAAAAAATACTCTGCTTTAATCACCCATGATGGATATATAAATATTTAATACATTTTGTTATATTTTCTTATTTTCTCCCACAAAAAAACAATCTAAGACATTCGATTTACTTCCCTCTCAATAGAGTCATTAACAAAAAAAAAAAAAACCCGAAGGATATATACAATGGGATAGTTTTTCAGCCTTGGAGAAGAGAACTGTGCCATATAAAGATAAATCACTTTTAAGTCTCTTTCAAATTGACTATATTCTCTCTCTCTCTCTTTTTTTTCTTTCTGTCAGAGTGTCTGAATGCAAGGTTTTTCATTATATGAATGACCAGGTATTTCACTTTATCCTTCACCAGATTATTTGTTTTCACAATCATGAAGTTACTGTATAAAAAAATCTGACTAAAACTTGTGAATCTGTGATAAGAAGCACGTTTTTTTTCCTCCCTCACTTTTATTGCCTTGCAAACTGCTACACAGTTGCTTAGGATCTTTGGATGCCAGAGCATGACATTCTAAATAAATCTAAATTCACACCAAAATCTAGTGGAACATCTTCCCAGAAGAGTTTAGGGGTATTAAAACAGAGAAAACGGACTAATGTGGAATTTAATGTAAAGAAAATGCACATCTTTTAATAATGGACGTGGTCTCGAAGCAGCTTTACAGAGATAAAACGGCAAAAAAAACCTCCCTGAGATGCCATAAGCAAGAAACCTTAGGAGGAACCAGACTCAAAAGGGGAACCTCGTCTGGGTGGCACCGAGTGTCCATTTATTACTGTTGAGCGGTGAGGCAACCTGTGGTCCTGAGCCATTGTAGTAGACTATTGATATTAATTACAGCCCAAATCCATCCTCAAAGTTCTTAAATTCTTCAATAAGTAGCATCATGAATCTATTGATCAGGTGTGGCACTATTACAGTAACCATGTCGCTGATCTGTGCTGTAACATACACATTTATTTAGCCTGTACCGTATTTTGATTTCTTTACATTTCCCGGTCTTGTCCTTCAGTATGAAAGCTATTAAACCAGCTTTAATCAGTTACAGCATAGAACGGGACAAAAGCCGGTTGCCCCGTCCTCTCCTCCGGGGACAAACCCCCAGGCGAGTTGCTGTTTGTTTTGAAGAAACTCGAAGCCTCTTGTGGATTAACGGGCAGTGACACCGAGGACTTTCGAAGTTCTGCATCATGGGTTTTAGAAGTCTGCGACCGGTACACTTGTATTCTCTGAGGCTTATTGAAGCGTACATTTCCGTCTGTAGAGTGTCCGTGGTCTGGTGGGATTTCACGCAGGACTATGCCTCTGGAGTCATTCTCTTTATGGTGGCGGTGCTCCTGGATGCCCATGCGCCAGAGAGAGATTTCACAAAGCATCTGTGTAGAAAATTTAGCGGTATTATTTTGTATAATATCTGAGGAAAAAAAAAAGAACAAAACACACTTACCTTGTAGGTGGTTGAGGTGTTAGTCAGGGATGAGTCAGGAGTTGTGAGGATTCACACCGCCCTTGTTTAGCTTTTATACCCAGCTTTATGGCAGGTTAGTCAGAGCAATAGCTAAATATTAACCCAACACGATTTCCCATTAAATCGGAGTTCTCATAAAATCTCTGGGGCTTTTGGGAGATCTCAATTTCTTAGGACTTTCCAGCCTTTTATTTTGTACAACCACATTCAAACATAGCCAGCAGACTGGTGTTGGCTTGTGGGTAGAAAACCGAAACCTTTTACTGAAGAGTTATGATGGGGAAGTTAACAATTAGGCAAGTTTCAATCTGTACATGGAGTCTTTTGTTTTTCCCCTGGAAGAAAAGTCAAACAAAAAGATTCGTCGAACCAATATTTCAGAAAATCTGAAATAAAAGTAGCCTAATACCATGAAGGGAAGGAATAAGGAAGGAGGGAAGGAAGGAAAAAAAGAAAGAAAGAATGGATGGATGGATGGATGGATGGATGGATACTTTATTCATCCCAATGGTAAATTTACAAGAAAAAAGAAGGAAAGATAGATACTTTATTTATATATGAAACAAATTACAGTAGAGCCTAATACCATGGAGGGAGGGAAGGAAGGAGAGAGGGAAGGAAGAAAGACAGAAAAGAATAGATGGATAGATGGATAGATAGATAGATAGATAGATAGATAGATAGATAGATAGATAGATAGATAGATAGATAGATAGATAGATAGATAGAGACAACAGACAACAACTAAAGAGTCAACAGTTGAACATCGAGAGGAGAGAGAGAGAGAGAGAGAGAGAGAGAGAGAGCGCAACTGCAGTGTAAATGCAATTATCAAAATAATTAGAAATATGTAATTACATTACAATCCTTATTACATTTTCCTTCTCAGAGCAGTAATTAACTACAGCAACCTCTATGAAGTGTGTGTGTGTGTGTGTGTGTGTGTGTATGCCCACAACTGGAAGGAGGAGTTTGATTTGCTAATGAAGGGTCCATGTGAAAGTGCGTACTTGGCCGCAACGTAAAGCCCATCCGCAGCGTCCATTCTTCCGCCTAGTGACAGTAGCAGCTCCATCCACAACACGACAGTCACAATGGTAAGGACGTTCTAATTGCTGAGTAAATACATATTATTCTGAGTGAAAATGAAAAGCTGTGAACATCATTAGTGTGTCCAGATTATCTATAATACAGTTTCTCTATAGTTTGTGTTGTACTTATCATTTTGTTTTATTAAATATGATGACTGGCTCACATTTGGCGAATCAAATATGGAAATATAATTGATATTAGTAATACTTTGTATGTGTGTGTGATTTATACAGTGATAAACGTATACAGTAGTTTGATTTTGGCCATCCATATTTTCTCTTTCGTGGCAGTACGGCTTCATTAACACATGTTTGAGAACATTAGTGGTCGAGAAGTTTGGAGAAGAGACCTGGGAGCAGCTCCGTTTACTTGGGGAAGTCCAGGACACCTTCATGACCTATGAAATTTATGATGATATCATCACCATTCGCTTGGTAAAGGAGGCATGCAAATTGCTGGGTGAGACGATTTTTTTTTTTTTATGGTCCCTACCTCACATTGCTTTCGTGTTTTTTTTCCCCAATCGTCACTGAGGTTTGCAAGAAGCTGTAGTTTCTGCGTAGTCGTTGTTTCTTCAGAAGACGATATCCGTCTGTTTTTTTTTTTTCTTATTAACTCATATTCACCAAGTTCACCTTTTTAAGCTCGTGAACATCCTCCGTTTTATACTTGTGTTGTATTCCTACTTAGAAACTCTGTATGAGTTCCAGGGTCAAATGAAACATTGATAAACTCAGACAGAGAAAAAAAATAATGAAAAAAAAAAAGGTTTTCAGCTGCTAGTGGGCAGTCTGTGTATGTGCGACGTCCTTGGAGACGGGTTTTGTTCTGTTTAGAGACACGGCGAGATAGTGTTAACAATGTCCCCTGAGAGCAGTGTGTCACACACGGATGCCATTGTGTGTGGACAAGGACAGGTGTGAACCATTGGACAGGTCTCGCACCTGAGCTCTTGGAAATGATAAACATTGTCACGGGTAGTGAAGTTCAGTTTTCAGTTAAGTTCAGTTAATATGTTCACCAGAAGGTCATGGGTTTAAATCCGGACACGACCAAGCTGCCACTGCTGGGCCCCTAAACAAGGCCCTTAACCCTCAGCTGAATAACTGAGAAAACTGTAAGTCACTCACTCTGGATGAGAGCGTCTATCAAATGCCTTAAATTGAATTGCCTTGACCCTTGTGTCTTATCTTCCAGATGTTTCTTCAGAGGTGGTGCTGAAGTTATTTGGGGAGTACTTCTTCAGCTTTTGTAAAATGTCGGGCTACGACGACATGCTCCGAACCCTCGGTGGAAATTTGGTGGAGTTCATCGAGAACCTTGATGCCCTCCATAGTTACCTGGCGTTATCTTACGAGGTCTGTCAACGGTCTCCTTCGTCTTAGTGTCTGCTTGATGTAGTGCAAGCTCAAGGCCAGGGCTCCTTGATTATTTCTTTTCTTTTCTTTTCTACACCTATTTGAAGTATATAAATGACTTGTTGTTCCAGACGACTTCTGTTTCCTTCTGTTTGACAAACACCTTCATCATTTTTAAAGGGTTATAATATAGTGAATGGTCAAGGTCAGCACTTGGACGCCTGCCAGCAGTGTGGGAGTCAGACACTCTTTCCATGAACTAATGTACAACTGACTTGTAAAGACAAAGTAAATAATGTAAGTCCAAATCGGAAATGTAAACCCAGGGTAGATCCTGAAGGCATCTACCTGAACAACAGCATAACTTGCTCAAAGCAGGAAAGGCTGGCCTATCCAACACTAAACACAAAGAACATCCACTTCCACATTTACTCCCCATTTGCTGTTATAAGAGCCTCCAGTTTTCTGGGAAGGTGTTCCACTACATTTTGGAGTGTGATTGTGGAGATTTGTGCTCATTCAGACACAAGAGTGTTAGTAAAGTCAGGTACTGATGTAGGCGATAAGGTGAGGAGCCCTAGGGTGCGGTCAGTGTTCCAATTCGTCATGTTCAATAGGGTTGAGGTCAGAGTTTTATAGCAGATCATTCAAGATCTTCCACTCCAACCCATATCTTTAACAGAGCTGGCTGTGTGCACTGTCATGCTGGAACGGATTCGGCTGTCCTTGGCTATGTCTACACTTATCCGGATACATTTAAGAACAGTGTTTTCCGTCTCAGCTATCGCTTTCAATCGTTTCCCAACAGTTGCTCGTCCACACAGAAACGTCTGAAAACGCTCACGTCCTTATACATGTATAAGTGAAGCGTAAGACGCTTCTACCTGCCTCATTTCCATAAAAATGCTGCATCGTTTTCAAGTTTATCCACTTTTGGGAGCGGTTTCAACACGCTACATTTCCGTCAACTAAAAACGACGTCTTAATGAATAAAAGACCAAAACGGAGAGACAAATATGCTCTTTTAGATGAAAACTTATTAGTGAGGACATGGCCCTTGTTCAAGGTTCAAGTGAGGAGAAAATCTAATGCTGTTACATCCAAGGATGTTCTATACAATTGTGTCCCTCCAATGTTGTGGTGACAGTCAGGGAAAGAAGCACATGTGGCTGGAAAAGTCAGGTGTCCCAATCCTCTTTTTTTTTTTTTTTTATCTATAGTACACTTAAATAGACACAAGAAATGAGAAAAAAAGGTGGTAGCAATAACCAGGACAGAAAGGAAAAATGCATGTGGGGGGGGAGCAAAGAAGGTGCCGGAGCCCAAATCTTAATTAGATTCCTTGAATTCATTTTATGAATGAAGACGAATTACACTGTATTGCATCAGAGCACTGGTGAATTCTCGAATCCGATTGGACGAAAGGCTCCCCAACCAGCAGAACAGTGGTGTTCTAAAATGTCATCGTCTCCATTGTAGCAACTAATTCAAAGCAACGAGTGTGAACAAATGAAGGACAAAGGTCAAACGTCTGTTTATAGCTAATATGACAAATTAGTATCTCATTTAGTACCATGTAAATGTAACAATGAATGGATAAAAAAAAAAAAAAAATCCGTATGCCCAGGCATGTAATAATAATTATACAATACATAAGGACATTACATTTGTCTATCCTGTTTCCTCAGGAGATGAACGCACCTTCGTTCCGCGTGGAGAGAACAGATGACGGTCGGACGCTTCTGCACTATTACTCAGACAGGGAAGGACTCCATCACATAGTGCCTGGTACACACAGTTCCGACAAAACAAGAACTAATTACTGCCAGAGTCTGAGATAAACTGGCGTCTGACCCTACCATTAACCACAGTGGGCAGCTTTGAAAAACACTTTTTTTTTTCCCGCTCTCTTTTGTTTGTTACCATGGCTACACCTTTACACAGGCATAATCGAAGCGGTGGCGAAGGATTTCTTCGGCAGTGAAGTGACCATGAGCGTCCTCGAGCAGCCCGAGGAGGCGGAGCGCACTGGAAAGAAGGAACATGTTATTTTCCTCATGACACAAGCAAGTGAAGGGACAAAGGCTGAAGAAGATGAAGGTCGAGAGCAGAGAGAGGTTGGAGCGATGGTTATGTCAGGTAGGGCCGCAAGTCTCGGTAATCGGGCCAGTTTTATTTTAAAAAAAGAACCAATATATTAGTCCTTTACTGTAAAATATTAAGCAATTCATATTTTTGTATGATTGCATGTGTTAATGACAGATTTCTTTCCATCACAGACAGTCTCCTTCCCTCGTTCTGTCCCAGGTACCCGAAGAAATTGTGGATTGATGAGAAAGCTTTCTGCAATGCTTTTCCCTTTCATATTGTATTTGACAAGGATGTGAGGACTTTTCCATGACTGTCTATTCATTGCAAAGAACTAATACAACTGATATTTCCAGCCATATGTCTCTCCCCCCCAAAAAACAGTTACCACTAAATTGGAGGCATGTGAATGATGATGCCTGTGCACAAAACCAGTTCCATGGAGATGTAGTTTATACATTGTGATGGAAGATCTTTTATTTATAGAACACTGATCTTAAGCCTTTCAATCATCTTTGGGATGAATTGGAACGCTGACTGCACCCCAAACCTCCTCACCTACATCATTACCTCACTTTACTAACTGTGGCTGAATGAGCAAAAATCTCCACAGGTACACTCGAAAATCTAGTGCAGGGGTGTCAAACTCAGGCATGGTTTATATTTGGCCCGTGAGGTCATATCAAATGTGTATTAGAGCTGGCCCGCCAGTATATAGCGCACACACCCCGCTAATACTACAAATCCCAGAATGCTTTGTTAGTTCATTGGCTCGTTAGTCGAGACCGCTGAAAAACTCGCCGATCTTAGATCTTTGTGAGAAAATGTTCTCTTTGATGAAGATGAACAAAACCCCACTCAGGAGTCGTCTCACTAATGAACATCTTCACTCAATCCTGAGGATTTCCTCATCTCAGAGCCTAAACCCAGACATTTATGCACTTGCATCTAAGAAGAGATGCAGGTATCTAGCTTGAACCAATGTGCATCAGAGTAAATCAGAGGGTATGAACTGAGCTTGAATGAATGTCTTTATGCACTTTTTTTACTCCAAGGCATTGACTGTTAATGGTTGAAAGATTGCTTTTTTTAATTGAAGTAAATTATTATTATTTTTGGTTGTTTTGATGTTGGCCTGTGAAAAAAGTTTTTCATTAAAAAGGAATTCGAAAGGCTACAGATAGAGAGAGACATAATAAGAAACGAATACCACTGATGTGTGTTTTATTTCGAATTTAATTTCTCATGTGTTTATAATATTAAGCTTTGGTTGTTCCAAATTCAATGTTTATAATCTGGAGAGACGGAAAACATGCACAATTGCAGTCAATTTTGGCCCGCGACTTCGCCCCAGTTTTAAATTTTGGCCCACTGTGAATTTGAGTTTGACACCCTGATCTAGAGGAACATCTTCCCAGAAAAGTTTCTTAGAGGTTATTATGACAGCAAATGTATGAATGGGATGTTAAAAAAAAATCACACAAATATATATTGTGAGGGTTTGTCAAGTCAGGTACAGATGTCTGGTGAGGAGGCCTGAGCTGGGACGTTTCAATTCATCACGAAAGTGTTCAATAGGGTTGAGATCAAAACATTATACCAGGCCACTCAAGATCTTCCATTCAACCCATGGAAAGAATATTTCTACAGAACTGGCTTTGTTTACAAGGGCTTTGTTTGGTCTTTCAGTTCAAAGACATCCAATACACTTGTGTGCCTCGAACATTTTGGTAAAGGTTTGGGAATAAACCACATATGGCTGTGAAAGTCAGGTATTCCAATACTTTTGTCCTTATACTGTAATGTATGTGTTTTTGTTCATTGAGGATCATTAGTTGAGATTATATGCCACTGTATACATATTACATACAGTACAAATCAGCATAGAGTTTATTCATACAGCAATGTAAAGGAAGACAGATGTATAGTTAATACATTGTGTAAATATATATATATTTTGTAAAGAATTTGTAACAATTCAGATACAAAGTACCTACCTACCCACCTACCTACCCATCTACCCACCTACCTACCGACCGACTGACCGATCTATCTATCATTTAATTCATTAATTACAGTGGAACCCCAGCGTACAACATAAATTCGTTTCGAAAAACCGCTATGCTCGGACTCACATATTCTCGTAATACAAGGTGCATTCACCGGGGTTCTATTGTAACAAGAATATATAATCAATTTCTCTGGCCCACATACAAATTAAGTGTAGAACCACTATATTTCAGTCATTTACTACAGAAATGCCAAATGTACTGTGTGTGTCTTTGCAGCTGATTGTAAAACAGACTGGTGTAAACATACAGAAGTTTGTGCCAGGGCTGCAAAAGGCAGGCATCCGTCTGGATGAATACTTCAGCGTGGTCCATCCTGAAGTAACCCTTAACATGTACAGCATCAAGAAGTTCATCAATAGCCAGTTTGTACTGAAGACTAAGCGGGAGATGCTTCCGGAAAGGTTTCAAAACCAGTCCATGCTCAAATTACGAGGTATTATTCTACATTTACATTTGCGCTATTTAGCAGACGCCCTTGTCCAAAAGTGCTTTGAGTCTCTAGCAATGAATAAATCTACACTGGTACGCTAGATTACAAACTTAAGATAAATCAGACTACAACTCTGTTGAATTTGTAAAAACAACGCAAACTTGGAAAGTGCAAGTTTAAGTGATTCAGGAAGAGGTAAGTCTTCAACCGTCACTTGAAGACAGCCAGGGACTCTAGGGGAGGTTCATTCCACCACCTCGGTGCCAGAACACAGAAGAGCCTTGAGGTGTACCTACCTCTTACTCTGAGAGAAGGTGGTACCAGTGGAGCAGTGCTGGAGGATCTCAGACAGCGTGAACCAGTGTGAGATGTGATGAGGTCTCTGAGGTAATATGGTGCTGGTCCATTTATGGCCTTGTCAAGCACCAGTGTTTTAAATCTGATACATGCAGTATACAATTTTCACTTTAATTATTGATTCGGCGCACTTTGCTCGATTCAGTTTAGTCAATCATGCGGCAAAAAAATGAAAGGAAGAACGAACGACAATCATTTGGAGGACTCGGAATCTCCGTTCATTATACTGTTGTATATGACAGAACTCCAAGAATCAGGAATTAACAAGCAGATCCGAAGAGTAGAAAGTGGAAAGGGTTGTATACTGTATCAAAAAAGAATAACATAGATAATCTGGTATACTTTTTCCAGGGAAGGCTGAGATCCTGGGAGGTGTCCTGTATGGGACACTGGTCTATCCCACTGTACCTTGCTCAGATACATTCATTTTTTATCTGTATAGTGCAACGGACATTGTCTCAAAGCAGCTTCACACAGATAAAGCAGTTATAGAAGAATGTATACATTTGTTTCTTTAGAATTGTAGTGAGTAAGCCAGTGGAGACTGTGGCAAGGAAAAACTCCCTCAGATGGTATGAGGAGGAAACCTTAAGAGTTTTTGGGAGATGGTGTAAAAACCCTCATGGACAAAAGAAATCCACATAAACAGTAACTGTGGTGAGAAATCACTAAAACAGCATCATGGTAGATCCCTGGATAGATTTGTGGTTGGTATACACTTCTGCATGTGTGTCCAATGTGCAGAAATTAACTTAAAAAAAAACAACAACAACAACAAACACTCAGCTTTATTAAGCTTTGATGCATTTCTTAAAACTACTTGCTTAACCTCCACATCATGTGGTCACCTGTAATTGCAATTTCTCATTGCTTTGATCAAATTGCGAATGGTGCATTAATGGATTGATTCAGTTATCAGTCTCAACCCCCAAAAACATCTCGACATCAGTTCGCCGCAAAATGGTTAAACCGGTTGTCATAATCTGTCAAGATTAAATTTGAAAAGAATCAATGAATCTTGAATGGCACCAATGAAAGCGAGTGAATGGCATCAAGATCAACCAACGATTAACTAGTTCTCTAAAAAAGGTCAAAGGTGAATCTTGTGAACGTAGCGACAAAAACACAGAATTACCATTTCTAAAAATGGATGAACAACCAGAAAACGAAATCGACACTACTGTACAGTAAAAGTGGGAATCCTGTCCGGTCTCTTGCGATCAATCAAAATCAAATAAATCCATTTTTGCTGTTGAAATTCAGATGCCATACAGAAGAACTTCATCCTTGTGCATTTTTCAGTCGTTGTAATCCAAACCGTAGGCAATACCGAAACCATGCGCCGTCATACTGACAACACGGCTAAACATTTTTTGACGATCTTGATTGTGAACAATGACAAAAGTACAGGCTTTAGCAAGAAATCCAATGTGTGGTGCTTTTTGTACTAATTGTTTTAAGAATTCAAGGATGATTCAAATGCTCCAAAGCAACTGAGAAAAACTGTTAGATGGTCAAAAAAAATTGGTGTGTTTAACTACCTTTCATTACAGATATGTCATGCATTGACTAAAAGGGTAATGCAATGCATTATTTGCATTTTAGGCCAGATGGTTTGGATGGAGCCGCTGCAATGTATGGTATATCTCTGCTCTCCAAAGCTGCGCAGTCTGCAGGAACTGGAGGAACGCGGCCTGCACTTGGCCGACATCGCTCAGCACGACACCACTCGTGACCTCATCCTGCTCAACCAGCAGAGGCTGGCAGAGATCGAGCTCTCCAACCAGCTCGAGCGTAAGAAGGAGGAGCTCCGCATTCTCTCTCGCCACTTGGAAATTGAAAAGAAGAAGACCGAGACACTGCTGTATGCCATGCTGCCACGTCATGTCGCTAACCAGCTCAAAGAGGGCAAGAAGGTGGAGTCAGGTAAAGGACAATTGGTCAATCTTTAGCATAACTCATTGGCATTTAAAGCTCAGAATGCATGCATTTTTTTTTTTTGCTTGCCTTCACATCAGGCGACTTCAAGGTGTGCACTATTCTCTTCAGCGACGTGGTCACCTTCACAAACATCTGCGCGGCTTGCGAGCCCATCCAGATCGTCAACATGCTTAACGCCATGTACTCCAAGTTCGACCGCCTCACAAATGTTCACGATGTCTACAAGGTAAGATGAATAACTCAATCATTCATCATTTTGCTTCAACATACTTAGGAGCAGTCACGAGTAATTGTTTGCCAGAGGAAACTTAAAACTACCTAATACTTAGTGTATTAGGATCACCATGCGAGAAATTATGTGATCATTTAATGCAGTGGAGGGCCATACATTTCAAACCTAGGCCTTCAGTGGTGTCAAGCCTGAATCAATCCTCCTCTTAATACCATCATGATGACACCACGGTTGGCAGTATGACAGAGTGCTGCATCTCATAAAGCAAGAAAAACCCAGTTACTCAAATCAACAAATCTCCTTTCACTACAGCCACAGCTGCACCACCCACATCTTTAGCAGTAGCATCAATATTAACCTCATAAAATGACCCCACGCATTTTTGTAGTACCTTTGAGGTGTCCGACCACGAAAGCCCCAGAGATTACGGTTTTCCTGGGAACCTGAAAAAACATTCTTTCAGCTTCTTCCATTAGGGGTCGCCACAGCGGACCATCCGATGTTTGATTTGGCACGTTTTTATGCTGGATGCCCTTCCTAACACAACCCTCCCTATTTATCCGGGCTTGGGACCGGCACTAAGGCTTGTGCAACCCTAATGGCTGGGGTTGGTTCCCTGACCGGGGATCAAACCCGGGCCACAGCAGTGAGAGCGCCGCATCCTAACCATTTGACCACCAGGAAACCTTCCCAGGGACCTGAAATGAGGTCAAATTATGTTTTTGTACAAATTCTACAGGAAAGAAAAAACCCAAAATTATAAATAGGTTAAAAAAAAACTCTTAAGAACTGAACTGTTGAACCATTTTGGCTGACCTTTCCTCATGATGTCCAGGTTTCCTTGATAAGTCTGTCTTGTAAATGTCCTTGTAAGTGTAAATATGTTTTGGATAGAAGTTAACCAGTGATTGCATTTTTATTTCAGTGGTCTGCTGCCTTTTCCCTGAAATCATGTGCTCCGTTGCAGGTGGAGACGATTGGCGATGCTTACATGGTGGTTGGTGGTGTGCCCATTCCCAAGGACACACACGCTGAGCGCGTGGCAAACTTTGCCTTGGGCATGAGGATTGCTGCCAGGGAGGTGAACAACCCTATCACAGACCAGCCAATACAGGTGCTAGAGCTTATCAGTGTTTTGCTGTGGTCACGGGGAGATTTTGCAGCTGTGTTTATCTATGTTTTTCAAGAATCCACATGCCACATGTCTGTTTGTGTTTCAGATCAGAGTAGGCCTACACACTGGGCCTGTGCTGGCTGGTGTCGTAGGGGACAAAATGCCCCGCTATTGTCTGTTCGGTGACACGGTCAATACGGCATCCCGAATGGAGAGTCATGGAGTCCCTGACCATATACACATGAGTCCGTTCACCTACAGGTACCATACGAGTCTAAATCCACCAAAAAAAGACCAAAACCAAATCCACCATAAAGAATTTGTGACTGTTTCTACTACAGGTTTGATACAATGTCTGTAATGCCATTTCTTACCCATAATCTGGATGTGTTTGTCTTTTTAAACATCTTTAAAGTGTCCTTAAGGACAAGCAGTTTAAGATCCATGAAAGAGGTGAGATCCAAGTGAAAGGCAAGGGCCTGATGACGACCTACTTCCTGCTCCAGAACCTTGAACTGTCTGAGGAGCAGATCATGGGAATTGGGGAAGACGCCTCTTGTTTGTACAGAGATGACCGTAAAGAGTCGATGCAAGCGACAGAGGGTATGTTTTTTTGTTTCCGCCATCAGTGATACAGTGGTGTGAAAAAGTGTTTCCTGATTTCTTATTTTTGTGCACGTTTGTCACACTTTAATGTTTCAGATCATCAAACATCAAGCAAGTTATCGCAAAAGCTTGATTGCAGTTGTTGCTGCTAAGGGCGGCCCAACCAGTTATTAGGTTTAGGGGGGGAAACACATTTTCACACAAGGCCATGTAGTTTACACCACTGTATATATGCCATTTTTGTATTGCTATAGTGATTTCTATATTAGGGAATTTCCAGATCTCCTGGGAATTTCATACACAGCAGAGTTTACACTGAATGGCAGGAAGAGCTAAAAACTTCCACTGAGTGGAGGGTGTGCAGATTCAAACACCTAGTTAATGAGATGTTGATGGGAATATGGTAGCTCTGGGTCATTGAACGGAAAGTCAGGGGTCAAACATGGGTATCACCAAGCTGCCACTTTTAGGGCCACTGAGCAAGTCCCTTAAAAATCAGTGCTCCAGGCCCAATGTATCATGGCTGACCCTGAGCTCTGACCCCAGCTTTCTAACGTTGCTGGGATATGCCAAGAAAAATTTCACTGTGCTCTAGCCACTTGCTGCTCCTCCGGTTCTGGTGCTAGGGGGTTATCCCAACAGAGACGTGGTGGGGGGAACTTCTCAGCTTTGCATGTTACTACCTTGTTTACTAGTTAAGTCTGAGGAATATTCCCTTGGTTTCTTTAGCCACCTAAATACACACATATGTTACTGACAGAAATGTCCAATGGTGTTTATCTTTATAAATCTTTAATTTATAAGAATGTGGGATGGTCAAGACTTTGGCTTGCACATCATTTATAATGGTACAAATTGGGGTCATTCGCCTGAAATCTTTGCAAGTTCCCTTTGTCACCAGATAAAGCAAAAGAAGTGGAAGAAGTGAGGAAATCTCCTACCAAAGTGCAAAGCAGCAGCTCCTCCCCCAGTCTTTCTTCTGATGAGCCTTCACCCCTTCCTGTCATGGATAACACTTCGCCATATTTCATTGCGGCCGACTCTTCTCAACATGATGTAATTCATTACGTGCCTGATTACTCCGAACCCATAGAGAACGGCCTTCATTCTGAAAATGTGAACATCAACTCTCGTCTCTGCATACTTCTTTAAATGTGGGTACACACAACCTTCATATAAGTATAAATTGTGCAAATATTACATATCCAATAGGGGCTTTAGAACAGATTATTATACAACCCCAGAGTTCTGAGAGTTTGGAAACTGTGTACAATGGAAATAAATACACAATGCAATGATTTGCAAATCTCAAAAACCCATACTTTATTCAGACAAGAACAACAAATAAAAGCATATCAAATGTTTAAATTGAGAGGAAAAAAATGTGATGGCTGTAACATGTCTCAAAAAAAAGTTGGGATGGGGCAAATAAAGTATGGGAAAAAATGTGTTATTAAAAATTACACATCAGGTCAGTGAGGATATAAATGATTTGGTAGAAATTGTGTATCTTAGAGAGGCAAAGGCTCTCAGAAGTAAAAATGGGCAGAGCTTCAAAAATCTACAAAAGTCCGTATTTGAAAATTGTTCCACAATTTGTAGACAATGTTCCTCAACATAAAATTGCACAACAAATGCTTCCATCCAGAAAACTTCTATTTCAAGGAAGGCCTTGCAAACTGAATATTGCATCTATTACAACAGCATGACTTCATAGTAGAAGAGTCAGGATGCTGAACTGCTCTGCCTGCAGGTTAGAACTTTTACTGTTTGAAAAAACATTTGGCGCATTGTAAAATGAAAAACACAACAAAGTAAACCCAGAACTGTTGAGTTTGTAGAATCCTGTATCAGACAACATTGGCAATTGGTCTCTTTAGTTCCCAGAAGGTATATGGACAGATGATGTGATGCTTCAAAAATGACCGTATTTTTTCCTTAAAATGGTTTACATTCTCAGTTTAAACATTTGATTACTAGCAAATCACTGCATTCTGTTTTGATTCACATTTTACATAGTATCCCAACTTCTTTAGAATGGGGGTTGTACTTTCATAGGTAGCAATAAACAGAAAGGATCAGTGCAGATATTTGCCAGAAATCCCTGACTGACAAAGCAAAAGACCTTTGACACTAATAATATATCGAAATGAGAGCTACCTCTGCTACATGTACGTTTGTAGAAATCATTGCTCTTTAGTGGTCTATTGGTGCGGGTTGTGTGTTACCATAGGTTTGCCTGACTTTGTCAAACATCTGCATAAATATCTTTTACTATATTTAATTTTCAATTTATTTAAGACCACTGTTTAAAAATGTCACACTGTTACTCTTGAATGATTCATTAAAGCCGACCTATATTGTATGCTCATTTTCTGCAATCACAGCAAACATGTTTTGCTAGCAAAATGCTAAATGATGTCAAGTAGCATTTGCCTTCCATCCGTGCTCCTGTACCTGATCACTACAAAATTATCAACACAAACTTGGAAATTGTCTCTACACTAGGAGACCCAAACCCGTTCCAGCATGACAATTCACCTGAGCACAAAGCCAGCTCCATGAAGATATAGTGTACACAAACTGGAGTGGAAGATCTTAAGTGGCCTGCTACAGAGCTCTGACTTTAACCCTAGAATTAATTGGAAAGTTGACTGCTCCCCAGGCCTTCTCACCTCGCCTCAATCATTACCTGACTTTACCAACACACTTGTGGATAAATGTACACAAATCTCCACAAGTACCCTTAAAAAACTAGAGGAACATCTTCCTAGAAAAGTGTAGGTTATTGAAAGTGTGAATGGGAACTTAATGTGGAATTGGAAGTTAAAAAGACACATAGAATTCTTATGGGCAGGCATGCAGTACGGACTTTTTTTGAACGATGGACAAGATACATTCATGTTGCCTTACTTTAAGAAAGAAACGTACGAGTTAAATAAAAAAAAAAAAAACACCAATTGTGAAAAAAAGTGTCAGGTATTTGCATACATATATTTGAAACTGTTCTGTGTAAGGTGATTAATTCCAGGGCATATCTAGGATCATTACCTTCACACTAGTTAGGTCAATTGTTGGTTCATATACAAGCAATTCTACTCATATAACTGCATTGTTTATTATAATTAAAAGATACTGAGGTCCTGTAAAGATCTGCATTCCGATCTTCCGAAACAATAAACTAGCAGAACGATACCGCAAATGTGTCCATCAGGGAAACTTTTTTCCATGGCCATTACCATGCAGTAGTTCCTGACTAGTGAATTCAATACCTTGTTTCTGTACAGCTGCAATCAATGTGAGCACCAAACCATCTGGCTGTGAGTTTGGGGGAAAATTTAGATGGACGTAGAATTACTCTCAGATTGGCTACGGCAGCTCTCTGAGCACTCCATCGGGGCAGACAGGAGGCCTCAGGCCACGCTTCATTTGCACCTGTTTTCTCCCGACACGCGACACCGTGTGAAAACTCAAACCCCAGCACACGGTACTAATCACTCTCTGGAGAAATCATCCACATGCCCTGGAGTTGTTGGGTTTTTGTTTGTTTTTTCAAAATGGAAATCAGATGTGGCTAATACAAATGACAGACGGTTAACATCAGCCAGGCTAGTAGCTAACAGCCGTTAACCCTGCGGTGCTCAAAACAGATATCTAGGACTTTTGAGAGAGTGGATAGATTTTAATGGTTTGAATTTACATGCACCTTTAGGGCACAGCACATTTTTTTATGTGATTGATGCTTACTTTAAATATAGTCCCTATAGAGCATACACCAAAAACCTGACTTTTTCAGCCCAATGTGCTTCTTTTCCAAACTGTTCCACAAACTTGGAGGTAAACAATACATTTTATAGGATGAAATCTTCCCCTGTGCATAAAGAAAGCTCTATGAAGGTTTGGATTGAAGTGGAAGATCTTGGGTGGCCTGCTATAGAGCTTTACCTCAACCATTGAAGATAATGAATTGAAGGAATGGGGGGTGCTGAAAGAGCGAACGGGGACTAAACGTGGAACGGGATGTTCGAAAGGCACATAGGAATCGTATCCACAAACGTTTGTTCATATAGAACCTGGTTTATTTTTGCTAATATTAAAGACATCAAAAGCTAAACAAATTCCTGTTTTAATATAATACGGTCAACCCTTCGATAATTCGCGGGGTCGCATTTGAAAAGTTGCGGATCGTCTTAAAATTCGCGGGATTCCGCAGAATGTTCCGTAACATTAAGAATAACATTTAAAACTATTTTTTACTAACAAATTTAATACGTTTTTAAAAACACATTATTGCATTAAAGTAACGATGTCTAGATCAGCGGTCCCCAACCTTTTTTTGCGCCACGGACCGGTTTCATGTAAGACAATATTTTCACGGAACGGCCTTTAAGGTGTGGCGGATAAATACAACAAAATAAAATGATACGACCATAAAAACAGGTATTTTCTAAATATAATAATAAACGTGAATCCACTGTATTGTTTTTTGTTTATTTTGCGAACTCGGGGGTTTGAATTTAGCGGTAATGTATTATGTACATAGAGCAGCCCCTTTAAGAAGGTAGCAGATGGAGGTAAGACCATTTTTTTGGGTACTTTTCCACAAAAAAACATCATTCAGAATCAGATAATAAATAAAACGGAAATAATGTAAGTTATGTATTCTTTCTGTGCGGCCCGGGAACCAATTGACAACCAGTTGGTTGGGGATCACTGGTCTAGAAGAATTCATTAAGGTACCACTAAGGTTCGGAACTCGCGGAGGGTCTTAGAATGTAACCCCTGCGAAATCCGTGGGACCACTGTATTGTGACTATCGGACAAATATTTTCCTAGTTGGACAAGTTCGATCCTGTAGATTTGTCCAGTTGGGTTCTTTTTTGTTTTCCTGAAGGTACGTGGCCCACCACCATGTTGTAGTTTCTGGCTAGTGAAGTCCAACCTGAAGCTTTCCTGGTGTTGTGCAAGCATTGGAACATTTTCATTACACTTTCATCAACAAGCACATGCCATGAAGGGCGTTGGAGAGTTTTTGAATACATTTTTGCTAGTTAGGACAATTGTTGGTGCAGATACAAGCAATCCGACTCGTATAACCATATTGTAAAGATACAAGATTTTGCGCTAAACTTCCGATGAGATCGATATCTAATCTGGTAGAACATTTTCCAGAAGAGTGGAGGTTTATTATATTAGTTATAAATGGGGATTAAATGGGAAATGGGCTGCTCAAACCTTTTTTTTGTCCATTTTCTGTGTATGAGGGAAAAAAAAAATGGAGAAAAACATGTTGAATTTAAATCCCAACAGTCCATTATGCTCCAAAACTACTTTATTCTCTTAAAGCTGTAGTCAGAGTGCTTCTTACTAAATATTACAAAAAATCATAAACGAAAACAAAATGTTCAAGGAAGGAAGAGCACATCGGGTTGCATCCTTCGCTTTCTGTTCCGCTTTAGCTTGACACGAAGTTGCCAATTCAGTGAAAAAAAAAAAGAGAGAAGTTGATTCTCTAGTTGTTCGTTCTTGCAGTCATGAACCTTAAAAAAAATTCTTCTTACAATTTTCAATACTTATTCCGGGGAAATTATTTGCCAGAAATGACAAAGATGTCCGTTGGGTAACATACAATGTAAATCAGGGTAAAGGAGTTAAAGCTGGATGTGCAATATGGGGGTTCACTCTTCATTTCACCATCAGGCAGAATGTGCTATGTACAAGTTAGATAAAAGTAAAAAAAAATGAAATAAAATAAAAGAAATGTCCTGTATACGCATTTCGTGTTTCTACATTAAATACATCGGGAGAAGTTCCTCTGGTGAAACGAGGGAATACAGGGGGATATGTCCGCTAAAAATCTGGCAACTTCATAATAAAAAAAAAGTGTGTATTTGCATAAGTACTGCGTAAACACCGGAGGGTGCCAGGTGCTCGACGAAAAGCCAAAAACGTAAAAAAAAAAAAAAAGAAAAGAATTAGGACTTATTTGTATTCAGAATGTCTGCGTAATTTTTTCCCGATTTTCTGGAAAAAAATCGAAGAAGTTAAAAATTTGCGATCGCGAATAGAACGCGCTTGTTATCCGAATCGCGGGTTAACGGGATTCGATTAGTTTATCGTCGCAAAATATCTGAAGAATCCCTCCTTTTTTATTTATTTATTTTTAAGCCTGTCGTGGTTTGGTGTCCACGTCGATGAATCCCAAAAATTCTTACCATAAAACAGCTTCGGAGGCAGCGTGCTCAAGTGCAATAGTTTTTCCTTCGCACTTTAGGCAGACATTTTGAAAATGAGAATAATAAAAAGGTACAATTACCTTTCAACATCAGAACACTCACAGTTTCGCCACTCACTTGGCACTGTAACTAAAACCTTAGTCAAGGTTTCTCTTCACAAAAAAAGGCTACATATCACTTGTGAAATCCCAAACGGATTTCTAGACTCTTCACCGACCGTCACAAGCCGAATATTTATCTGGAAAACAAACAAAAACAATACAAACATTCACACTTTTTTTTTCTTCCCCACCCATTTTCATATTAAAGTGCAACACATTTCTTCACTGAGGAAAACAATACTTCCTAAACATCAGTAATGCGGCGTGACGAACAGTAGCTGCACATCGGCGTGGCTCCTCCTGCTCGTGTGGGCCGGCGGGGGAAAAAAAAAAAAAAAAAAAGAACAAAAATAAAAATCCGGACTCAAAGTGACAAGTCTGACTCCGGAGTGTCCGTTTCCATGATCAAACACGTCCCCGTGCCGATCTCTTCGGGAATCACCGGGGCGCCGTCGCCGTTTACGCTGGGCTTCGGCGACAACGCAGGACCTTTTGGGGGAGAAGAGTAGAAACGAAGGACGGTTGAAAGGAAACTGCTCGAAAGTGTTTTCTCTCTAAACAAATAAAAGGAACTGAATTATCATGAGAGCTTTTAACGATGGACAGTGTCCCGAAGCAGCTTTACAGAGAGGGAGAAACCTTGAGAGGAACCAGACTCAAAAGGGAAACCCATCCTCACCACGGAGAAACTTACAATTACAAGGAACTGCAACTTTAAACTTTAATTCAAAACACAACGTCCATTTTTCAAAGTTCTATAAAAATAAAAATAAATTATAATTGAATTGAATCTTCAGCTTCCTTGCCATCCTGACCCTTCTCAGCATCTTCAGCTTCCTCGCCATCCTTACCCTCCTCAGCATCTTTAGCTTTTTCACCATTCTGACCCTCCTCAGCATCTTCAGCTTCAACATTCTGACCTCCCTTAGCATCTTTAGCTTCCTCACCATCCTGACCCTCCTCAGCATTAACATCCTGACCCTCCTCAGCATCTTCAGCTTTAACACCATCCTGACCCTCCTCAGCATCTTCAGCTTCCTCACCATCCTGACCCTCCTCTGCATCTTCGGCTTCCTCATAATCCTGACCCTCCTCTGCATCTTCAGCTTTCTCACCATCCTGACCCTCCTCTGCATCTTCAGCTTTCTTACCATCCTGACCCTCCTCAGCATCTTCAGCTTTAACACCATCCTGACCCTCCTCAGCATCTCCAGCTTTCTCCCAATCCTGACCCTCCTCAGCATCTCCAGCTTTCTCACAATCCTGACCTCCTCAGCATCTTCAACTTTAACATTCTGACCCTCCTCAACATCAGCTTCAACATTCTGACCTCCCTCAGCATCTTCAGCTTCCTCACCATCCTGACCCTCCTCAGCATCTTCAGCTTCCTCACCATCCTGACCCTCCTCAGCTTGCTTGGCCATCTTGGTTAATAGCTTGCAGTTACAATCTCTAGTTGCAAAACTTGACATATATAAAGCATAATTGTTGAGGTGACGTGGTCTGTTAAGAAGTGGAGATACGCTCAAAAGCGGTCAAAAGCATGTGGACACCTGACTATCGCGTCCATATTTGCATATTCCAAAAGTTCGACTCCACACTTTGCACTTCGCTCTTCTGCCAAAGCTTTTGGCAAACATTCCAGACAATTGCACTTCCAACCGGGTGCCACCAGTTTGGGGAAAGCCAACATATGGGTTTGATGGTCAGGTGTCCACAATCACTTTACCACACAGAGGTTTCCAGTGTTTTTTCCACCATACTTCATACTTCCATACTTCATGCTGTATTTAGTATCCGTCATTTTGTACAAAAATAAAACCTCACTGTTTGATCCTCATTAAACACACAATTTCTACACATTTAATTAAACAAATGCTGATTGAACTTACACTATATGGACAAAGGTTTTTGGACACCTGACCATAAGATCATGTGCTTTCAGTGGCCATCTAAAGATATAATGAATTCCACTCCTCTGGGCAGATGTTCCACTAGATTTTGGAGTGTGCTTTTGGAGATTTTGTGGAATAGGTGTGTTAGTAAAGTCCGGCACTGATGTAGGTGAGGGTGAAAGGACCTGGGACAGTCAGGTGTCTCAATACTTATTGTCCATATAGTGCACTTAAATACTGTAGTTCTTATTATATTTGTTTTATGCCAAAATGTTTCAAATTAGGTCATTTCAATACTTTCAGCCGTTTCTATACTTTCATCGTGTGTGTGCGCTGGTGTGTGTTCACGACCGGTGACTCACGTTCTGGCTCCTCGGCACCACCGTCGCTGAGAGCCTCCGTATCCGAACATGTCCGTGTGCGTCTCTGTGATGACTTGTGCTCCATCAGTGCACTGGACCTACAGTAAAAGAGGTACAGGTACGTGATCTACCTCACAAATACAAACACACACACACAATAAACCTGCACTGAGAACGGAATATAGTTACCTGTCGTAGCTGTACGTGCCCGGGTGGCTAATGGAGCGTTTCATCTATTCGATGAAGAAGAGAGGGAAATAAAAGGGAATTTTACCCATGATGTAATTACGTTATTCTCATCATTTCATTCGATTTAAACCTTTTCATTGCTGTTCCCCTTAGAATCGCTGGAAGGACGGAATCGGCTTGTGATTTGCATTTCTATACCGAATACCGACCGAGGAAACATTCCGAGACTGTGGAATTACAAAACTCCCTCGAGAAGGAAACTTAACAGTGTATCAAACAGAAAATGAAAACCTGAATTCAAAAATGGTGTAAATGAGCTGATATGATAATATGAGGAGAGAAACCAGTCTCAAAAGGGAACCAGAGACCCCCCAAATGTCCATTTGTTATAGTGCCATCATTGGCGAGGTGATCACCTGTTTACTGATGGACACAAGCGCAAGCCAATTGCAGCCCTCAGTCACTGTAGTCTACAAACTCCATGGTTGTTTATGTATAGAAAAGCCATAACATCATCTACACAGACGAAAACAATGTGGATGATTGGACGAAAAGTTAACTTTCCAGAATCGTCTCCTCGGCCAGTGCAGGTTGATGATTGGTCGCTGATTGTCTGATGGCATTCTAATGGAACTTATAAAAAAGGTTAGCTGCCTGAAGATAGAAATTCACAAATACAAATTCTACCACTTGGTCATAGTGTTGGGGAAATGGCAATCAGTACCTCAACACTCAACCCTAAACTATTGGACATTTTCCAGTCACTTTTCAGGAGGATGAGGAGTCCGTGCCACAAATCAAACCCGACAATATGGCTGACAACCAAATCGGTGCTCATCTGACTGAAAAATTTATGGTGGAAATAAAAAAACCGGTCCTGAAAAGCTGATCCATCAAGTGCTATTTCGGAAAACTTTTCAACCGCAATCAACAGGCCGAACTTTTGTGGACACCGGAGCAGATTTCAAATATTTAAATTTGCTAAATATTTTCACGAGGAAGTCGTAGTTAATTTGCAAGAAAAAAAAACAAAAAGACATACGGCTTAACTTTAGATAAGGTTTAGAATAAAAATCGGCCCCTTACTCTGGCCAGTTGGACGGGAGACGGCGAGACGGGCGACATCAACGCGTCTGAAGGATTCGACTGCAGCATGTCGGTCTGGAACTTCAAATTTGCGATCTTCATACATTCCTCCAGTGTCTGAATGAAGGTGTTACACGTGGCGCTCAACAGAGACGATGCCTCGTTCCTTGTCTGAAAGAAAAAAAATATACAAATAAAAATCATTCATTCAGAAGGAAGCGAATTGAGATACAGCCAAGACCGTGAGTATTCATCAATGAAGATGTGATTAAAGTGTGGACTTTCAGCTTGACAGCTACAAACATCCTGCATTTAACCTTTTATACAGGACCTTCAGTTTCAGAAGCTTAAAAGTAAGTGGACAATTGGACCAGATCAGAGGTTTCATGGCCAGATGTGGCCCTGTTGCTATTTCAGGACAAATTATAGTGATAAAAGGTCATGGGTCACTCTCAATATGTGGTCCAAAAAAGAGAAGGAGTCCATAGACTGAAAAAACTAAACAAAACGGAAGATAGATATGCACCGGTGGAACAGTGAAATGTCTGGAAGATCATGGAAAACAACTAAAACGGATGATCGCTGAATCCTTCATTAAGCAAATAATGAAGAAAAACCCCGTTTACATCATCTGACCAAACCAAAAACACGCTTAAGGAGAATCATTTTTAAAGTCTGCGAAGAAAAGATACCTTCATGGATGTAAAAGCAAAAGATTTTACCTCAAGATGCAAACACAAGTGCAGAATCTACTTAAAAAAAAACATCACTACTCAAAAAGAAACGCATGGCAAAGAAAAGGAAGGGCTAATGATCCAAAGCATACATAATCATCAAATATAGTAAAGGCAATGGCTCTGGATCACTGCTGTTTATTACATTTACAGCATTTGACAGACTCTCCTCACTCTATCACTCCACTCACACTTTATACAACTGAGTAGCTATGGGGTTAAGGGCCTTGCTTAGGGGCCCAGGAATGGTAGCCTGGTGTGAAGTTTTTAATTTAATCTTTGGATCCAATGACTTAACCACTGAGCTACCACCTCCCCCCTTATTAGTGATCTGATCTCTTTCTGAAAAAGGGAACAGGAGGAAATCTGACCGGTAGAGAACTTTTTAGGCTCGGATTCAGTTAAATACTGGAAAACCGATAGAACACTGGTTCACAGTACAGAGAGATAATGATCCAAAACATACTCTGAAAGTAACCCATGGGCTTTTTAAGATAAAGAAATGTATTTTCCTTTTACAGCCGAGTCTATCACATGACCCGATGGCAGAAAGACCTACAAACAACAGTAGCAGCTTATGGGAAAGTTTCGGCAAAACGTCTCACGAGAGTAAACTCTGCATTAGGTGAGATCTATGAACTCCAGACTTCAGGCATCCAAGTAGTATAATTCCTTACAGAATTATACTACTTTCATACTACAGAATTATAATACCGTTCCTGAGGAAACACGGATTAACTATGTTCTGCACATAGAAAGAATTGTAACCGAAAGTCCTGTACCGGAAAAGTTCAGTATGGATATGTGTACTGTTACACTCCTAATATGTGTGTGTATATATGGTAGATTTACATAATGCATATATGTGTATAATATGTATATATGTAGCACTGTGGTATCATTCAATAAGTAGCACAAAGAAACAACTTTTCTGGTCTTGTTGTTGGACTGACCTCAGCATGGTCTCCTTCTTGCTCCACGGACCCCTGAATAGTGTGAACCTGTTGCATGAGTAAGTCGCAGTACAGACGCAGTTCTGACATCTTCGTTTTCAAAGACTCGGTGGTCTCCGTTAATTCTGCAAGAGACGAGAAAAAAGAAACGCGTTTTCTTTTTTGTAATCCATGCCGGTGTAAAACTTACGTGTATGTAACCCTCAGGACCTCTCTCTTTTTTGGTTCTCGTGTCAGCAAGTCCAGCCTTCGAGCTTCCCAGAGCCACCAGCCATTTCTGTCTCTCGGCAGCATTGACGGCCTTCACGTAGAAATGCTGCTCTCCTGGTATGATCAGCTCCAGTCTGGTATTATCAGTAGGGTGAACTGGTTTACAGGAATGGAGAAGTACAATAAACCGGCTGTGAATATTAAAGTGGTGTCGGAGAACACACACACAAAAAATAAACATGATCGTTGTTTAAAGCGCAGTACCTTTAATTTCGCACACTGACATCTTTATGCTGCCCTTGCTGCCTTTGCACACATTATCTTGCGAGTCGTAATAAGAAATGATTCCGTTGTTCAACACAAACCAGCGCGGCTGCCATCCTGCAACATAGAACAAGCACGAGAAATCAATACTGCAGTTCATTTGTGGAACCCAGTGTTGAACCCTGGTGTGTGTTCCCCTATAGTGTGGTTCTGTTTGGACCAAACTAACCAATAATTTAGTTTAAAAAATGAATCAACACTGAATCGACTCATCTGCAGACAGTTCACCAATCAATCAATCAGTCAATCAATCAATCGATCAATCAATCGATCAATCAATCAATCAATATTGCAGTTGATTTGTGGATCGCAAAGTCAAACCCTGGTGTGTGTTCCCCTGTGGCGTGGTTCTGTTAGGACCAAACTAACCAATAATTTAGTCTCAAAAAATGACTGGACTTTTAATAAACTCATCTACAAAAAGTGAATCAATCAATCAGTAAATCAATTGATCAAACCAACCAATCACTTCTGTGGAATGCAGTGTCAATCTCTAAAAGGTGTTCCTCTATGGTGTGGACCAAAACTAATCACTAAAGTAGTCACAAAAATGAATCGTCACAATCAAATCATTGGCAGGAAGTCAATCAAACAGTCAATCATTTAATAAAAACACAGTTTATGTGTGGAATGCGGTGTCAATCTCTATAAGTACATCCTCTATGGATCTGTTTGGACCAAACAAACTGCTAACTTGTCTGACAAATAGACAGACAAATAGACAGACCAAGAAAGATAGACAGACAGACAGACAGACAGACTGAAAGGCAGACATAGATCTTTAGAAGGAACTGAAACTCCCATTTATTGTTTGGATCATGGAGCAGGTTATTATTTATCACACATTCTGAGAGAGACAGAGAGAAAGGCAGGCTGGAAGGAAGATAGACAGAGAGAAAAGCAGACAGACAGACAGAATGACAAACAGACAGACAGACAGACAGGATTACAGTCTGACAGACAGACAGACAGGATGACAGACTAACAGACAGACAGACAGGATGACAGACTGACAGAATAACAAACAGACAGGATGACAGACAGACAGACAGGATGACAGACAGGCAGGATGACAGACAGACAGACAGGATAACAGACAGACAGACAGGATGACAGACAGACAGACAGACAGGATGACAGACAGACGGACAGAGAGGATGACAGACAGACAGGATGACAGACAGACAGGATGACAGACAGACAGACAGACAGACAGGATGACAGACAGGATGACAGACAGACAGACAGACAGACAGACACATAGTTCTTTAAAAGGAACTGAAACTGCCATTTACTGTCTGGATCATGGAGCAGGTTATTATATATCACACTGCATGTGTGTTGCTCTTTATAAACATGTGCTGTATAATGTTGTTACCTGTCATGTAATTAGTCCACTTGTACAAAACTCCTTCCATTATTGGTATGGCAAAAAAAAAGACCAAAAGGAAAACAACTAAAGACTAAACTCAGGAAGATTTAGAAGGCAGAGAATCGCCCCTCTGAACCGGCGATGTGCGTCACATTCTGATTAAAACCCCCAAAAAATACATCAGAAAAAGAAAGACAGTTTCGCGTCCATGGTGCCGGTGTTCAAAATTATATTACATCACGAAAAGCTCCTCTTTACTGAGCGGAACAGCAGCGAGTTCACCACAACGACCCCGGAAGTGAATGTAAAAAAAAAATAAAAATAAAAATAAAACGAAAATAGCTGATTTAAGTTAATTATTAATAACCATGCAAAAACAATAGTAACAACAACAACAATAATAATGATAATAATAAGCGCTAATCATTATTTCGTAAAAAAATAACACAAAAGATTTTAACCAGGAAGTGACGTTTGTTTTGTAGCCTCGTAAACCGGAAATGAATATTAATGTGGCGCTCCGGTGCAGTAAGCGGATTAGCAGCGTAGCGATGGCTGGAGACACAGAGGCTGAAATACCTGGTAGGTTTGCTTTCATTTCGCTGCATATTCATTTATTCATGTATTTATTGTAACAGTAATTATTATAGTACATTTTCAGAATAGTCAGTGAGCATGCGTCAGAGTCCCACATCTCTAAAGTCTATTTGTACTGATCATGTTTTCTGCTTAATAACATGAATTTCCGTAAGAAGAGAATTGAATGGAAACGACTAGAGAATAAAATAGAAATCAGGAAAACGCATAGAATAATAGCTATTTTTTATTACCGATCTGTTTACTGAGAACAGAGAGCTGTCAATGTAGTCTAATAGATGAAAAGTCGCATCTGTGCGTTGCTATGGACAACCAAGCCACGCCCCCTGCGTAGCGGTTTTTTTCCCCCCTCTGTGACAGTAAACAAACTTATTATATATTATATTATATTAATAACATTATATTATATTATTTTATATTATATTATATTAATAATTTAATATTATTGAATATTATTAAATTATATTATATTCTACTATATATATATTATATTATATTATTTTATTTTATTTAATGGTTAAAATATTTGTTTTAAATTAAAAGTATACAAAAAAATACCTTCATCTCACAACAAAGAATTATTTATTTCTTCATTTAGATGGCATTTATTTAATTATTCATAACTTTTCATTTATTTGTTTATTTATTTATTTTTACATAGCATGACATGGCAAGATATTTTTTTATTTTTTTAACAATTTATGATGTTATTTAAAATCTGTAAATAAATATACAAATAAAAATCTATAAGTTATGACTTAAACCGAATTGACAAAGAGAATTTAGTTTGATCTGTTATTATTAAGCTTTTGCATGCATTTACTACACCGTTTTCAATTCATTGTCATGTAAAATTGACTTAATCCTGAGATGGTTGGACAATTTAATAGCTTTATTTATATCCTTTCCTGTTTTTTTGTTGTTGTTTCTATGGCAGAAACGGGAGCCGTGTTCACGTTCGGCAAGAGTAAATTCGCAGACAACGTTCCCAGCAAGTTCTGGTTAAAAAACGACGTGCCGTCAAAGCTCGCATGTGGAGACGAACACACCGCACTGATTACAGGTAACAGGCGTCGTGCTGGGAATCAATTGTGCTTAAAAAAAAAAAATTATTGTATTGTAGAAACTCGGGGTTGCCTCTATTGTTGTGATGCGTTTTATATTCATATGTGTTTTTCTGTCCTAATTTAGAGAAAGGGAAATTGTTCATGTTCGGCAGTAATAACTGGGGACAGCTTGGCCTGGGCGAAAAGATCAGTGTGAGCGTACCGACTTGTGTCAAAGGTAAAAATGGACTCTGCTTCAAATAATGCACTTTGCATTTATTGGGTTGTGGGGGAAAAAATTAAGTAAAAAAAAAAATGTATAATAAATCATTTTTTTTATTTTAATTATCTATATACATTTTGGTTTTTTTTTGTTTTGATCTAACAATAGTTTTAACATGGGTTCGTTCTATCTTCTGTTCCAAAGCCTTGAAATCGGAAAAGGTCAAGCTTGTCGCTTGTGGAAGAACTCATACGCTTGTTTACACGTGTAAGTATTTTACACTTCATCCAACCATGCAGATGAAGCGCACGAAGCAGCGGGTTGCCAGTATCAACAATGCTGAGGAAGAAAATCTTTTCCATTATTATAGGGAACACATGTACACCTGCACGTTCATGTTAATTAGCTAAGCACGTGGTAGCAGCACATTGGGAAGATCTTACAGACACACGTTTAGAGCTTCAATTCTGTTCAATTCGGTTTCTTATGTACGGAGCTTTCAACAATAGACATCAGCTTTACTGAGATAAAGTTATTATTAAAGAATGGATAAATCTGTTCCTTATAATTAGTTTTTAAAAGTTTGTCCCTAACGAGCGAGCCGAGGACGACTGTAGCTCCCTGAGATGGCATGAGGGAGAAACCTTGAGAGGAACCAGATTCAAAAGGGAAACCCATCCTCATCTGGGGGTCCATTCAACACATCGAACATAACAGACAAAAAGTTTTTTGGACCAAATGGGTTCCTATATTTCAGAATGAAAATGAATATGTAATATACCTGAGAAGAGGGGAATTAGTGACACCTATAGGCGATGCGAGGAACTGTGGTGACTACACCACAGTTAAAGTCCTAAAGGTCATGATTTTCACTCCAATCTGATGTTTGTTATGAATATAAATTGAAGCTTTTGACCTGTATCTACATATGTTTGTGCATTCGGCTGCGGCCACATGATCGGCTCATTGTAGAACTTCATAAATGTTCGGGTTCACCGGTTCCTATCAGAGGGGATCGGGTGAGTGCGAATCCGACAGGGTTCTATGTAGGAATTAATAAATCGTGTATCGCATTACGAACACAATCTCCTTCGTGCGCAGCTTGCGGGAACCTATACGCAGCAGGCGGGAATAACGAAGGACAGCTCGGTCTTGGAGACTTTGGGGAAAGAACTTCGTTCCAGCTGGTGGACTTCTTTACCAAACGTGGACCAATCAAGACGCTCGCAGCCGGTTCCAACACATCGGCTGCTATTACGCGTACGGGATTTCAATTCTATTATCCTGGTCATGTCTTTTTCTTATGTTTATTCTGAAATAGGAGAAATCCTTCACATTTGTCTTTAATAAGTGTACCTTCATCAGTTGACCGATTTCTGTCTTGTTTGTCTTCTTCTAGAGGATGGGAAGTTGTACGTGTGGGGCGACAACTCGGAAGGGCAGATCGGCCTCGGAAAAGAGGAAGGGACGTCCACGCCACGTGAGCTTAACGTGGGGAGTCGGGTGACGTGGGTTTCCTGCGGTTATTATCACTCTGCTTTTGTAACAGGTAAAATGCTAATATTATTCGAAAGCTTTAAGGCCCCTGATGATGAATTTTTAAAAACATATCCCACATTTATTTCCCATTTATAACTGTTCTAATGATCCCACTCTTCCGGGAAGATGTTCCACTAGGTTTTGTGTGTCCCACAAATACCCACGTGGAACAAGTCAACGATAGCGGCTATAGCACAGTTACGACCAGGAGAAAAAACAAAATGGGCCCCAGAACCTGAATGTTAATAAGATTCTTTCATTAATATTGTTTTTATTTGTATAAATACTTATAATAAGTGTGTAGAAACTAAAAAAGTATCACATATAAGTGATTGAAATGTTTGGCAAAGTATTTTGGTGGGGTTTTTTTTGTTCGTGAGGGCAATATGGAATCTCAAAAAGATGTTTATTCATTTGTTTCAAACTGCAGCTCTGACAATACATAGGGTGGAGTGTGTGTGTGTGTGTGTGTGTGTGTGTGTGCGTGTGTGTGCGCAAAATATACATTAGAACAGGCGTTTCGATCAATAGCTGGGAGTGTGTGTGTGTGTTGGGGGTGTAATACCACAATGGATTCTGGATTGTGTTTGGTCAAAAGGCATCGAATGATTTACAATAACAGCAGCCTTGGTAATTGAGCAATCTGTAAGTCAAATGACAGATTTTTATTCGTTTGCTCGTCATCGTTTCCATAGAAACCGCTCATTCACGGGGGCGTCACGTAATTCAGGGCTTGTGTTATTAAAGAACAAAGACGTCGAAGGTTTCCGGATACAGATTTGTTTCTACACTGAGAGAAAAGTGAGTGTTCAGGGCCAAGCGAAAAATAATGACATACTACAGAGTTACTAACTGAATTAAAACGTTTGAATAATGAACGATTCGCTGTGGTTTTTACTTGTTTTTCTGTCGCAACATTGTCTTTTCTTTCTTACTTAACATCTGTGGAAATGGGCCCCGGTCAAGCTTTTCATCATTATATTCTGTCTCTGTGACTCAGACAGATAAATTACTGCTAACATCATTTCCCTGGCCTTCGGTGGCTTATGGTGCGCAACATAATGCATCATTAACTCGAATGAACGAATTGTAGAGGCCATCGCAAAGCCCGATCGTTGCTAAGCGACAGCTGGATTTTGTGTTCCAGAGGACGGGGCATTATTTACCTTCGGAGAGAGAGACAGTGGGAAGCTGGGACTGTCCACAGCGCAGTTGTCCGATCACAAAGCGCCTCAGCGCGTGGAGGGCATCGGTGAACGGGTGCTGCAGGTGGCATGCGGGGGAAGCCACACACTGGCACTCACAGGTATTACACCTGGACTGATACAGGATGGCGACTGTGGAAAAACTGACAAGCAGCATTTTTCCTTGTGCTTGATTTAGAGATGTCTTTTCTGATTGTCATTTTTTGTGTGTTTGCCCTCGGAAACAGAGAAACACCTCTATTCTTTCGGTCTGGGGCAGTTCGGCCAGCTGGGTCACGGCACCTTCACCTTCGAGTCGCATTTGCCAAGAGCGATGGAACATTTCCGCAGGGGAAGAGTAAAGCATATCGAATGTGGAGAAAACCACAGCGCCGTTCTCACAGGTACTTCGAAGTTTTGTCTTAGCCGTCTAAGATGGTGCCGCCTTGGGACGCCAAGTGGCATAATCACCATCACTGGAATATTCGAACTGGCAGTGGCACCACACGTTCCATTACAATCTTTTGAAGGGCACACTCATAGTGAAATTGTACATCTTCCACTTTCCATGCTTTTGGGGGACAAAAGGTGTCATCCAAGTGGGTATTAGTTGACCAGGTGGATTTGATGGACAATTTTATACCTGTCAGGAGATCGTTGGTTTTTCCAGTGTAATTGAAGACCTGGCTGGGGAAGGGGTAGCTCATTGGTTAAGATGTAGGACTGATCAGGAGGCCATGAGTTCAAATCACACCATCGCTAAAATGCCACTGCTGGGCCCCTGAGCAAGATCCTTAACCCTCAGTTACTCACTTGTTCGAATGAGTTAATTGTAAGT
Source organism: Silurus meridionalis (assembly GCF_014805685.1). Classification (NCBI taxonomy): domain Eukaryota; kingdom Metazoa; phylum Chordata; class Actinopteri; order Siluriformes; family Siluridae; genus Silurus; species Silurus meridionalis. The sequence goes on from NC_060909.1 coordinate 16,274,100, forward strand.
CGCTCTGAATAAGGGGCGTCTACCAAACCATTGGGGGGCTTGTGGGGAAGTATTAGGGGGTTGGGGTTTAGGGCTTGGCCTCTATGTGAAGAATATTAACCAAGAGAAAAATAGATTTGCATTTATTGTCCATGTAGGTCCTTGTACATTTTATGTACTCTTGAACAACCCTGATGCAAAATAACTGATCGACCTTCAGCACATAATCCAACATTCTGGCTTCAATCCGAGAAGTCGATGAATCACTATGTGCTTTTCAAAAGCAATCTGATAGTGGCAGTAAATGGCAGTCTGAACATCTGCAATGTTTGGCCATAAACCAAATATTCAGACACTCATTGCGGAACCTCGGCCCACCCGCCCCGCCATGCCTACCCTTACCGTACCCTGCCCTGCACCATGTACTAATAGATTGTATGAGATCTCTGATTTAATTTGCCCAAATGACTCCAGTGGACATTTCTTTCTGAGAAAACAGGGCATTGCAGGGCAGGGTGGGGTTTTTCTACAACAAGCGTCTGGAAATTGTGTCCGACTCCCATTTTCTGTCACTCTGTGATCTATATGAACTTCTCAGAGTAAAGCCAGAATGGTGGACAAACCCAATGATGATCGATGTGCCGATGGTGCATCAGTTACTGCACATCAGGATTGTTTTAAGAGTCACACAAAATCCACATAATTGTTTCATCATTATTTTTTATTAAAGAAAAAGGAAAGCATCATACGTATATGGACCATTTAACTTAGTTTGTTTAAAAAAAAAAAAAACATGGCCGCCGCAACATGTCTTCTCAGTAGCTTTAGTGTTTATTTTCCAGAGCGAGGACTTCTATACACGTTTGGAGATGGCCGTCACGGGAAATTGGCTCTAGGAGAGGAGTACTTTGCTAACCAGTTCAAACCGACACTCTGTCCACGATTCCTCGAATACAACGTTCAAGCTGTGGGTTTCCTGATCTTTTCCTTCTGTATCCTGCATTCATAATACAGCAAGCTTGTACTCTATAGTTAGTGTGTGTTTTTTCCCCTCTAGGTTACCTGTGGTGGGTGTCACACGATAGTGTTAGCCAAACCTCGGCTCCCAAAGTCAGAAGATGTGATCCTGGAGGAGGACGACGTGACTGAAGACCATCTAGAGAAGCTGCTCAGGGAGGCGGAGTCTCGACATGGTCTGAACAGGAGTCTGTCAGCACGGGACAGACGCAGAGAGAGGGTAAGGGTTCAATGTAACCTCATACAAATTTGAAGTGTAGTTGCAGGACAGATATCAGAAGAACCCAGAGATTTTATTCATGACTGAAGGTTTTAATGGAGGGGACGATAAAGATGATCAAAGGATTTTAAGATGAATTAGCATTTGCAAATTGGAAGATTATTTGATGGTATACGGTGCTTTAAATTATTAAATTAACATCACCACTCCTACTTCTGTCTGGCATTCATCTACTAAGCTTTAAACTGGTGCCCAGTCACCATACCTACCTAAAATATAACTGCTCTGGGAACTGGATCACAAAGAAAGGAAGGAAAGAAATCTCCAACTATTACAGAACACCTTTTATAAGAGTCGTGGCAAAGTATTTCAGCTGAACGTGTGGAGAAACTGTCCGGTTTTCGCAAGTATTTAGATCTGTTATTCACTCTAAGGGAGGATTTTTAAATTAAAATAAAGTTGAACATCGATACATTTTATTCATTTGTGAAGTCAAAGTAAATATTCATGCCATTAAATTACCTAGTTTGTTGCGCATATACAAACCCGATTCCAAAAAAGTTGGGACACTACAAATTCTGGAAAAAAAAAAGAAATGCAATAATTTACAAATCTCATAAACTTATATTTTATTCACAATAGAATATCAACAAACATATCAAATGTTGAAAGTGAGACATTTTGAAATGTCATGCCAAATATTGGCTCATTTTGGATTTCATGAGAGCTACACATTCCAGAAAAGTTGAGACAGGTAGCAATTAGAGGCCGGAAAAGTTAAATGTACATATAAGGAACAGCTGGAGGACCAATTTGCAACTTATTAGGTCAATTGGCAACATGATTGGGTATAAAAAGAGCCTCTCAGAGTGGCAGTGTCTCTCAGAATTCAACATGGGCAGAGGATCACCAATTCCCCCAATGCTGCGGTGAAAAACAGTGGAGCAAAATCAGAAAGGAGTTTCTCAGAGAAAAATTGCAAAGAGATTGAAGTTATCATCATCTACAGTGCATAATATCATCCAAAGATTCAGAGAATCTGGAACAATCTCTTTGTGTAAGGGTCAGGGCCGGAAAACCATACAGGATGCCCGTGATCTTCGGGCTCTTAGACGGCACTGCATTACATACAGGAATGCTACTGTAATGGAAATCACAACATGGGCTCAGAAATACTTCCAGAAAACATTGTCGGTGAACACAATCCACAGTGCCATTCGCTATAGGTCAAAAAAAAGCCATATCTAAACATGATCCAGAAGCGCAGGCATTTTTCTGGGCCAAGGCTCATTTAAAATGGACTAATTAAAGTGGAAAACTGTTCTGTGGTCAGACGAATCAAAATTTTAAATACTTTTTGGAAAACTGGGACGCCATGTCATCCGGACTAAAGAGGATAAGGACAACCCAAGTTGTTATCAGCGCTCAGTTCAGAAGCCTGAATCTCTAATGGTATGGGGTTGCATGAGTGCGTTTGGCATGGGCAGCTTACGCATCTGGAAAGGCACCATCAATGCTGAAAGGTATATCCAAGTTCTAGAACAACATATGCTCCCATCCAGACGTCGTCTCTTTCAGGGAAGACCTTGCATTTTCCAACATGACAATGCCAGACCACATACTGCATCAATTACAACATCATGGCTGTGTAGAAGAAGGATCCGGGTACTGAAATGGGCAGCCTGCAGTCCAGATCTCTTACCCATAGAGAACATTTGGCGCATCATAAAGAGGAAAATGCGACAAAGAAGACCTGAGACAGTTGAGCAACTAGAAGCCTGTATTAGACAAGAATGGGACAACATTCCTATTCCTAAACTTGAGCAACTTGTCTCCTCAGTCCCCAGACGTTTGCAGACTGTTATAAAAAGAAGAGGGGACGCCACACAGTGGTAAACATGGCCTTGTCCCAACTTTTTTGAGATGTGTTGATTTCAAGCAACTTCTTTCACGTTGTCATTATGAAGTATTGTTTGTAGAACTTTAAGGAAAATAATGAATTTGATCCGTTTTTAAATTTGGACTGTAACATAACTAAGTGAAAATAAGTGAAGAGCTGTGAATACTTTTCGGATGCTCTGTTTCTGTAATAAAATGTATTAATTAATTTTTTCCTTTCCTTTTAGAAGCGCTCTCCCGAACAGTTTGGGATGATGTTCCGGACTCTTCCACCTCTGAGTTCAGCTCACCGTAATGCATCTGTACCTGTTTCTAGTCAGACTTTCCCCTCACAAACAAGCAAGAAAACTACAAACGGCTTTCAGACTAATGGGATTTACAGCAGCACCGGTAATGAAATCGTTTGAGCGTATTGATTTACCTTGATTAAGAGTGAAATGTTTGAAACATTACATTAATGATGTGTTTTGATAGACAAGGTCACAGGGGAACACGAAGTCCATGGGAAGACTGCGGTTGAAAACCATGAGGATGATGAGAGTGTGAAGATTTGGGAGAAACGGCCGATTTATTAAATTTAGTAAGTACAAAAAGGAAAACGTCTCAACCTACTACCTCCTCTATTTGGACAAAAGTATTTGGACACCCGACTATTCAGTTTTTCCCTTAACATGAACTAGGAGACCCATACCTGTTCCAGGTCGACAATGTGCACAAATCTAGCATTCATGAAGAAATGCTTCACGTAGGTTGAAATGGAAGATCTTAAGTGACAAGCTATAGAGCTCTGACGCCAAAATATGTTGAATTGGAACGCTGATTGCACTCCAGACCTCCTCTCCTCACCTCACCTACATCAGTATCTGACTTTACTAACACCCTTAAAGCTGAAAAATCTCCACAAACACACTGCAAAATCAAGTGGATTCTTCCCAGAATAGTGGAGGTTATTAGAACAGCAATCGGATGAATGTGGATTGGGATTTTCTAAATCTTACACATGCAAATCCAATGGGCTGGTGTCCACAAACTTTGACCCTTAACGTGTATATTTGAAACCATTGTATTCCAGTTTGCCATAATGCATTGTGGTAAATCGTTTTGTCTTTAGCGTTGTAAGTGTAGTGTGTGTGCTGAGATTAATACACGTTTATACACAACAAGTAGAAACGGTAAATCTTGATGTCCGATTTTCTTTTCTTTTAAAGACTCACGTAATGAAGATGCATCCTGCGGAGAAGACAATTACTTTTTCTCCTGTTCAGAAGGTAAACAGTGGACTGAATCTCTGTGGTGTTTACAATGATAAATACACTGTATGGACAAAAATGTTGGGGCTTTTTTCCAGCCATATGTAACAAATGTTACCACAAATTTGCATTACACAACTGTAGCATGACAATGGAACAGGTTTGGGTCTTGACCCCCCCCCTGTGCTTTATGAAAATATGGTGTACATTGGTTGGAGTGGAAGATCTTGAGTGGCCTGCTTTAGAGCTTTGACCTCAACCCCTATTGAACATGATGAATTGAAATGCTGTCTGCACTCCAGACCTTCCTTACGTCGCCTACTTGTGTACATGACTTTACTAATGTCATCAGGGCTAAATAAATTAAATTTAGTGGATCTTCCCAGAAGACTGAAGGTTATAAGCAGACTAAATTTGGAATAGGCCTTCATAAAAGCCCATGTGGACCTTATGGTGAGGTGTACACCAACTTTTGTCCATATGGTGTACAGTTTATGGAAAGAATACTAGTTCTTCCAGCATCCTGTACATCGAGAGGTATATTACAATAATGTTACATTTTACAATGTTTTTTTTATAAAATGTCACCTTTGATATGTCTGCAATATTTTCCAGCGTTGCTGTTCATTGACCATGGAGAAGCCAATTGCGATCAATCTATCTGTCTGTCTGTCTAACGAACGTTGTTATGCATCTGTATCTCACTCTCTAGCATTCGCCATACATGTACATGGTTGTCTGTCTTTTGTTTTGCTCTCGTTCTTCTTGCTCTGCATGTTCACGCAATTCTCGCTCTTTCCTTTTCCCCTTCTGCTCACCGGGAACTCGAAAAGAAGAAGGTTAAAGCTGGTGAAAAGCACAGTAAGGTGGTGAAGCAGCTTATACACGACCCTGAGTGGGCGGGGCTTAGTTCAGACCAAGCCCCGTCTTCCGATTTACGGACAAGTCACGTCGGCGAGTCCGGGGAACCGAGCTGCCGTAGCAATCGAAGGAGCGCTGTGAAGGAAAGTAGGCTTGTAAGGGGTCCAGCTAATGAGCTTAGAGATAAATCAGAGAGCCATCCAAAGTCTAAGCCTGAACCGCAAAGACAAGTCATTGACATTGAACCTAAAAGTAAAGCCCAGATAGATCATAAGGTAACGGTAAAAGGCGCCGAGACAGAGACTGAGAAGGAAGTTTACGAATCGGAAGGTTTTAAACGAGACGATTTGGACTCTACAGGATCCAAAGCAAGGCCAGTGGACAAAAGATGGCGACGAGCCACAGAGGAAAAGAAACCGAGAAAGGGTTCTGCTCGAGTCACACGAACGAAAAAAATCCTACGTACAGAGTCTGAAAGCAAAGTGCAAGTGAAACACAAAGCTACAGCTGTGCACAGCAAAACACCAGACAATACCAGGGAGACATGGGGTGGCAGCTCTAGTAGTGAACAGTCTTACCAGGCACAGAGGACTCAGAAGACTCAGTCCACCAAACCCGAGCGCAACCTGGACACACAAAAGAAACGTCTCGGCGCAGGGGGTTCATCGGACAGTGTAAGGTCTGGCTCTCTCGCGGGGGTCGCGTCACTCACGGAAGACCTGCCCATCGAGAGTCCTGAGCGTCCTCTGGAAGACGTCCTCTCCAGCCAGTTCCTGTCCCGAACTCCTGAGCAGTGTCCGAACACAGTGGACGAACAGACTCTTTCTATCAGTGAGAATCCAGAGAAGACAGCGAGCAAAAGGACAGCAGTTACTATTACTGTAAAGCCTGTCCCTGCAGCTTCGGATGAGGAGACTGAGAAGAGCATGTCTCAGTGTCAGTCTGAGGACAAAATGGATGAGAAAAGAGAGAGTGGAAGAGGACGAATTGACCAAGTGGAGAGTGTTGGCAGGGATGATCATGAAGAGCGAGATAAGGAGAGTAAGACAGAGCCGGAGGAGGAATCCAGCAGTCATGTTATGGAGGAAAGAGAGAATGCAGAAGTAGGTAAGACTCAGCAAGATGAAGTAGAAAGCAAAATGAGTGAGCAAGAGGGTAGTAAAGAAATGGATGGACGGATAGAGAGCCAGAGCAGTAATTCAGAAGGAGAGAAAGGGAGTTCTAAATCTGAAAACATTTGCAACACTAAAGATGATTGCAGTGAGGGGGACAAGAGTGAGGATGAGAGTGAGGAGGAGGGAGCAGGCGAAGAAGATAGTTCTGAGGAGGAAAGTGTGTCTGTCAGAAACGAGAAGACCGAAGAGGAAAGTGGAAAGGAAAGCGAGACAGTGGAAGACATGACAGGAGGTAGGAATGAGAAAGAAGAACAGGAGAGTGGGACGGAAGAGAAGGATAGTGAAGGGAAGAGAAAGAAATGGAAAGTAAAGACGGAGAGGAGAGTGACATAGGGAAGGATGAGAGTAAAGCGGAGGAAGAGTGAAGCAAGTGTGGAGGAAAAGGAAGAGAGTGAAGCAAGTGTGGAGGAAAAGGAAGAGAGTATTACAGGATGTGAGGAAGAGAGTGAAGCAGGGAAGGCTGAGAGTGAGGAAGAAGAAGGGAGAGTGGGGAAAATGAGGAGAGGAGTGAAAAGGAAGAGGGTGAGGAAGAAGAGGAGGAGAGTGAAGCAGGAAATGAAGAAAGTGAGGGAGAAGAGGAGGAGAGTGAAGCAGGAAATGAAGAAAGTGAGGGAGGAGAGGAAGAAAGTGAAGCAGGGATGAAAGAGAGTGAGAAAGAAGAGGAGGAGAGTGGGAAGAAGAGGAGGAGAGTGAAGCAGGAAATGAAGAAAGTGAGGGAGAAGAGGAGGAGAGTGAAGCAGGGATGGAAGAGTGAGGAAGAAGAGAAGGAGAGTGGGAAGAAGAGGAGGAGGTGAAGCAGGGATGGAAGAGAGTGGGAAGAAGAGGAGGAGAGTGGGAAGAAGAGGAGGAGAGTGGGAAGAAGAAGGAGAGTGGGAAGAAGAGAAGGAGAGTGGGAAGAAGAGGAGGAGAGTGAAGGAGGGATGGAAGAGAGTGGGAAGAACAGGAGGAGAGTGGGAAGAACAGGAGGAGAGTGAAGCAGGGGTGGAGGAGAGTGGGAAGAACAGGAAGAGAGTGAGGCAGGGATGGAAGAGAGTGGAGAAGAAGAGGAGGAGAGTGGGAAGAAGAGGAAGGAATAGAAAGAGAAGCGGTAAATAAAAGGACGACAGTGTTGAAAAGGAGAGTGATGATGAAGAAGAAGGTAAAGATGACACAGAGAATGAGGGAGTAGAAGAATCTGTGCAGGAGAACGAAGACGCTGAAGATAAAAAAGAGGAAGAGAAAAGAGGGGAGGATGAGGATGGCGAAGCAGAAGGAGACCCAGAAGAGAATGACGAGATTGAAAATGAAGAGGTAGCTACAGAAGAAGAGGGACTGAAAAAGAAAGGAAATGAGAAAACATCATTTATACAGAAGACCTCGTCTGGAAAGCGCCGGTCCGGGTCTCAGGAGCCTCGACAGTTCTGGGATGATGTTCTTCCTCAATACCTCAACCTTAAATAAACCCTCATCTGCACTCATACATCTCATGTGATGAAGAGACACTCCATACATATGCATTCCATACAGCTTTTTCTCAGTCACCTCATTCAAATGCTTTATGCAGTAACATTTATGCAAAAAATCTTTATGCGAATGTCTTTAATGCCTTACATCTTCTTCAGCTGCTACACGATATGAAGGAAGGTTTGTCAAATGTTGTCCAACATTTGCAGTTATAATAACCTCCACTCTTCTGGGAAGATATTCCACTAGATTTCTGTGCCTATACCTTTGTTCCTTAACATGAACGGTGCAAGAAAAAACTCCCTGAGATGCTCTGAGGAAGATTTCAAAGGGAAACCCATCCAAATCTGGGTTGCACCGAATGTGCTTTCATTGCAGTACCATCATTGTTGAGGTGTTTTCATTGACAGATGCTTGAATACAGATTCATTTATGGAACCTCCAAACTATTGCAGCAGACTGTTGATATTAATGGCAGTCCAAATCCATTCAAGTTCTTGAGTTGCTTAGTAACTTCATGGATCTTTAGACTGTTCATGTGGAAACATCCTCATCTGCACAGAGTGGTCTCCTATTGAAGAGAACTCCATCCAGAGGTAGGGCGTTGAGATGTGAAGAAAAGGACAGGAACAGTGGTCAGTGGTACCTCAGGATAATGTTTAACTCGACAGAGAGAGAGAGAAAGAGAGAGACATGTAGAGTAGAGGGGTGAACTAGAGAAAGAAATTCGGGGTGTCAAGTATAAGGGTGCAACCGAAAGGTAACAAAGACATGAAGGATCTCTGGGATAAGAGACGGCCCACCGCACCACCGTCAACAAACCTGCGCGAACCTGTGAGAGCGGTGTGTGGGGACCAAAGAACAATTGTGTGCCTCTGACGTTGTGGGAACAGTTCAGGGAAGAACCAAATGTGGCTGGAAAAGCCAAGTGTCCCAATACTTTTGTCCATAGAGAGTACTTACTTTATTGTACTACATACACACTATATTTCCTAAAGTATTGGCACACCAGACCTTTCCTGCTATATGTGGTTCTTTTCCAAACTGGTACCACAAAGCTGGAGACACTCAATTGTACAGATAAAACTTTGCATTCACTTGAACTTAAAACCTAAACATGTTCTGGCATGGTGATGCCCCTGTGCACAATGTGAGCTCCTTGAAGATCTGGTTTTACATGCTTTAGAGAGGAAGATCTTGCTGCTATAGAGCTCTGATCTCATCCCTACTGAACGCCTTTGGGATGATTGTGAACGTTGACTGCACCCCAGGTCTCCTCACCACACCTACATTAGTACCTGCCTTTCATAACACCCTTGTGGCTGAGGAACTCAAATATCCATAAGCAAACTCTAAAATCTAGTGGAACATCTTCTCAGAAGAATGGAAGAAATCAGAAGAGTAGATTGGAACAACATGTGGAATGCAATGTTTAAAAATCACGTACCGTACAAATGACCAAGTGACCCAATACTTTTGGAAATATATTGTATCTTCTGCTTATCTTATGTATTAGGTTTCTTATTAAGTTTTTTTTTCTTCTTCAAGAATATAATGAATTATTTTTTAAAGTATATAATGAATAAATGCACCTCATCCATGGGGGATATGCTGCATGATCTTTGTTACATTTCCGAATGGTTCGCAAGCACAGAGCATTTATCGGGAAGCGGCATGACTGGATCGCGGACAGGAGGTGAGAACTAGCGAGCTCAAGCGTAGATCCTCAGTCTCCCGGTCACCTCGTGTGTCGTCGTGTTGTGTATCTCCCTAACTACAGACGTCCTTCACCTCCTCGTTTCCGCCCCTAATACCATTCATTTATCACTCTGCTTTCTAGCCCACTGCCCTCATCATCTTCCCTTCTAATCATCCGCAGTTCAGCGATGACGAGACCACCGGAGAAGAAGACGAAGAAGACCCCGAGAAAGATGATTTGGACGAGGGAAATGATGAGCAAAAGGAAGAGCCGGTGGAAAAAATGAAGGATGGAGAGATCCAGTTAAATGCTCAGGTGATTTGAAACCTTGAGTATCTTTTTCTTTTTTGTAGACCTCTTTTCTGATACGTTGGCAAAGTTTGTCAACATATAATATTTCGCATTGATTTGTATAGAATACGCTTGAAAGTTGCGGTTGCCAGGTTCAGTTTAAATATCCCCTTCTTGAATTAATATTATGCAATGGACTTGCGATGTTCAAGTGCTGGTTTTTCCTCAATGCAGGTCAAGAACAATGTGGAACCAGTCACTGTTCCTGACAGACCAGACAAAGGTATGTGTCAAGATTCATACACTTTATAGGCAAAAGTTTGTGGACACCTGGCTGTAAGATTTCGAACATCCCATTCCATATTTAATCCACATTTGCTGTTATAATTAACCTCCAATCCTCTGGGAAGATGTTCCACTAGATTCTTTTTGGATATTTGTGCTCATTCAGCTATCAGGGTGTTCGAATATTCAGGTACCCAGAGATCATGGAGCAGGAATGGGTTTAGTTCAAGCCTCCAGGTTTGTGGTAACAGTTTGAACCACATATGGCTGGAAATTGCAGTGTATTGGGATTTTCCAAATTCTCCAGATCTTCTGGTTTTCCTCACACCTCTAAAATGATGCCAGTAGGTGGATAGATCCAAATTTATCCATATTACCTTCTCAAAGTGTATCCACAGTGACCAGAACCAGGATAAAATCATACACTGTATAAATATACACCGGTTTCACCTTCTATGGTTTTAAAGGCGATTTTCTTGTGGAGGACGTTTGTCCTTATTAAATCCTTTTGTAATACAAAGCAGTTCTTTTTTTTTTTTTGGCAGAATTTATCAAGGCCGTCTGGGGTTTTATCTGCAGACAACAGCACGCCTTTATTTTCATTTTCAAATGAAGGCAATTTTGATTTATTCCACATGTGATTTAAATATTTATAGATCCTGAGGATAAACACATTTCTGGTCCACTTATTGAGGAGAAGCTGCAAAAGCAAAATGAAGCCAAGCTGGTGAAACCAAAGAGCTTGTTTGGATCCAACAGCAAGGTATTGAAATGCCATTGTACACACCAAATATAATGTGTTTTGGCAGTTTAATTGGATGATGATGATGATGATGATGATGATGATGCCTACCCAGGAGTCTTAAAGAATGATGATCAGTATTTGGTGGTATACTGTAGCTTGTTGATAATTTCACAAATTACAGTACATTATTTAGAAAAACGGAGCAATTTACAGTGCCGTACTGTAGAAACTATACATTATATATATACCTGAAACGTACAATATTTGTACAACTTTGTCGTTTCGCCATCGTAAAATCATGAAGTCGGGGCCACCTGTACTTTTACCTCCGTCAGTCACAGTGACACTGACCAATCATTGGTAACTTTGTGTGCTCAAGTATGAGGAAGAGGGCAGATAGCACTTTCCTCTAAACGTGTAATGTTGCCCTGGGATCTTCAATATCTGTCTTGTTGTAGCATCAGTAAACAAAAAGCACTGAAGTGTCTGGTTTTCTTTTTCTTCCCACAATTTTATCCCCTTCAGATCTCTTTTTTCCTGCGGAGGTCCTCCACCAAGAAGGAGAAACCGAAAGCCCCAGTGGAGGAACCCAGCCGCGCTGAGAAAGTCTCCAGCTCTGACAGTGGTGATGTAGAACGCGGCGTTGAATCGTCTGACTCTCAGCCGGTCCGGTCCAGCTCGGCCACCTGCGCTGTGCTCTGACACCACCGAAAACCAGCAGAATCTGGTCCTGCTTCTGAAGGATGTTTCCAAGTATTAGTACAAGAAAATGACAAAAATGAAAATATTTGAGAGGAATAAAGCATTTTGGAAACCTGGATTCAACTCCAACCGCCGTAATGTGCCTTGGAAATCAAATTCTTCACAAACTTTGACCTTCTCAATAGATCTGATCCATACATACATACATACATACATCCATCCAAAGCACTGTACATTGCCATATTGATTTCTGGGTTTCATATCTGTTTTATTTTGTGTTATTTCTGTCATCGCATCCTTACGCTCGATAGTCGCTTGCGTCGGAAATATATGACCGCATATATAATGTATTTTTTTTAACTATTTATTTATCATGTAAAATATTACAGCACCTTTGCACTTTTGACTGCAGGAACATTTCATTGTCTTTCAATGTTTTCGTTTTCTCATTTGTTGTATGACAAATTGTATAAACTTTATAACAATTAAAAGGAAATACATTGAAATTAGCCTCTGTCTTTTATTTATAGGTTGATTTTTGCTCCTGAACATATAACATATCTCACAAAAGTGAGTGCACCCCTCACATTTCAGTGACCAGTTTAGTATCTGCTCAATGGACAATACTATAGAAATAAAACTTGAATATATTTTAGTAGTCAATGTGCAGTTTGTATAGCAGTACAGATTTACATACAGCCATTATTGTCTTAATAACTGGCAACAAAAGTGAGGACACCTTAATGAACATGTCCAAAGTGTCACTATTTTGTGTAAACACCATCGTTATGTAGCACTGCTTTAACCCTCCTGGGTATGGAATTCACCAGAGCTGCACAGGTTGTTGCTGGGATCCTCTTTCACTTCTCCATAATGACATCACGGAGCTGCTGGATGTTAGACGCATAAAGCTTCTGCTCCACCTTCCGCTTGAGGATGTCTGACACGTGCTCAATAGGGTTCACGTCTGGAGACATACTTGGCCACTCCATCACCTTCAGTTTCCTCAGCAAGGCAGTTTTATCCTGGCGGTGTGTTTGGGGTTGTTATTATGTTGGCAAACTGCAGTTTCTGACAGAAATCTGCTTCAGAATGTCACAGTAGATGTTGGAATCCATGTTTCTCTCAATGAACCCCAGCTCACCAGTACCAGCAGCACTCATGCATCCTCAGACCATGATGCTACCACCACCATGGTTGACTGTAGGCAATTTTCTTAGTACTCCTCACCAGAGGGTCACCACACATGTGGATACCATCTGAGCCTCACAAGTTTATCTTAATCTTATCAGAACGCAGGACATGGTTCCAGTAATTCATGCTTTTGGACAGGTTGCATTGTTACATGGCATACAGCTGTTATCACTGAGGGTGTACTCATGTTGCCAGATATTCAGACAGTGATAGCGTATGTTGAGTTATTTTTCAGAGTACATTAAATCTGTACTTCTATACAAACTGCACATTAACTACACTAAAATATATTCTTTGATTGGATACTTCATTAGATATCTCACTTTTGTAAGAAATTGTATATGTTTAAAATTGGGATACTCAACGTTTTTCAGGTCAAGGACTCTTTAGGTGATGGAGACATGGGGCAGAGACCTCCTGATACGAAATGTTCAATTCAAATGTATTTCTATAGCACTTTTTTACAGTGGACCTTCTCTCAAAGCAGCTTTACACATAAAAAATGGTAATAAGGTTGTGTAAGTTTATTGCCTATAAGTTTGCTTACTGTGATTGTTTATCTCTAGTAAGTGAACCAGTGGCAACTGGGGCAAGCAAAATCTCCCCGAGATGGTATGAGGAAGAAACCTTGAGAGGAACCAGAATCTAGTGAACCCCATCTTCATCTGGGTGGCACAGAATGTCCATTCATTGCAGTTCCATTGACAAAATGTGTCAAACATAACCACTGATATTAATAATAACCAATCCTATTATGCTAGTTATGCTATGTTAAGACAGTTGGAACTATGTTGTTGTTGTTGTTGTTGTTGTACATGCATCATTGTCTGTATATTTTCATATATTTTCAAATCTTTCGAAAAGATTTATGCATCATAGCAAATATATATTTTGCAAATCAAATCACAATTTTGCTAACTTGTTCACAGTTGTCTTTTATTTACATAGATTTGCCGTTTCATAAATTTTCCTGGACTATTATACATTTACGTGAACTTCAGCTTTAATTTGAATATAAATGTAATGTAATAATTATATGTTTTAAATTAAATATTTGTGTTTTTACTCATGTTTATTTATATATATTTTTTTTAACTTTCATGATTTAAAACCAAAGTATAAAAGCGCTGTGGTGTGATTATGGACAACTGCCGCTAGATGGCGCTGCTACAGAATCAACTAGCTAGTGACGCCGCTCTGCGCCTGCGCACTTCTTTGCGCATGCGCTACGACGGTTCTGCTGAGCCGCACGTCACAGACGCTTGTGTTGTTGTTAGCTCTATAGATTTTTCAGATTTTTTTTTTCTAAGGCAAAGTCAGAATGGAGGAGTTCACTTCCGGAGAAGAGGTAAATCTGCGTGAACGCGTTTAATGACAGATAGGAGACAGTGAGGTGGAATAGAGGGATATGGAGGGATATGGAGGAACAGGGCAGAGCCGCTCAGGCACAGAGTTCAGGCACAATGAATTCAGAAAGATGGCGAGAGCAGAATCCGGGGGTTCACAGGGTTCTGTTATATCTGTTATTGTTCTATTTAATAAGATAAACGTCTCATTAGGAAAAGCTTTGAGCTGCATTTCTGTATATGTGACATTTCCGGGTGTGGCTGTTTGGTGTCACCATGGAAACTATGGAGACCATGGAGACATCAAAATGGTTTTTGTGAAGGTAGCGGTGGTGACGATCAACAAACCAGGTTCTAAATACTGACCTGTCCCCTACACCCTGTCCCCTACACCCTGTCCCCTACACCCTGTCCCCCTACCATTAACCATCTACACCCTGTCCTCCTACATCCTGTCCTCCTACACCCTGTCCCCTACCACTAACCCCCACACCCTGTCCTCCACATCCTGTCCTCCTACACCCTGTCCCCTAACATTAACCCCTACACCCTGTCCTCCTACATCCTGTCCTCCTACACCCTGTCCCCTACCACTAACCCCTACACCCTGTCCTCCTACACACTGTCCACTACCATTAACCCCATATGACCTGTCCCCTACCATTAACCACCTACACCCTGTCCACCTACAGCCTGTCCCCTACACCCTGTCCCCTACCATTAACTACCTACACCCTGTCCACCTACACTCTGTCCCATACACCCTGTCCCCTAAACCCGTCCTCCTACCACTAACCCCTATGACCTGTCCCCTACCATTAACCCCTACATCCTGTCCACCTACACCCTGTCCCCTACCACTAACCCCCTACACATTGTCCCATACACCCTGTTCCCTACCATTAACCACCTACACATTGTCCCATACACCCTGTCCCCTACCACTAACCCCCTACACCCTGTCCCCTACCATTAACTTCTTATTAGTTAACTATTAGCTATTAACTATTAACTATTAGTTTCTCCTCTAGAGGTTTTTATGTTTAGACATTTGCTTTACACGTAGTTGAGAAGCAGATCCGCATTACACACACTATATTCATATGTCCTGAACCTGAACATGTGGAAGTTCTGAGAGAAGCAGAAACAATGGTTACAGGAACCGGTGTGGCGTCCTGACAGAAACAAGCCGGAGTGATTTCCTGCTCTGACTGCTTTCTCTTTCCTTCTTTGCGTAGACCGGATTCAGTCCCGATGACGCGAGTAACGCGGTGAAAGAGGTAATACACATCAGCAGCGCAGACACATTATCACCATTATCCTAAATGGGAAATAAAAAGGTTTTGTGTGTGTGTGTGTGTGTGTGTGTGTGTGTGTGTTTGACCAGTGCATCGAGGGTGTAATCGGAGGAGTGGACTACAGCCAATCCAAGGTGAACCAATGGACCGCGAGCATCGTCGAGCACTCTCTCACTCAACTGGTCAAACAGGGCAAAGCTTATAAGTACATCGGTAAGAATTTTGTCCTCGTTCTTGTCAGAGTAAAAAAAAAAAAAAAAGATCTCAACGTCTTCTAACCCGTCTGTGTCCTTTTAGTGAACTGCGCCATCATGCAGAAGAGCGGCGCAGGACTCCACACGGCCAACTCCTGTTACTGGGACACCACCACTGACGGTATGTTTCCTTAAACAGGTGAAAGTCTGTTGAAGGGTTTGGATTGAGCATTTCAGCATCAGTTGTTGTAAAATGATATATAAGAAATTAGAGCGGATTATACCAGTAGCGGGGTCGGGGTCATACTTGCCGATAACAGATTAATAAACTGTTAGTTTGCAAAATGGATACTGGATTAAACAAACAAACAAAGACTCTATGTAAAATAGTACTGAACGTTATTACAAATAAATTAAATAAATCAGTACTAAATCATAAAAATGTGCAAAATAAAATAAATATGAATATATTCATAAATTTCAAGGAAAATAAAAGGCATGTATTCAAACTGAAACAAGAGTAACACTTCAGAGAATTAAAAACATTTACAGTCAAAAAGACATAAAAGAAAGACACTTGAAATAAAGAGCATCGTCAGTGATTCGCCTCTAGAGGCCGCTCTCGTACTGGATAACGCAACCCGGAAAAACTATCTACGAATCTGTTCGTCCTCTACAAGAAATGCTCGAACTGGATTTTCTATCGGACAATGTCTAAAAAAATATGCGCATGATGCTGCTGGGTCTGAACTTAAAATGTGCATCAAAACACTTTATTACAAAATTATAAATTCCCACAATATAATTTAATAGAAGAAAGAACGACATCAGCCACTGATGATCGATTCCAGGAAGATGCAAAGTGTTTACCTGCCTCTCTAACTAGCTATCGATTATTATAGTAATCGATTATTCAAACGATTAATCAAACGATTAATCGGATAAGAAGTGTTTTTTCTTTATTAAAGCGCAACACTAAATATACAAGAAAAAATAAGTCGGGTCTCTTAAACTAATCGAGTCATTTGCTTCCTTTTTTATTGTTTATTGCTGAAATTCTACACAAGAATATCTGTGAAATCTAAACCCTTTTGGTGCATTTAATTGCCATATTACATCAAAATGCAAATACAAATATATAAATAATAAAATAATAGATCAAAATATACAAATAATTGTTTACTTACTCTTAAAATTAAATTAAACAGTGCGTTTTATTTATATATTTGTATTGTATTTGCAATGTATCATGTTTTCTTTATGTTTTAGTTTAAAATTAATCCCAAACATTTGAAAACTTTGTCGTTTTCTTTGGCCTGAATCCTATGGAAGCCCGTTTCCGCCACATAAAAAAAAAGTTTGCCTAATTCCGACTTTTTTTCTTGCAATTCCGAGTTTGTTTCTCGAAATTCCGACTTTTTTTTCCTTGCAAATCCGACTTTATTTCTTGTAAAGCTTTCTGGCACTACAGAGGGGGTAACAAAAGTAAGTCGGCCGAAAATATGTCGGAATTGCAAATAAAATGTCAGAATTGCAAAGAAAATAAAAACTCGGAATTGCGAGGGGAAAAAAAAGAATTAACTCGGAATTACGCAAACTTCTTTTTTTTTTATGTGGCGGAAACGGGCTTCTATACAAATATTCTCCTCGCCCCTCGCTGTTTTCTCCTCGTCTCTCCATTTTTTTAATTCTGCAGCATTTTCTGTGTTTAACCGTCCAGAGCACTCCAGAGTTTAGCCGTTGGTGCGTCAGTAATAACGGTCCGTGGGGAAACGCAATGCGCAGTTAAATGAACTACGAAGCAAAGTAAGACGATTTTTCGTAATTCGAATGACTCGAGTTACCGAAGAATCGTTTCTGCACACAAGAATTAGACATTGAACAACTGAAAGAAAATTCTATGGACAGACGAGAACAAATTTGACATTTCTGGCTCCAACAGAAGAACTTGTGTAAGACTGAGAACAGGAGAGATGATGTTAGCAGACTGACTCACCCCCACAGTCAAACATGGAGGTGGAAGCTTAATGGTTTGGTTTGGGTCTGTTTTGTAGCAAGAAAGGAGTCTCCAGTGTGAGTCGAAATCAGTACATGTTTCTTCAATGGAGTGTTTGTGGGATAGATCATTTTTATGATGATGGAAAGGCTGGCAATGAAAATTAACTTTATATCTGCTGTAAGAAGCCCCCCTCAAAACCACGAAAAAGGGATAACGCGAACACGTTACCGTTTAATACATGAACCGAAATGCATCACAGCACCCTTTGAACACGTGTTCGTTGTCTTTCTCTCTCTCTCTCTCTCTCTCTCTCTCTCTCTCTCTCTCTCTCTCTCTCTCTCTCTCTCTCTCTCTCTCTCTCTCTCTCTCTCTCTCTCTCTCTCTCTCTCTCTCTGTAGGAAGCTGCACAGTCAGATGGGAGAACCGCACCATGTATTGCGTCGTTAGCGTGTTCGCTGTGGCTTTGTGAAGCAGTGCCATGCCATCCGACCCACACGCACATGTATATTCACAGACACCAGGTGGCGCCATGAACTCACTTCAGCCCAGTGAAGTGGGACGTTATTAAAGCCCAAGATGTTCCCCGAGTCGACTGCGTTCACCAATTTGTTATCGAACCGTGACCGCGTGTCGTGTATCTTTTTAACTCGAAGCTTTTCACGTAGGAAGACTGTACCATTTACTAGTTCAGTGTTCAGGTTGAATAAAATTCTGTTGTATAACCCGAGCACGCGATTAGTCTTTACTTCTTTGAAGTGTGGGGTCTGATGCTGTTTCATGCGTCCAGAGTTATTTACACTGTTAAGAGTCGGATTCTCTCATGCATCGAAACATGGGCAAAGTTTTTTTTTTTTTATATTCGGATGTAAAACTTGGATTAACTCCTTCAACAATAATAGTAGAAAAGTTGCTTTAATAGTAATGTCGGTTTATTGGTAAGTGACAGGATGGTAAAGGATGTATAGAGCATATTAATCAGTCAGTACATGTCAGACAAGATATCAATACGCGTCCTATGTGGTTAAACAACTTGGCTATGTGGAGAAAACGAAGATATACGGGCAAAAAAAAGTTGTTATCCGTGTAAGTTTAGCTTAGGTCAGCTTTATCTATCAATAGTAATATCTAGTAATATAAAACACCATTTACTTAGTTTCAATGCAAGCTTTAACCATTATTTAGCATTAGTGCAGGATAGTTACTATAAAAAGAGTTCACAATAAGCATGGTTTAGAGAAAAGTTTATACATCATATGATTAAAAGGCTTGTAAATGTGCATTTAATTGAGGCTGGTCAGCAGATAAGGCTGCTGGATTAGGGCAGGGATTAGAAAAGGGAAAAAGTCCTTGTATGGTCTTTTCGCAGGCACCCGCCACCACGCTTCATTCGGTTACAGGAGTCCAAAGGAGTCCTCTCCAAAGAAGGGTGTGTTTTTTTATTTTGTTTGTTTTTGTGATTGAAGGCAAAACCTTGTTCAGCACTTACCATATAGACATACCATATAGTCGCACTTCTGGATCCGATTTGTTGCCAGTTTAGACCTATAAATGCGCAAAACCCTATCAAACTAAACACTTTGGAGACATGGAGGCTGCAATACTACTCTACAGAAGATTGGAACCTGAAGCTGTGTGTGGACGGAAATTACTTCGAGGTCGATTTTGCACTCCTTGTAGATTGATAAAGTCCCGGATGTAAATTTTGTAAATCTGTTTCGATCAAGTAGTTATCCATTGACCTGGCCACAAGGGTGTGTTGCTCAAACCAATATTCAGTTCCCATTCGCTCTTCTTATAACCTCCACTCTTCTGGGAAGATGTTTCACTAGATTTTGGAGTGTGTTTATGGAGATTTGTGCTGTATTTGTTAGTTACATTTACGGCATTTGGCAGACACCCTTATTCAGAGCCTTGCTTAAGGGTCCTGCAATAGCAACTCGGTGGTGGTGAGATTTCAACTTGTGACCTTCCGATCCAAAGTCATTTACTTTAACCACTAAACTACCACCTCTAATTGTGGCTCATTCGGACACAAGGGTTACAGTTCTGATTCATTATTTTCAACAGGGGTTGAGGAAAAGCTCTTTAGCAGGCAACTCAAAATCTTCGACTCCAACGAATATGAAGCACATCTTCAAGGATTTTCTGGATTTTTTGTGCACTTTGTGTCATGCTGGAACGGGTTTGGGTCTCAATATAAGGAAAAAATTAATGTGATCAGATCTGAAGACGTCCTGTACAAATGTGTAACCCATTTTTGTGGTAACAGTTTTGGGAATGAACCACATATGGGTGGAAAAGTCCCAATGCTTTTGCCCACATCATGTGACTATGATATCAAAGTTTTTTTGTGTGTGTTGTTTTATGAATGGTTCAAGAAAGAAAGCTGGGTTTGTGTCAATCACGATTTTATTACGATTGTCTTATTGTTCGAAAGGAAAGCGAAGGACAGAATACTTTCCTGAGTCGCACGTCTTCAAAACCCGAAAGAGGAAATCCAGGTTTGAAAGTGAAAACTAAAGTTGTGACACAATCGTTTCACAATATGCTTTTTTCCAGGGCGAAAATAATCATATATTGAAGGTTTTGGACAGAATGTCTTGTGGGTTTTATACTTATACATTGACATACATATTGCTAATATAGTGCTTGTCATGCATATTGTAAGGCATTGAAAAAAAAAAGAAGAAAAGCCTGCTGAGTACTAAAGCAGAACGAAAATGAAAAAAAAAAGGTATTCCAAATTTTGATATGCGTCATCGTAGAACAACGAGCCATCTACATCAACGTTTATATACTGTAGCATGCTAGCAAAAGCTTAGCAATTATATAGCAAACGTAGCATCCTACTGGCAGTTTTCTTGCCTCATCCTTTAATCACATCTTTATAGAAACATGCGTTTGTATTACATTATATGGACAAAAGCATTGGAAAATCTTTTTTCCCAGTCGTATGTGGTTCTGTTCAATGACTGCACGCCAAACCTCGCTCCAAAATCTAGCAGAACATCTCCCAGAAGAGTGGAGGCAACTCTAACAGTTATAAATGGATAAATGTGGAATAGGATATTCAGAAAGCACATACAAATCTTATGGATCGTGTCCACAAACCTTTGTCCATATAGTGTGATTACCACAGAAAAACTGATTCCATATTTTCTTCAGCTCTAATATAAGAACACGGGATTATTTTCAAAGTACCAATTCCTTCCACACTAAATAATCCTCTCACACACTTTAAACACACACAGAAAACATTTGCAAGAATACAAGAATATACATGAATTTTGTGTAAATTCGTAGAAATACAGTGCACTGGATCACATTTATATTTAAGTACATGTACTGTACAGTATTAACATTTTACTTCATTTTATAATGAATAGTTATATTTTTATAATTAAATTCCATTATTTTAGCATAACACTATAAAACAATTCCCTATAAGTTTTTTGGTCTTTCCGCATAACAAATTAGTTGTGTGGCAAATACAATTCTGGATAAGCCAGGGGGCGCCAGATTCGAACCGCGGTGAAGCGGAGGATTACTGTATACATAATTCGGACCTAAATATATTCAATCATTAATGGATGCTGGTAGAATTGATCTTTTCCAGAAAGAAAGGTTTTCTAAGGAGGTTTTTTCCGACATTTTCCGGAAAGTGTTCCGGGTGAAGGGCTACATTTTCTCATCAACCCAAAAATGAACAGCGTTCGATCTAACAGTAAATGTAACAATAAAAGTGTATTTTGTGTAATTTTATAATTGATGAGGGGGGAAAAAGAGGAACGAAACACTTCTCTGAGGTGTTTTATTGTTTTCCTCAATTAGGGCTGGGAAGACTTTGTAGCCACTCGTTAGCATTTCGAGCTCAGGTACAGACGAGACCTCAGAATATGTAGACCCTAGATATTCTGCCGAAAATCTTCGAAGGAGTAAAAAGACGACAGAATTTTGAATGCTCCAGTGCCGGAATCAAGGATTTTTTTGTGATAATACCACATACGATACACACAAGCTAAGTCAAGCTGAAGTTTGTTTTCATTTCTGTGCATCTCCAACGGTTAGAAGTTTTCCTTGTTGAAAATGAATTCAGCTCCTGTCTGCGATTCGCAGTGTTTCCCTAAAGCTTTCGCAAGAGGAGGGGGTCCGCAGAGAAACACCCCGACTTTACACCTAAAAAAAAAAACAAAGAAAAGAAAATTGATGCTACATATAAATTAATAAAGTAGATTAACGAAAACCAGGCTTTACTAAACTGACTGCTCATCTAAATATGCAAATTACATTTCAATCACCTTTCAATTTACACGATATGGACAAAAGTATTGGGACACCTGACTTTTTCCAGCCATATGTGGTTCATCTTCAAACTGTTAACCACATCTTAGAGGCACACAATTGTACAGATTACTTTAAATTTCAATTACTTTGAGTTCATCTTCAAACTTTCAGCATTGACAAAGCAACGTTCAAAAAAGAGCATAAAAATCTTTTGGTCAAGTGTCTGCAATCGTTTGTCCATATATATGTATATAAATGTAAAATTTAGCTGTCACCTTACCAAGCTAGAGTGGGCAAATTTGCATGAAATTCTAATTAATTTACATAAATGCATCTGATTGGCTGAAACCAAAATAATTTATATGATCTGCTACAGAACATGCAATGATTCAATGTTAAATACTGCACTTATTGCATTAGCCAGTGTTTAATGCAATTATTGCGACAGTAACGGTGTATATCACGTACCCCGGGTGACTGGTGGCGATGGCGCTGAACTCATTCTCCCAGTTGGGTTTTCCGTACAAGGTTTTCTGCTTCAAGCCGGTGATGGGGTCTCTTTCTTCTTCATGGTGAACTTGGAAGTGAGCAGCCTGCAGATGGTTGTTAAAATCCATGAAATACAAAATGCGTTATGAGTCTATTCATATGCTACTAAATTGACAATTCAACATTGTACTTTAGAAATAGCTTTAAATAAATACATATTTTTCAAAGAATAAATAGATGATGTGTTTTTGTGGATTTTTAATGGTGGACAGTAATAAAGTGTTATTAATTGAGTATACAGTATTTGAGTATTAGGGCATTTTCAGTTGCGGGAAACTTTGAGCTCGCTATGTTTCATGGGTAACATCTTACTTTTTAGTCCGCATTCCAAAGTATTGAAACCCCCTGACTTTTCCAGCCATATGAGGTTCTTCACAAACTTGGAGGCACGGAATTGTATAGATTAATTTGGATGCAGTAGCATGAAATTTTCCCCTTATTTCAACAAGGAGACCCAACCCTTGTCCAGCATGAGGATGCCCCTGTGCACAAAGCCAACACCATAAAGATATGGTGTACATGTGTTACAGTGGAAGATCTCCTGCTATAGAGGTCTGACCTCAACCCTATTGAACGTGATGAATTGGAACGCTTCACCCCAGGCCTCCCCACCTCCTACATCAGCTCCTGACTTTAATAACACGCTTGAGGCTGAAAGCACAAATCTCCACAAGCCCATTCCAAAGTCTAGTGGAACATCATCCCAGAAGAGTGGGCTTATTAGAAAAGCAAATGGGAACTAGCTTTGGATTTTGTTGTTCAAAAATTACAATCTTATGGTTAGATGTCCACAAACATTTGTGCATTTCCTGTAATCCTCATGGATCACTACTTTTTTCAAGTAGAAAAAGTAATAGAGGTACACTTACAGTACCTATTTTTAAGCATGGGATTTGTACTTTTACTCAATTACAAAAAGCCCACAAATGTCCACATTGAGTTCGTTGTTTCATTTTGTGCTGTTTTGTGTTCTTTTGTGGAAGTGGCTCTAACCTCAGTCTCCTTCCAGCGAGTGAGGTAAATGTTGTAATTGAGGAAGTCGCCCATGCTTTTGTCGCTCATCTGGCGCTCCAGGCACTGGAGCAAGTCTGCAAACCATTCGAACGCCTGCGTCTCTGGGCACAGCCAATAGAAGTAGATCTGGTGGGGGGTCAGAGCAACATCTTTACTGTATATCATACAAGCTAGAAGCCATTTCCATTACAGAGATCTGATGGAGGTATGGACATGAAAAGAAATGAAAAAATCCTGAAATGAAACCTTGGGAGACACCAGACCCAAAATGGAACTCCTCTGATATCTAACACCAGATTGTGGAATTAAAAATGATTACATTTCCTCAACCGTATGGTTTATAATAAAAAAATATGTAATTTTGTCTAAATGATGTTCATGATAAGCAAGAATGAGAATCTTGGGATGAGTCCTGGGATGACAGGCTTTAAGATGACAGCAGCAGTTGTTAGAAAGTATCTTGATTGAGAAGTGTTTTTGGGGAACAGTGTAAGCATAAAAGCATATTCTATTCTTCTTATTCACACAAATTGAGCTTTTTTTGTTCTCGAAGGGACAGGGTCATGCTGCCAAGGTGTCCACCTGCCGAAGCTTTTGGTTGCAACGCATAAGACCTAATGAAGCCTCACCTTTTTGGTGAACACGTTGGTGTTCTGCTGTACGGTTTTGTACCACACCGACTTAAGAATGGATGCGAAGGGAGTCACACCGATGCCTGCGCCCACCAGCATGACCACCTCGTAGCGGAACACGTCCTCGCTGGCTGTGCCGAAAGGTCCGTCCACTGCGATCCTGCACACATTTAACGCTCAGAGACTGATCATGCGAAACAAGAATCAAATGCAGAAATAATAATAAGAATGATAGGAATATAATTTTCAGGATTTTATCCTCTCAAGATGGACTTTGGGAATGCTGTAAAAAGGATGGCAAGGCAACCAAACACGTGGAGTAGAGTAGATAATTTCTTGCATGCTTTTTTGGAATTAGAAAGAAACCAGGAAACCCAGAGGAAACCCCTATGTGAAAACACCATAAATTCCAATCTCAGAATTGAAGAACCACACTGCAGTCTTACTCTTTTTCTCATCAGCAGTACTAGTGGTAGGTGAGGTATGTTCTCAAACATACATTACAATCTTTGCAAAGCTTTATTAAAGCATTATTTCTTAAAAAAGGAAGCAAGAAAAAAAAAATGATGAAACCAAACGCCTCAGTAACTCTCCTGCTTGCTGTAAAAATCATTGCAAAACCTCGCTTCAATCTTCACTTCTTCTTTCCGACAGTTCAGTCTGACCCTGCTGAAGCCACATCCCCATTTTCACAAGAACGTAGTTTCCCCGATGAGCGATTGTTACTCGCCCAAACAATGGACTGTTTTGATACAAACGCATTAAAAACGTTTGGACTGCACAGCAATGCAGCAGCTACAGTAGACTAAACAAAGTGTTTAATCCTCCACAAGGGTTTTTTTGTAAAAGATAAAAAAAACCTTCCTTTGATTTCCTGGTTTCTTTCTAATTCCGAAAAAGCATGCAAGAGATTATCTACTCTAGCTTGCTCACGTGTGTGGTTGCCTTGCCATCCTTTTTACAGCATTCCCAAAATCCACCTTGAGAGGATACAATCCTGAAAATGATATTCTTATCATTCTTATTATTATTATTTTGCATTTAATGAAATCCAAATGAAACCGAACGTCCGTTCATTAAAGTTTTATGCATGTCAAATCAAATATAAGAAGTTTAAAATTTGGATTTGGTCTTACCTGGGAAGTTCCCAGGCCTCCTGACCGTCGGTCTTGTCCCCGCCGCATGCCTTGTACAGGGCGTCCGTCCAGTCTCCGACGATACGGATGTGGACACTGAAGTGGTCTTCCTCGGGGGCGGAGGTCAGAGTAAAAGGATGCCACTCCAGGTGCGAGATGGATGGACACTTCAGAAAGACGTACTGACCCACCTCCATCTTGAAGCCTTTCTTTTTCAACTGCAGCTCCAGGGTCTTGGATGGATGCATCACTACCTGGTAGGCAAAAAAGATTGAAACAAAGATCAATGCACAAAGCTGCACAAAATAAAAACAAAATTTTTTGACTGCAGGTATCAAACTCATTTCCACTGACCTTGGTGATGACCACTTTCTGCTTCGAGCGGTAGAATCGCACGAGCATCTCGCACACGTACAGGAACATCGGCCCGACGACCCACTTCCATGTCTGTTTTGCAAAGATGGAAAGAACGTTCACTAATGCAAGAGATATGTAATGAATCAGCAGATTTTTTTTAAAAGAATATGAGAATAAGTTTCATTTTTAGGACAAATTGGTAACTTGGTCGAATCAACTGGGGGTGGAGTTTAAAGTATATAACAAGACTATGGCCTGAAATAAACAATAAAATATTTTATTAAGGAATAAAAAACTTGATCTTATTAAGATGTTTAGGTCAATCAACAAAATGTGTGCATTCCTGAAAGTAAGATTTAAAGGCAAATAAGACTGAAAAAAACAGGAAGTGAAAATGCCCTGGTTTTAGATAAATAAAAGGTAGAACAATATGAACACTTCCCATTTGCTTGTAATGACCTCCACTCTTCTGGGAAGATGTTCCACTAGATTTTAATGTGTGCTTATGGAGATTTGTGCTTATCCCGTCAACATTTCAATTACGTTCTTTAGGGTCGAGGGCAGAGCGATATTGCAGGCCACTCAAGATCTTTCACTCCAACCCATGTAAATGATATCTTCATGGAGCTGGCTTTGTGCACATTGTTACCACATGAGCTACCACATCTCTACAGTGGTGTGCCACCAGCTTTTTTTTGCTGAGTTTAAGGAAGAATCACATACGGCGGTATGGAATGTACCAATGCAGTATTAGCAATTTTGTGAAAGTGAAAGTTGTTTTTACCCCTGGTGGATTTCCAGCAAAATCCGGTGTTGGACATTTAGGGTCGATGTCCCATCTTTCAAAGTGACTGCTGCAGTTTAACGGCTTATGATGTTGTAGACTGGCAGGTGTCTGGCCTCGTACAATACGACTTCAGAGTGACACATGTATTCAAAGACAGAGAGGAAGGATACGTGTTTACCAAATCACAGTGTTGCAAATATTTGTGTTACAATTATAAAGTTGCTTCATTGCTTGTTGGACAACACATGACTGTTGATCAACGCACACTTTATAAATGTGGCAAACTCTCTCTAAGGTAAACCTTCGGCCCACATTGATGTCCTGAGTGCTCTGGAATAGGTTTTTAAAGATGATATCTCTGTACTTTGCTATATAAAGCTTTCTCCAAACTCTGACCAGTTGCCAAGTCCCTGCTGCAGAAAAACACCCCCACAGCAGAATGCTGCCACCATCATGCTACACTTTTGGGATGGGTTTTGGCAGGTGATCAACAGTGCCTGATTTCCTTCAGATATAACAGTTAGAATTGAGGCCAAACTCCAAGCGGGCTTCCATTGGGTTTTGCAGTGAGGTGAGGCTTCAGTCTAGCCACTCTGCCATAAAGCCCAGATGGTGGAAGGTTGCAGTGATGTTCGTCCCTCTGGAACTTTGTTTCATCTCCACACAGTATCTCCAAAGTTCAGTCAGAGTGACCATCAAGCTCTTGGTCACCTTTCTAACAAAGGCCCTTCTACACAGATTGCTCAGTTTAGGTGGGCAACCAGCTCTTGAAACATTCTTGCCCCTGAGTTCTGCATCCAGGCCAGTTCCTTTGACCTCATGGGTGGGTTTTTGGTCTCACATGCATTATCAGAGAGGTGTGTGACTTTCCAAATCCAAATGTCCAATTAATAAAGCTTTTCAGAGGTAAACTCCAAGGGTCTTAATACGTATGTACGTGATGTTTCAGTTTTTCTCAATTAAAAAATAGTTTTAAAGACATTTCTAGACTCCTGTATTCACTCAGTCATTATGGGGTACTGAGTGTTTGAAAAAAGTGAAGGCGGTCTGAATATACATTATATACATAATATACAATATATTAATATGACTCTATCCTGCTTTGACTTACCCGGCCCCGTGCAGCACCAGTCCAATGAAAAAGACGATAAAGAGGTGATGTGTGAACCAGAAGACCTCGAAATAGGACCTGCGGATGACTTCCATGGAGGACGTGATGATGAGGATGAGGGCGAGGGTGATTACTACACCA
The DNA here is from genome assembly GCF_014805685.1 of Silurus meridionalis. Lineage (NCBI taxonomy): Eukaryota > Metazoa > Chordata > Actinopteri > Siluriformes > Siluridae > Silurus > Silurus meridionalis. The sequence continues at coordinate 16,301,708 of NC_060909.1, forward strand.
GTCAGTCCTGCGATCGTGGTGAACATCACAATAGTCTGGCTCTGTGGTGCAGCAAAGAACGCAAGGTACACACATGATTACTAAGTTAGATTTTTTTGTTTTGTTTTGAACTAAAACTGTGCAAAAGTTGAATGTTTGTCCGACTTCTGCTGCTGTTACTAATCATTTCTAGCTGCCTCTTTTCTTTCTGAATATCTCTAACACTTCTCTAACGTGAGCATAAACTGTAATGTGAACACAAATATTATATCTGGACCCTCCAGACCAACAAAAGCTTTTAAACCTAAATTTGCATTCATGACAGAATTAGATTCATTATTCTTAAGAGAAAAAATTGACTTTTGTGAGCGCCTGAGCTTTTCCTTTATCACCGTGACAAACGGGAAGTTTCCCTGAAGCAGAAGAAGAGATTTCACTCACAGTGCGACCATGTGAAAGACGATTGCACCATCATGCTCATGTACCCAACCCTGATTTTCAAACACACTTAATAATGTGTCTAAATACATACACACTATATTAACAAATGTATTTGGACACTCGATGTTTCCAGCAATATGTGGTTCTTTCCCAAACTGTTACCACAAAGTTTGACACACAGCCGTTTAGAATGTCTTTGGGCGTTCTGGCATGAAATGTTCACCTCACTTGAACTAAGAGACCCAAATCTGTTCCAGCATTAAGATGCTGGTTCACAAATTGAGCTTCTTGAAAATATCCTTTACATAGGTTGTAGTGGAAGATCTTGAATGGCCTGCTATAGAGATCTGACCTCAATCCTACCGATCACTTTTGGGATGAATGTGAATGCTGACTGCACCCCAGGTCTCCTCAACTCACCTACATCAGTATCTGACTTTACTAACACTTATTTATGAATCTCCACAAGCAAACATCTTCCCAAAAGAGCGGCGGTTACGATACCATTCTCTAAATATGAAGAAATATAACACAAACCTTTGCCTCCACATGGCACCAAATTTTATTTAATTTAATTTATTTTTAAGTTTTTCTTCTTCTTTATCTTTCACGATTGACATCATGAACACACAGACGTCGGGAAACGTGCTGTGACTCATCATAATTGTTTGTCTGGCTACAATTTTCGTAGTCATTTGATACACCGATATTATATTTCATCATCCCCTTTTAATGCGATTCTACTGGTCTCAGAATTTGTAACTACTATAGGAGCAGGTTGAAAAAATAGTGAATTTTTTAGGGTCTGTCAGCAACACGTTGAACTCATTTATACATTGTAAAGTGTGGGTATGTATGTGGGTATTTATGTGTGTGTTGCAATAATGCGATACTCACCGTCTCGCTGGACCGGATGGGGTTGAGGTAAGACTGGTTGGGTTTGTTGCCAATGAGAGACAAAACATGGGGCAGAGACATGTTGTTGTCCTCCCGCTGAGCAGACTCAAAGCGTTCGAAGTTAAACAGGTGAGCGATGGTGTGTACCGCTGAGAGAAACACCAGAGACGATCATTTCATTGAATTCTTTATAAAATGTACTGTTTATAACAAAATTCGGAACAGGATCCTAAATTGATCTGAGGATGTATGAATCTTAGGGTCAGGTGTCCACAAACATTTGCCCATATTCTGTCAACAGTAATTTTAAAGGTGTTTTGTTCAGCGCTCGGTGGTTTCTACTTCTTACAAACATACAGTTCGGCGTCAGTTTAATAACAGAAAGCAGAACATCTCGAGAGAAATAAACGATGAAGAAACTCCTGAATTTTACTCAACACCCGTGACCTTATTTGTGTGATTTTTTTGAAGGATTTGGGCTCATGATCATTTTAATAGATATTAATCAGTGTTTGACTCATTTATATCATTCTATTAATGGATCAGTGTGTTAAGAGCGTAACAGAGTCTTGTGATAAAATTGATAATAAGAACATTATAGTTGGAATACATCATAGTACTTTGGATACTTAAGTAGATTTGAAGGCAAAAACTTTGGTACTTTTACTCAGGTGAAAGTTTAAAGGGAGGAATATTTCACCTACTTGAACTCAAGTACATGGTTTGTGTACTTCATCCACTGATTTTGATTAATTACTGTTTTCAATATGTTCAGATGTTTATGGCAGCTTTTTTGGTATAATTCTGTATTTGAGTTAATTTCCCTGAAGGGGGATTTTGTCTTTCCTGGTAACACCACAGACTCTTCAGTATTTCCGTACAGTACTTGTGGGCATTCCTAATGGGCATTCCTAAATATATAATCATGTGGTACCTGTGTGGAAGGCAATCATGTAGCCCACCAGTTTGTGGAAAGTGATGTTCCTGTCTAGTTGACGGGCCGCCGTCCGGCTGCAACACTACCCCAACACCCAAGCATACAACGTTACAGGGTTACACAGTATTACAGATTTTCTTTTTTCTTTATGAAGTCATTGTGACATCATGGTTTAGTCTTGAAGGCTGGGTCTGACCTGTATGGTGCCTCGGAGGAAGGACAGTAGGTTGCGGCAGACGGGCAGGAGGATCAGCATGCAGTTGAAGTTCAGACACGCAGCAGGAGCTCTGGCCCATGGTAGCGCATGCTACCCGGGAGACAGACGAGAAACCGAAATGGCTCGTTTTTCAAGTTTATTTTGTATGGAAACAGTAAACGAGATAGAGAAGTGATATGTAACAGGTGCAGGAGCTGTGCGCTCCATGTGCTCTGAGGCATGAATGAAAGCAAAACTGGCGCCATTTATTTGTATTTTTTCCTCTGGCGAAATCTTATTAGAATTATAAAGCTTAAGGCATTCTCTGACGTTTTATTTGCGTTTTGTCGCAAATCTGAATAAACAAACAACAAAAAAACCTGCAATTTTTTAAGGTTTTTTAACAGATTCAGTTACAAAAGATGACCATTAGTATAACTGCAGTATGTACGATTATAACACTTGCTTTTTAATAGAATATCGATAATGAATCTTTTTTTACTTACTCAGCTGCTTTGCCAGAATCAAGGATTTGAGCTACTTAAGGATTTTTTTTTTTTATATTAAAATTTGCATACATCAATAATGTGAGCATTTTGGTGCTTCTTTTATGCAAACAGTAAAATTGGCAATGGTAAATGTATTTCTGTTAAGATTCTGCCTTTTCTGCACGAAAAAAAACACTTAAACCGCATCGGTATATTATACAGTAGAATACCGTTTTTACATTGAGGTCCAATAATGACGGTATTCTACTGTATAATATAATGATGCCGTCATCCTACAGCGTGCTATCAACTCCTAAATTTAGACATATAATCAACATTTTCGTTTAGTGAGCAACCTTTAAGGCACAAATTCAAGGCCTTACCCCGAGGATGACCCTGCTGTAGTAGAATCTTTCGATCAGAAATGCCTTGTAGAAAGCGACAAAGAGGTAAGCGTTGATTCCGAGCCATACCAGCTGACGAGATAAAAAATATATATATATACATATATAAATATATATAAAAAAAAGAAAGTTCCAACACGTTTTAAACTCTTCGGTGTTCCATACAATAGAAATTCAATATATTTAATACTTCAAAATTTTATAATAACTATATTTGTGTATTAATAGCTATAAATAGGAACTGTATTTTAAAAACAACAGACTCACAATAACAAAGGTGGACAGTCCATGATTTGCTGCGATGTTCTTCATGTTGAAAGCGTGCGAGTGTCTGTGTGTGAGTGCCTGAGTGTCTTTTCTCTTGTCAGAAAAACGAAAAAGAGGTGAAGAAGTAAAACAGTGAAGGGTATTTGGTTTTTAAGGCAGAGAAATATAGAGGAAGTTGGACAGACCTGACAGATTCAACCCACTAGAACAGATGAAGCGCACTTCCTCTATATAATGTGTGTGTGTGTGGCTTCTGCTATGTGTTTGTGAACAGGATTGAGACTAAGAACAAAAGAAACATAAACCAAAAACATTTTCTGACTTATTAGAACAATATGATTTCTATGCAGCATAAATCGTGGCTCCAATGAGACGCCTACACTCTTTGTTACTATGGAAACAGACACGTGAAGTTATCCAGTCTTCATTTTTCTTTTTTTTAATTGAGGGTTTGTTTCTCAGACTCTATGTACAGAGGAAAGCTCTAACAAGCAAAGTCATTCGCAGGTCACATTCGTACAAACCAAACATTATGTTCATTTACCCAAACACCAGAGGGCGCCAAAAGCCCAAATACAATCATCATGCCTGTGTATAGTCGTTTATATCTTTCATTTAGCAAAACAGTGTGCAAACGTGGTCCCTTTTTTAATAGTAAAACAGTGTGCGAATGAACAGAAGTGTAAAATACAGTGTACAGTGTGGATTTCAATATTTTAATAATTTTTTTTTTTTATTTGTAAAGAAATAGAACATGAAGACGTGTCCAAAAATCCATATAACCTACATAACAAAGTTTGTGGACACCCCCGGTTCGCCATTGAGTTCCCGTTTACTTTAATAATTCCCTCCACTCTTCTGGGAAGATGTTCGACTAGATTTAGAAAATTTTGCTCATTCAGCCACATGGGTATGTAAAGGACAGTCAGGTACTGATGTAGGTGAGGTGAGGAGGCCTGGGATCCAATCAGAATTCCAATTTATTGCAGTAGGGTTGAGGTTAGAGCTTTGTCAGGTTTGGGTCTCCTAGTTGTGGGAACATTTAATGCTACCAAAGTCATCCAAATCCAACAGTGTTCCTTCAACTTTGTGAGAACTTTAGCGAAGGAACCACATTTGACTTCCAGGTGTCCAGATACTTCTATCTATATAATGTATGACACAGATGTTATTTCCTTCTGAATAATTAAAAAAACAAAAGACATATTTGTGTCTAATAAATGAGTAATAAAAGGGGGCGCTGTTTAGAATAATGTATAACACAACATAATGAAGAAACCAACCTAAGAAACTCCTCAGGGTACCGAGTTTATACAGTTCCAGCTCGTGTAGCATTTAAATCTTAGTATTTAGTTTTTTTTTAACATGAATTTGATTGAATAAGGCATTTTTTTTTTCACGTGAGTGAAAGCAGAACTGGTGCAAAAATCTTCCAATGATGTCTAACTATGAATATTTAATGTTCGAGTACAAATTGGGTATTAAAAATCATTCACGGATATTTTATCTGCATTTTCCAGCAAAAACCTGTGAAAAAGATTTTTTTGGTGTTAACGCTGAGGCAGAGATTCAGTTCAAAAAAAGATGAGCTACAGTATAACTGCAGTATGTAGGCTTATAACAGTGGCTTGTAATAGTGAATATTTAATACGTTAATTATTACCTCACGTTGCTGCGTTGCCAGGTTCAAGGATTTGGGCTACTTAATAAACTTTTTCTTTTATATCAGGTTTTGCATACATTTTTATTAATAATGTGAGAATTCTGGTGCTTCTTCTATGCAGCCTTTCTTCTTAAAGCCAGGTTAAAAGGAAAAGTGCAAAATGAATTAAAACTGAATACAATTTTAATGTATTAAAATAAGGCCCCCTATTAGTCCCCATTGTGTTAATGCACATAATAGCCAGCAGTGGTCTGTGTGTGTGTGAGTGGTTAAGGCTGTATACTGCTGACCAGGAGACCCTTTAACCGCTTAGATCGTCTCTAACTGACGCTTTCATGAGCCATTTATACTCTTATAAAAAAAATACAAATACTGCATTCGGATTGGACGATTGTATGTGCAATCTTTGAAATTGTTTACTAAAATGTGCCTTTAAAAGTGCTGGAAATATTGTTGCTTTTATTATTATATGTACCATTCATGAGATCAGTATTTGAAAAATCAAAGCAAATGACTTTTTTCATCATTATGGAAAATTAGGGAGGTGTGAAAGAGAGAAGTAGAGACAGACGGACAGAGAGACAAGCAGACAGCAGTGTACATGAAAAAAAAAGCAGCATTCTCATTTTGTTCATCTGCACATGCATTCCGAAAAAAAACAGCATGTAAACGATCCGAGCCACGATCATGCTGGCAGGTTTGTCTGAACCTCCAATGGACGAGAAAAAAAAAAAAAAAAAAGGAAGACTTTCCATACAATCCACATACATGAATTTCATTGGCTAATTAGGTTTTTGGTTCATACGGCCCACTTTTTTATTAAATGTTCAGAAAGGTTCGGTTTGGCACGTTTGAATCGCAACGTTTCAGAGCAAAAAAATCGTCAGCTTAAGCTGAAGAGCGTCCCTGTGATTTGCCACCTGATCCATTTTCCCATCTGTGCTGTTGCTCTTTAGCACAGACACTGGTTGGCGTCTTTGTTGTTCACGGAAACTTGTTCATCGTCCGCATCTTTGGCTTGTTCGGGGTTCTCTAGTGAGACCTTGTCCTGTGTGCGTGCAGGCTGGGGACATGACACCGGCGGCATCCGAAGCGCTCCACAGCGCTCCCATAGTCCCTGCACTGGGCTGGAGGAGAACAGGTGCCTACAGGGGTGGCAGCACTGGTAGAACAAGAGCATGAAGAACACGGCGAAGACGTAGCTCAGGAGCAGGAGCAGCTCAAGCACTGGCGCATCTACTCGACGGTAAAACTCGGTGCGGTGTGCGAACCAGAGCGACGTGAGCGCTACGTTCTCGACGAAGCGTACAGAGTAGTAAGCGGTCGCTCGCCTCCAGCCGTAGTTTTTGTCTATCAGGTCCGGGTCTTCGAGTTTAAGCTGCACGGCTGACCAGCAGAAAACGTTGATCCCGGCGTACAGGAAAGTGAGCATGGCGAGCGCGGTGGCCGTGCCCACGCGCGTCAGAGTCTTCTCGATGCTCTCGGGGAAAGGCGAGCCGCTGCGCCAGAAGGCCACCCACGGCTGCAGGAAGAAGGCGAAGAAGCTGAGCAGGACCACAGGCAGCAGCCAGGCCTTCATTACGGAGCCGAAAAGCACGAGCACAGCAACGCGCGTCGCGATCTCGAAGCTGCGCCACAGCAACACGCACACGTAGGCCGCAGGGCGCACCGACACCGCGTAGTCGTCGTAGCGGATCTTGATGGCCAGGATGTTGCAGCGCATGGCCCCGTATACGATCGACAGCAGAGAGATGACCATCAGGGTGCCTGGGAAAGAGACAGAAATAAATGAAAATGAATTACAGAGGTGCAGAGAGAGAAGAAGATAGGGAAGACGAGACAAATACGATGAGTCAGAATGAGAGAAAGTGTTGCTGAAAGGAAACAGAATCTGAGTCTGGGAAATGTAACAGTACCTTAAATGCATACTTTTTAATAATTAATTAATACGGTTATTATTATTAGTGAAACCAAACTCAACATGAAGCACGAAGAGAAAATATTCTTGTCAATGTTTTAAACCAAAACAACACCAAACGAAACTTTTGCTATGTTTCCACACGGACGGTTTAAATCGCCGGACGTGCGCATCATGGCGGATTTTGGTGCTGATTTCAGACTTGGTGCAACAGAAAAACAAATGTTTAGTGATTTATAATAATTGATGCGTTGCATCAATCAAATTGAATAATGCTTTAGGAACCTTAAAATTTTCTAGAGAAACGCAGTACAATAAGGCGATGCATCACAGACAGGAATCTCATACGGTGAAAATAAATCATTACTAAAGTAAATAACCCAATTAACCCAATTAAACTGCAGCCACAGCGTCGATATGAACCTCATAAAATGACAGTTTTTTTTTACCACAATTGTCCAATTGTGCATTTCGGTTTTCCTGAGGATTTAAAATGAATGCAAATTTGACATTTTTGTGCAAATTCTACAGGAAAAAAAACCCAAAAGTAGAAACGGTTCATGAAAAACTTAACTTTAAACTGTTTTGGTCGATCTCTCCTCACAATTTCCAGCTGTTCTTGAAAAGTAAAATGTGGAAGTGTATCTGCGACCTTATCAATTTCTTCTTCTCTGTCAGTCATCGTCGAACTCGGTAATCCGCTCTCTGACTATTTATTCAAAGGAGGTGAAAATGCTGACGTGACTGGGGGCCTGCTAGAGGGCCTTGGAGTGGCTGAATGCCTGTGCCCCAGGGTTCCCTGGTGGCCTAGTAGTTAGGATGCTGCGCTCCCACCGCTGCGGCCCGGGTTCGACTCCCGGTCAGGAAATCGACCCCAGCCATTAGGGTTGCACAAGCCAGTGAAAGGTCCCAAGCCCGGATAAATGGGGAGGGTTGCATTAGGAAGGGCATTTGGCGTAAAAACGTGCCAAATCAAACATGCGGATCATGAATATGGATGATCCGCTGTGGCGACCCCTAATGGGAGAAGCCGAAAGGTGCCTGTGTTTTCACCTAACTCCTGCTCGCATCCTGCATTTGGGTCCTACCATCCAGTCTCCAGAACACCCGCAAGATCTCTGACACCGTCCACTTGATTAGAATTCCCTTTACTCCTACACAGTTATCTGATCAGCCAATCATGTGGCAGCAGCACAATGCATTATGTACATTCAGGTTAATAGCTCCAGTTAATATTCATATTAAATACCAGAGTGGGGAGAAAAGTGTGATCTCTGTGACTTGGCATAGTTCTGGGTACCAGATGGGCTGCATCATGAACAGTCTTGTTCATTATTTTCCAATCAAACAGCACATTTATATTAGGCATATAAGAGTCTTACATGAACACTACTTTAGGACTGGGCGTGGAATCGTTTAGTTATAATCATATTCCATGTTTTTCACGGCACGGCAAAAGCAAATGTGCAAACACAATAAATTGCCGAGCTGATGAGCTGCTTCGGTTCTTTGCCATCTTTAGGCTTCACTAGTAATCAGTACATCATTCTCTCCTATTACACGGATCCTTGAATTGTTCAGACAACAAAAAATCCACAAAAAGACCCCTGTAAACATATAGCCCCTTTCAGAGAATTAAGTCTCCGCTCCACTAATCCTCAAATACTGCATTGCTTGCCAAGAGTTCCCGAATGATATACCACATGCCAGGAGCCTCCATCTGTACCGTGGTCTTCCAAGACAGGTTTATATTCCTGCTTGCTCACCGGAGGGCATGTTACAAAGTGCTGGGTCAGCAGGTGCTTAATAAGCAGCACATTTAACCATGTAATAAAACAGATCAGATGATGGAGAGACTGAAAATACACTTTTCCTCTGACGTGATCTTTTTCAAGCTCACTTTACCTTTCCAATTCGCTACTCTATATGTAGATTGTTCTTTTTACAATTCTGGCAGATTATACTGTACGGTTTTATTTCGTGGTCTGTCTGAATCCTTCGATTGTGATTGGCTGGAAGTGTGTGCATGCGAACCAAGTAGTTTTTCCAAATGATGGTCGTTTTGTGAAATATCCAAGGCAGATTCACAAGGTCGTTAGTAAAGTGAGGCACTGATGTAGGCGAGGTGAGGAGGCCTGTGGTGATATCAGCGTTTTTAAATTCATACCAATGGTCTTCTATATAGGGTCAGAGCTCTATAGCAGGAGATCTTCCACTCCAACCCATGTACACCTCCGGATTTGTGGTAACAGTTTGGGAAAGAACCACATAAGGCTTGGAATGTCAGGTGTCCCAATTCTTAAAAAAATGAAAATTTTGCCATATAGCTTGAAGCAAGGTTGGTATTTTAGACAATGCTTTTCTTGCTTTTTTAATTTCTCATTGTTCTTATCGCTCATTTTAGCTCATTTTATAAATTTTTTACTATAGTTTTTCAGTTCAAATGACTGTTAAATGGTTGCTTTCAAGTATGTAGACATACTGATTTATTTTATCGAAATGTTTGATTCACTGAAGAGTTGAATTGTGCACAGTATAAATGTAAATATGTGTTTTTTTTACTAATTAAATTCTCAATAATAAGATTCTGCTGCCAACATGGACTGCTGTAAAACACGGTAATATTACTCTAAATGGATATTACAGCCTGTCGGGTATAAACAATAATGACGGTGAGTTTCTGCCAACTCGGTTGCCAGTTACTGCACATTTCCGAGGTAATGCTTATAATGTACTGTGCAATTAATAGTGTCTTGGCTCTTGCTTGCTGTCTCTAAGAATAGAGCACTACTAGCTCAGGCTCAGCACACAAAGGCGATGAAATCCCGGTTGTGACGCCGTTTTATCACCAGCAGCTCGTCCAGACGAAATACGTTTACCGACAATTCCAAATTATTCCTCTGATTGGTTTTATCCTTGTTTCAGCCGATTGCTCATTCTGTCCTTACGACCTTTCATGTTCGTCTTCACACGCACTGCCTGGTGTGTGCATTTTCTCTTAATAAATCTATTACTTTTATTCTTGCAATTGAGATTTTAATTGTGAAATGTACGATATATAAAATAAATCCACCAGCAGACTGATACGTAAACAGAGGCTGGCAAAAGTACACACATCCTTCACTCTAGTAGAAGTAGATAATGATGTTTTAAAAGATTCTGGCTACACTTTTTTACTCAAGTTTGGGCTCTGACATGTACTTAAGTAAAAAGTAGTCATTACTACTATTTGTTTTAGTGTCACGCTGGAAACTGGACCTCACATTATATCAATATATTTATACAAAAACCATTTTTGTTATCTAATGAATGTATCCAGACTGAACATCCACCATATAGAACACAAGCAAAGAAAAGGTGATGATGATCAGGAAGGTCTCTGTTCTCAGTTCTCAACTTCTTGTTGCCTTCTGCCCTGCTCATTGTTAGCTTCGTAAACTAGCCTACGTCTCTGGTTGTGTGATAACCAGGATATTATACACCAGATGAACGAGTCTGTTTTGAAAATGTAAGAAGTACAAAGTACGGATATTTGCGTAAAAAAAGTAGTGAAAATAAAAAAGTTGGGCGAAAAATAAAAAGCGAAGTAAAGTACTGATAACGGAAAAACCTAAAGTGCGGTCATGAAGTACTTCATTACTTCCTATCTCTCAACAGAGGGAATCTTTCGAACAGGACCTTTATCTACTGTACATAGTCATATCCCTTGAACATCCAGTGTGCATCCCCGAGATAAGGCTCGAGGAAGCAGATATTTTGCTGTGGTGTGAAGTGTTTCACTGGCATGTGGCTAAACTGTAGAATGTAGCAATGACGTGAAGGTTTAGCTCCGACATGAGAAGCGCTCGGTTCTGCACGTGCTCTTGGAACTCGAACTCTGAAACAGCTCTTGGGGAGATGAGGGGTCTGAATGGTTCTTGAAGGTGTTTATGCGGGCAGATTCGCCATCGCAACATATTAAATAGGGTGTTAGGATTTCGGCTATGGGGTATGTCAGGCTCTTTTACATTATAGAAAAGGGGTGAAAAGAGAAACGTCTTGACAAGATCGCAAAAAATTGACTGTAAATTAAGACAAATGGACTGAAAAGTACATATTTATACTTTAGTCTAAGGTCAAAAGAGACATTTGACTTGACTGAGGTGAAACCCCGGGGTTTTCGTGTACGATATCCACCAGACAGGAAGGTACGGTTTGTTTTAGAGATTCCAGAAAAGGTATTCCCTTCCCCAGCAGTGTGTGTGGTCTTAAATAAGACCAGAAAAGGTGTGCCTTTCCTGTATAAGATCAACTGTACACACATACACGCATACGCATACGCAGACAAAGCAGGGGCCAGATGACCTGACAGGAAACTGACCGTAAGTCAGCATTCAGAGCGAGGCATATCTTTAAAAGACTCTTACATAAGTGCTTGAGCTGTCGATGCTTTCGAATGCACTGCCTGCAACAAACAGCTCCAGCAGTTGCGTCTATATTCGTTCGCTCACCTCTCCCGATGGAAACGCCCTTCTGCAGCACGCAAATGTAGAGCTGCAGTGTGAGCTGAGGGGCAGAGCCCAGGAAGGCCTGAATGACAGAGGTTCGTGCGAAGGCCGCTCGGTGAGCGACCAACTTGCCCTCGGCCTGCCCGACCTCATGCTCCACCTCCTCGGCCCGGCCGCACCGGGGCATCTGCTTCTTCCTGGTGATGGTGACATATGGCTCCTCCACCTTTCCTGAGCTTCCATAGATACAAAACGCATCCAAACACCTGCAAAAGAGGATTCGGGATTCTGTTAATCAAAGGTTTTTTTTTAAGAACATTGCATATCCAACATTGTATTGGTTTTTGTTGAGTTTTATTAAATTCCTTATTCCCCACAATCATCTCCACACGTCTGGGAAGGTTTTCTAGATTTTGGTGTGTGGTTATAGAGATTAAGAGCTATAAAGTAAAGAGAGGAGACCTGGGGTTCATTTAGCATTCCCCTTTATCCTGACGCTGTTCAATAAGGTTGAGGTTGGAGCTGTGTAGATGGCCATTAAAGATTTTCCACTCCCACACATGTAAACCATATCGTCCTAAAGCACACATTGTGCACAGAGGCTGCACAATTGTGTGCCTCTAACTCTGTGGTTAAAAGTGTGAGAAAGTCATGTGTCCCAATATGTTTGTCCATATAGAGTTCCTAATACTGCTGTCTTGTATATTGTCAATTTAATCTATTAAATAAATACATATTATTGTAAATTGTTCCCACAAATATTTATATAGAATATATATGTATAGAAGAAAATATATGTATAAAATTAACAATTAAGGCTTGGATTTGTTTAGTTAATTTAGTTTACTTCAAATCCAGAATAATAAGCAAATTAGTTTACTTAACCACTCCCACTGTACAATGTCTTCCCAAATGCTTAATATTAACAATTTAACTTTACCAAAATGAAGAAACTTTCAGATGTGGATGGGAAGGAGCAAACTTGTTTACTTGTTCCACAGACTTTTCTGAAGGCACCTCCAACACAATGACACCCAAGTAAAATTTTACCTGATTTTACTCTTCTGCGATTCATGAATTTCACATTTTTATTAGAAGTTCCTTCTTGTTATTTTGCATGACCCAATAATCTTAAGAGGTCTCGCATTTCCCACCTCTCATTCTTCCCAGCCGATAGCTCCTCTTTCTCAGAATGATCATTTACCTCTATTTTATCCCAATTCTACATAAATCCCTCCCATTTCTCCAAATACTCACTTAGCTTTATTTAAACCTCATTTGCATACTTTTTGCATATCTCAACAATAGACTTGTCGGTGTCTTTTTCTTAACATTTTGCCTTGGGATAACCTTGTTTTTTGTCTCCCTGTCTGGAAACATTTCCTGTTTTCCAGCTTTATGTCTGCTCAGTTTACCTGTAATTTTTTTGCTTACCAAAGTTCAAATTCTTAATGTTGTTTTCATTTATATGATTGTTCCTATATTTCTTTAATATTCCTAATTCACCAATTTAAGACCTTGTTTCTGATTTGGCAAAACTTTGCACTCTTCACTTCGCGCTATGATGGTTTGCTTGAATGGCACCTTCACTGTTTCTCTCTGAGGAAATTTCTCTGTTACAGCAGCAAAGAAAAAGAAATGCAAATAAATAAAAGAATAAAGACATACTATAGTTAACAGTACATACACATCACAACGTATAAAGACAATAAGAAATACTTTTGTTGATTTTTATACTACATTCATCTACTTAAATTAATATATTTTTCCTTAAAGCTTCTTCCCCATAGTTTTCAAGAAATATGTATGCTAATTAGTATGCATAGTATTAGTATGCTAATTAGGCCAAACCTTCTCTCTGTCATTGTTCCATCCTTTGCTAAACTGCATGCTCCAATCGGCCTTTTCCCACACGGTATCCCAGTGAGCACTAAATCTAGACGTCTATTCACTTTATCGACATGTATTTGCTGGAATATCGCGACCCTATGACAAGCCAGGGAAAGTAAAAAGGTTCCGATGTGGTCCAGTCGCTGATCGATCAACCGCTCAGGCGTAAGCAGGCAGAACTGACTGCAGTGAGTCGCATCTTTTTGTCAATGTGGAATTGTTGTGTAACGAATCAAGCCCTTTCTATCGCATTCTGCAAAGCAAAGCCTTCGCACAAACGCAGGACATCTGGCATCTCGGTTCCAATGGTGTTGACCCGAGGGGAAGGAGCCGAGGCACGCGGGAGTCACTTCCTGTTTATCTCATTCTATAGTATGGGAAAGCGACCATTAAGTCACTCGCTTCTATTTCAGGGCATAGCCTTGTTACAGCCGAACAAACTGTAAGACACATCATAATGAATCCTGGTGCGTTTTTTTAAGCACCGAACATTGTGCTATTAAAAATCGATTTAGCGCTGCTTTAGCACAGAGCCTGGATAAATAGATAGCACCTGAGAAAGGGAACTCGTATACCTTCTTTAAAATGCAAAGCAAATGATTCATTGCTTTAATAGTACAAAATGGCTCCTAAAACTGCCATTATGGACGAAAGGTGGACGAAAGGTGGACGAAAGGCGGACAAAAGTGCTCTGAAAGGCGGTATGAGAAAGGCAGTGTGAATGAAAAGATTCATTATTGATGAGCCCCCTACACACACTGCTCTGAAACAAGGACCATATATCTGATTAGATCAGCGTGAGATTAGGACTGGAAACAGAAGGCAATGTCAATGTGTCAATTATACACACTGTGTGTGTGTGTGTGTGTGTGTGTGTGTGTGTGTGTGTGTGTGTGTGTGTGCATGAGGTTGGAACTGTGGAACTGCTATGTTCTGCAGTATTGACACACTGACACTCTATTCTCAATGTCTCAATGTATATATATATATATATATATATATATATATATATATATATATATAGTATATATAAAGAGTCCACATATACTTGCTTGGAAGGACATTTACAAGATGGACTTTTCAAAAGATTGTGAGAAAAGGTCAGCCAAAACAGTCCAAAACAAGTTGACATAGACCACAGTATGTTTGTCCACTTTGGCTTTTTTCACATCACATTCACTCACTCATACACACACACACACAAACACACACGCACAGAGAACACGGTTAAGTGCATTCTGTTATGCGTTATGACTGCCTCGTGGAACATCTACGAGCTTTACGCACAGCTGTGGCACATGAAGAAGCTCCCTTCTGTGATCATCATTGTGGATATGCAAAAGAATGCATTCTGCCTTATTGAGTGTTACAGCAAATTTCTCCCACGTTGATTGAGTGTGATGTGTGTGACTTCTCCATGCAGCCTGAGCCTAATAAATGATCTCAATTGGACGTGTCGACTTTGGGGATTTCAATTTTGACACTCACACCTACATCCACACCTACACACACACACACACACACACACACACAAGGAAGGAAGATGTGCGCTTTACCTGATGACAGGTCCGAGCTGCAGGAGGTGCAGGAGCAGGATGAGCGGCCTGTCCCTGCTCAGGTCCCGGTGGATGAAGATGAGGGTGAGCTGCACCAGCACGCACGGCACCAGCGTAAAGAGCAGCGTGAAGCCCTGCCAGATCTTATCCCCGGCCGAGCGGTACGTGGTGCTCAGGTACAGAGCTGCCGTCGTTTCGGCTGTGAACAGAGACACCGACACCAGGACGGAGCTCGGCAGTCTCATCCTCTCATCCCTCACCCGGCCATCATGATCCGCTTCTCTTCTGCTGCTGCTGCTTGCCTTTTTCACACACACACACACACACACACACACACACATATATGCAGCGGGGGTCTGGGTTGCCATGTTCTACTGTATTTACTATCATTCCAATGCTTCCTAATTGCCTTAGTGTATTGTTGTATAATATAATATAATATAATATAATATAATATAATATAATATAATATAATATAATATAATATAATATAATATAATATAGTATATTGTATAGTACAATATAGTATAGTGTATTGTTGTATAGTGTATTGTTGTATAGTATAATATAATATAGTGTATTGTTGTATAGTATAATATAATATAGTGTATTGTTGTATAGTGTATTGTTGTATAGTATAATATAATATAGTATATTGTTGTATAGTGTATTGTTGTATAGTATAATATAATATAGTGTATTGTTGTATAGTGTATTGTTGTATAGTATGATGCAGTATAGTGTATTGTTGTATAGTGTATTCTTGTATAATATAATATAATTTAATATAGTGTATGGTTGTATAGTAGATTGTTGTATAGTGTATGGTTGTAGAGTATAATATAATATAGTGTATTGTTGTATAGTATACTGTTGTATAGTGTATTCTTGTATAGTATAATATAATATAGTGTATGGTTGTATAGTAGATTGTTGTATAGTGTATGGTTGTATAGTATAATATAATATAGTGTATTGTTGTATAGTATAATATAATATAGTGTATTGTTGTATAGTATAATATAATATAGTATATTGTTGTATAGTGTATTGTTGTATAGTATAATATAATATAGTGTATTGTTGTATAGTGTATGGTTGTATAGTATAATATAATATAGTGTATGGTTGTATAGTATAATATAATATAGTGTATGGTTGTATAGTATAATATAATATAGTATATTGTTGTATAGTGTATGGTTGTATAGTATAATAGAATATAGTGTATTGTTGTATAGTATAATATAATATATTGTATGGTTGTATAGTATAATATAATATAGTGTATGGTTGTATAGTATAATATAATATAGTGTATGGTTGTATAGTATAATATAATATAGTGTATTGTTGTATAGTGTATGGTTGTATAGTATAATATAATATAGTGTATGGTTGTATAGTATAATATAATATAGTGTATTGTTGTATAGTGTATGGTTGTATAGTATAATATAATATAGTGTATGGTTGTATAGTATAATATAATATAGTGTATTGTTGTATAGTATAATATAATATAGTGTATTGTTGTATAGTGTATGGTTGTATAGTATAATATAATATAGTGTATTGTTGTATAGTATAATATAATATAGTGTATTGTTGTATAGTGTATGGTTGTATAGTATAATATAATATAGTATGGTTGTATAGTATAATATAATATAGTGTATGGTTGTATAGTATAATATAATATAGTGTATTGTTGTATAGTATAATATAATATAGTGTATTGTTGTATAGTGTATGGTTGTATAGTATAATATAGTGTATGGTTGTATAGTATAATATAATATAGTGTATGGTTGTATAGTATAATATAGTATATTGTTGTATAGTGTATGGTTGTATAGTATAATAGAATATAGTGTATTGTTGTATAGTATAATATAATATATTGTACAGGTGTATACTATTTTATAAACTATACTATATAAGCAACACATCATACTCTACTATACTACAAATGGTTGCCAGATTGAAGCAAAAATTATTCCAGTTTTATTAGACACGAAAACGTGACTACATTTCATACAGAATTGCTTGAAGAGCTTTAGAAAATGTGTTATAGCGGGTACATTTTAAATAATCGAAGCTAGACTATATTATACTATTATATATTATTATATATTATACTTAGAGGTGGAAAGGAACAAATTTATTTGCTAATTACTGTAATTGGGTTGTTGTTGTTTTTTTTTACTTTTTGAAGTTCAGTGTTAAAATCAGAAATGTATGTTTAGTTTGAAATCTTGTATTTAAAAATTTTTTTTTTTTTAATAAACATAACGCTAGAGTGAAAAAACAAAATGAAATGAAAACGGCCATATTTAATCGACACTTCAAGTGCAAGAAAAGCCACAGCTTTATGATGCAGTGTGAGATGTGTTTGCCAGAGGCGACTGAACTGGCAGCTTATAAAAAACCTCGCCATCAAAACTCCGCACGCGCGTTGAGGTCAGTTAATAATATCTTTGGTTTACGTCATTGTTGTACTTTTGCGTTGCGTCACTGTGTGGAAATGAGCGGGATCTTGGGGCAAAATTGTCAATGCACAATCACTCCTGCTGTCACGATTTAAGTTTTAATTAAAAGTGTCCTATTTTAGAGTAGATCGGGTGTATTTTGATTTGAACATTACTATATAACCAATCACGTACTTTTATTGAGAATGCAGTGTCCAATCAGAGCGTTTTGATTCGTCAGTGGGGAAATCGCAGTTGTTCTATGCAAATATTTTGTTTTGTATTTGTTTTTTTTTGTAGTACAGAAAAAGAGTTGTGATTTTATTTTCATTTGTAAAGGTGTTTCCTCAATTTAAAACAATTAGTTTGAGATTTTTATCTCCTAAGTGAATTTTAAATGAGCTCCTTTTTACTTAAGTAGACTTTTAAACCCGTAATTTACTTGTACTTAAGTAAAATTTTAATGAATTAACACTACTTTTACTTAAGTAAATATTTTGATTATACTATAATATACTATACATAATTGCCAGATTTAATCACATACAACGCCACATTTTATAGTAACTAACAATGTAAGATAATTTGTCATTAATGGAAATTTGTAAGCTTAATCTGGCAACCTAAATCATTTCACGCAGTTTTGCATTGACTGTTCATAATAAAAGATAAACAAGACAAAAAGACAAGCTTAGTTTTGTGTTCCCAACATCAACTGAAAAAACAAAACAAAAGAATCACGTAAACATTGCTGCATTCCATCAGGTTTTTTCTGGCAACCCAAAAGCCCACGCTCATAGCATACAGAGATTATTGCAGGGTTCTTCCTCTAGAGGGCGATATAATACCAGGTCTCTTTGCTCTACCCTGAGCATGTGACTTTCTCTGGTTAGAGTCATTTTATTTTGAGTTTTATCTGTTAGACAACTTTAGAAATGAAGAACAAAAAAAAAAAAAGGAAATAAATTGAATGCTGAAGGAGTAGATGAGCTTTAACTTGGCTCTCGTCAGTTGTAGATGATGACACGCTGATGCTTTTTTTTTTTTTGTTGCAATTTTTTGATTCATTACTATTTTTTTTGCAATATTTTTACATATTACATACAACCTAAATAAAAGAAGAGCCTAAATATAAAGAGATGTGTATTTATAGGTAGCAAGATTGTTTTTTTTTTGCTAATTCAGGACCCCCAAGGACATAAAGTAGGCAGTAGACATTTACTTTTACGGCATTTGACTGACGCCCTTTTCAGAAGCCACTTACAGAAGTCTACAAATAAATACATGATTTACTGAACACCATTCCAGCCATATGTGGTTCTTTGCTATGGATGTTCTACCATGATATTTTCCATTCACGCGAACCTGCTCCAGCATGACGATGTCCCACAGTGGCTAGAAAACCCATGGAGGCTTGTAGACGCTATACCCAAACACTCATTGAAAACCGGATGATGGCGCTACGTCAAGGTTTTCAGGCCTATCATCATTCCACACAGTGCCACTTCTAAGCAATATGCATTTGCAGCTAGTCAGCTCTTTGGCGGAATCAAGGAACACAAAACATACAGTTTTGTTTCAAAGCATTTTTGATCTACTCTACAGTGTCCAGGCTTTCTACACCCACTACTGTATTCCCCCCTCAGTCACTACTGATGATGTGTCAGTGAAATGTCTTTAGAAATGATCGATATTATCCAGGGGGTTTCGCTTAGTGTTATCAATCAACATGATTGTCACTGGCTGTGTGATTCAGTCTGGGCTGGAAAAAACAACAACTGGTTTATGTGTGATACATGTATTTGTTTTTACATCCACCGGTGGTGCTGTTGTTCCAAAAAAACAAGAAAAATATACAATATAAGTAAAGGAGTTTATGGGGATGACAAACAATGTTCTTTCCTTCCTTCTGTCCTGCTTGCTTTTATTTATTCATTCCATCAAGCCAGCCCTCTACCTGTTTGTCTTTCTTTCCTGCTTACTTTTATTCCTTCGTTCATTCAATGATTTGGTTCATTTGTTTGTTTATTAGTTTATTTGTTTGTTCCTTCCTTTCTTCCTTTCTTCCTTCCACCAAGCCTTCCTTTCATTTGTTTGCTTCTTCCTTTCTTCCTTTCATCAAGCCTTCCTTTCATTCATCCATCCACCTATTTATCCCTTTATCCATTCATTCCATCAAGTCATCCTTCCTTCCTTCTGTTCATTCTGCTTACTTTGCCCCTTTTCTTCATTCCCTCAAGCAGTCGTTCCTACCTTCTTACTTGTTTTTCTTCCTGCTTGCTTTCCTTCCTTCCTTCCTTCTTCCTTCCTTGCTTCCTTCCTTCCTACCTTCCTTCCTGTTTGTCTTCTTTCTGTCCTGCTTGCTTTCATTCACTCATTCCATCAAGCAATCCTTCTTTCCTTTCTGTTTGTCTTTCTTTCCTGCTTGCTTTCCTTCCCTCCTTCCTTCATTCAAAGATTTGTTTGTTTATTTGTTCATTCCTTCCTTTCTTCCCTCTATCAAGCCTTCCTTTCTTTCTTTCATTCATTCATCCATCCACCCATTCATCCATTCATTCCATCAAGTCATCCTTCCTTCCTTCCTGTTTATCCTTTCTGCTTGCTTTCCTTCCATCCTTTCTTTCTACCTTTAACCCTTTCTTTTGCTTTCATTCATACATTCGTACATTAATTCACTCAATCTATCAAGCCATCCTTTCTTCCTTCTTTCATTTATTCAATAATTCCATCAAGTCAACCTTCCTTCCTTCCTTCCTTCCTTCCTTCCTTCCTTCCTTCCTTCCTTCTTGCTGCCTTCTCTCCTGTTTGCGTTTCTTTCTGCTTTCAGTCCTTTCTTAACTTTAACGTTTTCAAATTCTACTATCCCATTTATTGTAGCCATCTCATATTTAGATATAAGGCACACACCTGATTTACTCCATTAACCTTTTAATATACACAGTTGTTTATCTTCTGGCCACAATTTACTACAACCTTTTCACTTACTCTGCATCTCATATTGGAATGTAATGTTGGTTATGAAACACTAGGTGTCAGTGTTGTATTTCTAGCCTTCCTCGCTAGTAGTGCCGTGGGGGCCGTGCTTCTAGACTCAAATTATCTGTTAATTAATCGTAAGCCGCAGCTCATCGTTTATTCTTTTATTGTGAGGTTACATGGTAAAATCACTTTTTTAATCCAGGTGAACAAGATAAGACATTTAAATTAAGGAATATTACATCATACATGTTAAACAGGTTCTATTGAACATCTGGAAATAATTTCCTTCTCTTATTTATAAAGAACTCCTCACAGAGAAACCTCAAAGCTATCGTTCCTGAACACTTTACATCGCTTATAGATGTGAACAAAACATGGACGCTGAATCTATACATGCGATTCATTCGCTATACGTGACCCTGAGACTTTTTTTTTGTGGAGCACTTTTAACAGTGGACATAGTCCCAAAGACTTTTTACAGAAATAAACAATTTATTTACATATATAAATCTTAAATCACATGAATTAGTCCCTATCAGTTTATCCCTAATGGTTGAGTCAGTTGCAAAAATGGTAATGAAATGGTGTGAGGACAAAAGCTTGTGAGGATCCAAACTCAAATAGGAACCCATCCTCACTTGGTTAACACCGAATGTCCATTCATTATAGTTTCAGCATTGTTGAGGTAATAGCAGAGCTAATGTTGTCACCATGTATATGAGTGTGTGTGTGTGTGTGTGTGGTGTGTGTATACACAAAGCCCTTCCAGAGTGCATTCCTGCCTTGTTCCCAGGAACAATAATCTCAGGAGAGTTGATGGCATCAACAAAATACACTTTATGATGAAACTAATGATAATGAAGTTCCCTGTTACACAGTCATGCTGTTTGACCATAAAACACAGTCCCTACTGTCTCCTTTGGCTAGGGATTAAAATATAGCGGACAATGCTTCGGAACCGCTTTCCTGATGGCAGGAGTGTGAAAAGTGTGTGTGACGGGTGTGTGTGGTCGTCCACAATGCTGTTGGCTTTGCGGATGCAGCGTGTGGTGTAAATGTCCATGATAGAGGAGAGAGAGACTCTGATGATCTTCTCAGCTGTCCTCACTATCCTCTGTAGGGACTTGCGATCCGAGATGGTGCACTTCCCAAACCAGGCAGTGATGCAGCTCTCAATGGTCCCTCTGTAAAACATGGTCAGGATGGGGGGGAAAGAGATGAGCTTTCCTCAGCCTTCTCAGGAAGTAGAGACGCTGCTGGGCTTTCTTGGTGATGGATCTGGTGTTGAGTGACCAGGTGAGGTTGTCCGCTAAGTGAACACCAAGGAATTTGGTGCTCTTGACGATCTCCACTGAGATTCCATCGATGATCAGTGGAGAATGGTCGCTCTGTGCTCCCCTGAAGTTCACAAACATCTCTTTGGTTTTGTCATCATTCAGAGACAGGTTGTTCACTCTACACCAGGCTAACTGGTGCACCTCCTCTCTGTATGCTGACTCGTCGTTCTTGCTGATTAGACTCACCACGGTCGTGACCAGTGTTGTGCAGGTTAATAAGAAATAGTAACTAGTTACAGTTACTCGTTACTTCATTTAAAAAGTAACTCAATTACTTTGGTGATTATTTACACCAAAAAGTAATGCGTTACTGTTAAAGGTAACTTTTAAAAGTAACACAAAACTGACTTAAACACAAAGTCATTTTTAAACACTATTTTATTAAAGTCAGAGCAGCACAAACTGAATATATCACAAGGATTTGAGAAATAAATAACAAAACAAGCTGAATAATATATTCACAATCACAAACTAAAGTGGCTTCTGCTGTTGTGTTGAGCTCTTAAACATGTTCCTTTCACAGCTGAACTATGAAAACTATCAACAATGTTGAACAGAACACCGGGTTAGCTTCTAGCTTCTAGCTTCGTCGAGGCGTGGAGTTTCGGAAGGAGCTTCGACAGATTGGAGTTGCTGTTTATCGCAGTAGATACGAGCTTCGAACCAGAAAGACACAGCTTACATTTGTCTTTATGCTCAACTAAAGTGAAATAATGAGCATATTTCCACTTTGAGAAACTCGTCTTGCTCTCGCCTCGACTCACCATTACTGCCGCACAGACGGTCTGAGTACTGACAAGTGAACCTTCCGCTTCTGCAATTTCTAAAGCAAAGCTGCAGCACTCATGCTTCTGTTTTTTTAAAGGCGGCTTCTGTCCCTGACACACAACACAAGGACTCGACTTCTTTGATGGAGCCTTGCGAGGCCTCTTCCCGAGAGGAACCTGTTTTGGAAAACCTCTGTATGACCCTGAACACTGTACTGTAACTCAGTTTCAGGGTGTTACTGATCTCCTTATAGGCTCTTTGTGAAGAGCAAGAATTCTATTTCTTAAATCCTCAAAGAGTCTTTACCATGAGGTGCCTGTTGAACATCCAGTTCTTTAATACAAGATACACAAATTTGTATGGTACTGTCAAACAGACAAAAGCTTGTGAGGATCCAAACTCAAATAGGAACCCATCCTCACTTGGTTAACACCGAATGTCCATTCATTATAGTTTCAGCATTGTTGAGGTAATAGCAGAGCTAATGTTGTCACCATGTATATAAGTGTGTGTGTGTGTGTGTGTGTGGTCGTCCACAATGCTGTTGGCTTTGCGGATGCAGCGTGTGGTGTAAATGTCCATGATAGAGGGAGAGACTCTGATGATCTTCTCAGCTGTCCTCACTATCCTCTGTAGGGACTTGCGATCCGAGATGGTGCACTTCCCAAACCAGGCAGTGATGCAGCTCTCAATGGTCCCTCTGTAAAACATGGTCAGGATGGGGGGAAAGAAATGAGCTTTCCTCTGCTGGGCTTTCTTGGTGATGGAGCTGGTGTTGAGTGACCAGGTGAGGTTGTCCGCTAAGTGAACACCAAGGAATTTGGTGCTCTTGACGATCTCCACTGGGATTCCATCGATGAACAGTGGTCGCTCTGTGCTCCCCTGAAGTTCACAAACATCTCTTTGGTTTTGTCATCATTCAGAGACAGGTTGTTCACTCTACACCAGGCTAACTGGTGCACCTCCTCTCTGTATGCTGACTCGTCATTCTTGCTGATTAGACCCACCACGGTCGTGACCAGTGTTGTGCAGGTTACTAAGAAATAGTAACTAGTTACAGTTACTCGTTAATTCATTCAAAAAGTAACTCAATTACTTTGTTGATTACTTACACCAAAAAGTAAGAAAAAAATATAACTAACTAACTAACCAGACATAGGGATAAACTCATAAACATGTACTGAAGATGCTAAGCAAAAGCAGTACACCAGGGCAAGGAAGGCAGCAGCTGATTTCACTATATACGTAGTTTCACTGTATATCTTCTGTTTTCTACCTGTAAAAAATGGGAAGGCATCATCTGGTTTAGTGCATGTTGATAGGAAAAGGCTCACCCACCTCTAAATCCAAGTATACAAACTTCTCATCATGGGTAGATGCCAAAAAGGATTTCTACAATCTTCAGCCCCATGAGGTACATTATTTATTGTTCGCACAGAAAGTGTCCTGAAGCCGTCATTACAAACGAAAAAGCTTTTCCACCAAGGATTGAATCAAATTTCATTTAGATTGTCCAAAAATTTGTAATTGTAATTATGATTTCTTAATTTGTGTAGATGGACTGACCAATGTCTGGTCAAAGTTTGATGTGAATTGCTGCATTGGAACTGTGTTCAATTTTAAAAATGACATTTTGCTTGTAAGAGTCATTCATGCAGTAATATAAGGAATATAAGGGCTGTACCGATTCCTCAAATAACTCAAGTAATTCGAAAACATCATCGAGGGAAATTTTAGATTTAGATTTTAGATAACAGAGGAGACACTGCAGAATGAAAAATGAAGGGATGTAGAGAAAACAGCGAGGGGAGTGGAGAAGACTCAAGTCACAATTGCGAGAAATACACTCAGAATTTGGAAAGTCGGAAATAGGCAAACTTTTTTTTGTTTTTTTTGTGGTGGAAACGGGTTTCCATAGGATTCAGGCCAAAGAAAAAGATCAAGGTTTCCAAAGTTTGGAATCATTTCGAACTAAAACATGAAGAAAACAGCGTCCAGTGCATTTTCCGTTTTAAAAGTGGTTTGAAATTGATTTTTATGAAAAGAGAGCAGAGTCGCAAGGCACGTTTTTAAAGCTGCCGATAAATACAGGGATTTAGTGCGTGGAAAATTCCAAGAACTTTTTTTTCCAGAGACAGAAAAGCAAATCAAGATACTGTGCGAGATTTATTAAATAAATCCATGAGCGAGGATAAAAGTGAATATTGAGCGTATTTGTATTTTGATGTAATATGGCAATTAAAGCCACTAAATGGGTTTAGTTTTCGCCGATAATTTTTTATGCAATTTCAGCAATAAAAAAATGACTTGCTGCTTTTTTTAAGAGACCCGTCATATTTTACTATTGCTCTTTAATAAAGAAAAAAAGTACTTATCCGATTACTCGATGGAATAATTGTTAGAACATTCGATTACTAAAATAATCGATAGCAGCACAACTATAAGGAACCCATTGAAAGTTTGACCCCATTTAATTGATGTAAAGTCTAATTATTGGTTTCGGCTAGCTTGACTGGATCAGACTCGGGAGCGCTGACGAGTTGCCTGTCGAAACCTCCACAAGAATTTCATATAATGCAGTTTGGCTTTAATCCTGTTTGCTTGATGTGATTACAATGAACGAAACGCAGTTAGGACTGATCAGTGTGCGTTTCCTCTGCTCTGGGCTACATTTAGGACCCACAGGATGCCTGGATGGGAGTAAATTTCTGTTCTGAGTGTGTGTCAGGGGGAGCAGTGCAACAGCTCTCGTGAGGGAGCTGAAGCCTACCTTCAATGCGACTGTTCACAGGTCGTGCTAGTTTGGATTTAAGGTCGCCCTCGAGAAACAAACATGCGAACGTCTTGATGACTCTTCGATTAACGATTTATAATGGCATTTGTTTCTAAAGCTGGATGGTGAATAAATGGTGAAAGATTATAGTTCTCAAGGAAGTCAATTATCTCATCTACTAATCTGCCTGATTTGTCCTGTCACTTCAATTGGAGACCACTCTGTGCAGCTGGAGATGGTTCCACCTTAACAGCCTGAAGATCTATGAAATTACTGAGCAACTCAAGAACTTTGAGGATGGATTTGGACTGTAATTAATATCAACAGTCTGCTACAATGGCTCAGGTCCACAGGTTGCATGAACAGTTTTGTACCTCAAAAATGATGGAATTGTAATGAATAGACATTTTGTGCCACTCAAATGAGGATCAGTTTCCCTTTTGCATCTGTTTCCTCTCAAGGTATAAACAAGAAACAAACGTATTGGCACTAAACTTTGACACTTTTTTATACAACTTTTGCACGGGTTCTCTGAAAAACGCTGCTTTGAGACAATGTCCAGTGTGTAATTGTGGCAGGTGCCACCCCGAGACTCCAGTCCAGGTCTTCACTGCATTCCAGTGAACTAAAGCCACACCCTCTTCCCTTCTTATGACATCACCAGGAGGCGGCCTATAAAGTCCAGGGGAAGCTGGGATTTGGGAGCCTCACTTAGCCGATGCTCGCTTTGCTCGTTATTCTGTCCGTTTTTGTGATTTCCTGTTACTGACCTACGTCCGTTCTGACTCCGAGGTTGCCTTGTCCTATTTTTTTACCTCACTGTATTATATCTGTTAATATAGGTACATACATATTTGTTGTTTTTGTTCACCGGTAGTAGGGGTGTGGCTGCCATTTCTGATGGGTGTGTGTTTGTTCCCTGTTTTTGGCGAGGGAGTTAGGGAAGTGGTTTATCTTTCTTTTGGGTTTTATTTAGAGGTAGTCAGTGTTTGTCCAAAGTGCTTTTTGTTTATTATTTTGGCCTTGGACCACCCTGAAGTCTGTCCCGGTGCTTAGTATTGTACATACTTAAATATACCTTCCGTTTACGATACCCCAGTGTTTGTGTTTCCATTCCCCCATCACACTTTTACCAAATACATTTCTATCCACCTAATATATATATATATATATATATATATATATATATATATATATATATATATATATATATATATATATATATATTTACCCCGTGCCTTTAATCACGCTGTGCGCTCCAATCCTAGACTGGGACGTAACATTATTTATCCAGATACCCTACTTCTAGATGGAGTCTTCTTCAATTGAAAACCTTGCTGCTGCTGTACATGACACCACAACCTAAAGATATATGAGGTTTCTGTGGAGGGTTAATAAACTCAAGAACCATGTAATTGGATTTATATTGTGATTAATATGAGCAGTTTGCTGTTACACCGGTTTAGAGCGACAATTGGCATGAAAATGTTTTGCACTACGTGTCAATCATTGTTAACCTCAACTATAATGAATGGATTTTTTTGGTGCCACCCAGATGAGGACAGGTTCCCTTTAGAGCAGGGGTCACCAACATTTAGAGGCACCAAGGACCATATGAGTCGCCCTTGGGCCTTTTCTAAAAAAATAGCTCACCATAGCACCACTTACCAGCGAGCTGCATTAAAGATTTTTTGTCCAAATCACACTTGCATTGGTGTGAATTGAAAAATGACACTATGAAAATACAGATGACTAGATATAGATGAATATCATGAATTATTAATAATAACATATAATTAAAGGTCATTTGTTATTCCAGAACTTCGACTGTGTATCAAACTTGTAGCCCTTCACATTAATCGGTACCCAAGAAGTAGCTCTCAGTTTCAAAAGGTTGGTGACCCCTGCCCTCTTCATGCCATCTCAGGGTGTTTTTCTTTGCCGGATTTGCCACTGGTTCGCTCATTAGGGACAAATCATAATACGTATACAATTGAATTGAATTGAACCCAACAGAACTGAAGAGGTCCAGTGTGGACGAACCTGCTTCAAATGAAAATAGATAAAGGGATCTAAAGGACTTTCCAAACCATGAAAACTAAGATTATATGGTCTGATCTTTGCAATGCCATGTCATTTATGAAAGGGCATACAATTAATGAGAAGCAAAATAGATTGCGGAGGGAATAATGAAAGGCACCGAGTGAATGAGCGGATGAACGTGTGAACGAACGGGTGTGTGTGAAAGAGAGAGAGAGAGGGAGCTTGAGAATGAGTGCGAGGGAAACAGGAAGCATGTGAGTGACTTGTTTGAATTACTCAGCCTCTAAGCCATTTAATATTTCAAGTCATTCGACGCGACGCAAAACGCAATCTCCAGTGACCTTTCCGATGATAGCTCAAGCGCCACTTAATTTGCCAATTTGTCCCCCATCAACTTTGTTTACATATGTCTTCGGTAGAGCAATTAGTTTTAATGCCTTTCTCAACTGTTTATTTTTTGCTTTTCCTTTTCAAATCGCAGCTTGATGTCGAAAATATCAAGAGTGTTGATTGGTGTATTTATATAAAAATTGTATGGAACATACAAGTGATTAGCGCGTCACGTGTATTTGTATGCGTGCGTGTGTATGATCTCGCCAGGACAAGGAATTTGGACCTGTAGGCAAAATCAGGAACCTAAAATGCTTGTTCTGCTTGGCTGGTGCATTTGATAGGTGAAGTTATATGAAAAAATTCTCACAGGAAGATTGAACTAGAAAAGGTCATGATAGTCTGCTGTTTGCCCTTTTGATACAATCTGTTCCCGTTTACTCCAATCCCCAAGAATTCGAACCCATCGCTGATATGAGCTTGGCAATAGAAAGTCATTGCAAGAACCTTTTAGGAATCATAACAAAAAAATCCATTAAAAAAACTGTTTCATGATTCTACACATAACTGTTCGTTATTTTTAAATGTTGTTTTTTTTGTTTTGCGTTTTCACCTTTGACACAGGAGAAATGAAAAAACGCCAGATACTGTGTCTGGCGAATTCAAATTCTTATCTTCCGGCAAACCAATAATTGCTGCGGAAAAAAAAAAATTAGCAGTGTAAAGATTTTCAAACTATGAGTCACTTAGAGTCTAGATATTAAACTTGCCTGACATTTAGGTAAGACAATAAAGCTGTCAGACAGAAGAGAAATTGTATTATAATTTACTTTAAGGGGCACAGCATGAGGCCAAACCGAGCTATTATATTGCTTCATGGCTACAATTCAGCATATTTATTTGTTCATTATCATGAATAATATACGTACCATTATAACCGTCCTCATGTGCTTGTACTCACCATATCGACGGATGAAAGTTATTCCACGCATAATGAACAAAAGCCTGGACAAACCATATTGTTAAAGTCGGCTCCAAAATAACTACTAATATTAGCATTATGACAATAGCAAAAGAAAATACATTTATAAAAAATGTTATAAAAAAAATAAATCGTGTGACTCTCTATATATTACTTTTATTTCAACCCCATGAAATTGAGTGTCTATTGTAATATATGTGATATGATTCAATGATTTTATTTTCATCAAAAAATAGGGCTATTTAAATTTAAAATTTTTAAATTTTAAATACATTTGACCTTTTATTGGTTTATTTTTGGCTACAATTAATTCATTCATTAATTTATTAATTTATTCATTCATTAATATTCAGTAAACACTTTATTCTGCTTAGGGTCACAAAAGCCTATTCAATGCAATAGCATTTAATGGGGAACTACTGAATTAAGCATTTGATAATAAATAACAGGATTTAATGTAAAACAATACAACGTTTTCGAACAACTGAGTACTTAAGGATTAACGACTTTGCATGAGGGAGGTAACATTTTAAATAAATGGTATTATAATATTACTTACAAACGAGAAGAAAAGCTGCTCTTCGTTCACTTTAAAAAAAAAAAAAATTCTTGATTTGGTTTAGAGGCAATTTTCATAAACTTTTCATGGGAAAAAAATTTGTTTACTTTCAGTTAGGGACATTTTAAAGGGGAATAATTTATAGTTTTTCACGTACAGTGGTCCCCCAGAACTCGGGTGGGTTATGTTTTGAAACGAGTTTGAAAATCAAATCATTTTGGACGCAAAAATTCATCTATACATTGTCACTTTATAAACGTAATAGTGTACAGTATTTGACCAAATACAAAGTTTAAAATGGTATTTCTACCGTTATTGAATATTCGGTCCCGCTGCAGATTCCCGCTAATTTAAGTTTAATTAGGTTCCAAATTAGAAATTTTCGAGACGCGAGTTTCGAATCGCGAATTATCGGGGGTGTATTTCAAATATTACCAAAGTTTAAATGTAATACGGGTTAATGTTCTTCAGTGAACTTCAGTGGTGCATAATAATTTGCAAACCCTTTAGAATTTTCAAACCTTATCAGATTTTTATCCAAGTTCTAGAAAAAAAGTAGACAAAATAAAACTAATCAAACAAATGAGACAAAAAGAATTATACCGGGTCATTTATTTATCGCGTAAAACTACCCCTCATTATGTATCTGCGTGTAGTAAATGGATACAAACGTCTAACAATTCAGGTCAAATTCTTGTCCATCTGTTTTCAGTCAATGGGATGGCGATCAGGTGGCAGTTTTATTTCAAGAACAGAAACCTTTCATAGTCTGATCTTCTTTTTTGGAAGTCCATAATATCACAAATAAAGATTACTGAGGACCCTCAGAAAAAAAAGTTGTTAAATAAAAAACAGTTGTTGATGCTCATCCCAATGGAACAGGTTACAAAACCAATTTTAAGTAATCTAAGACCATTGCTACCCTCCCAAGGATTTGACTCCAAATAACTCAAAATAAACAGTCTTTGAGTTCCAGTAATAGCTCAAGTCAATAAGACATTTTGTTCTTCGTTCTCTTGAACGTGATTAATGGAAAACCTGGATCCTACATCACACAAAAAAACATGTAATGGGTTCCTGATGCTGCATAACATCTAATTGGAAATATAATTGGATTAGGCAATGCTAGGGATCTGCACTCCAGCACCACTGGAAATCCATTATTGAGTAATCCAAGACAAATATCTCCGAATGATGTTTATTCTATAAAATTAGCACTTTATGAAATCAAATGGTATTATATAATAACTCGTTGCCAACTCTGTGGATAGTTAAATTCTTTATTGAGTTGTGGTCAACCAAAATACAGCACCTTGAAACACCAGGGCCTTGCTCAAGGGCCCGATAGTGGCAGCTTATCAATACTGGGGCTTTAACACCCAACCTATTAATTAGTAACCCAGAGCTTGAATGTACCACTTCTCTATTTTAGTTCGATTTAACACAACATAGATAATGCTACAGGAACTAAAGAGGAATGAATGAGCAGTTCCTGATTAATTATGATACACTAAATTATGATAACTTCAAATATAAAATTCATCTATACATTGTCACTTTATAAACGTAATAGTGTACAGTATTTGACCAAATACAAAGTTTAAAATGGTATTTCTACCGTTATTGAATATTCGGTCCGCTGCAGATTCCGCTAATTTAAGTTTAATTAGGTTCCAAATTAGAAATTTTCGAGACAGTTTTCAATCGCGAATTATCGGGGTGTATTTCAAATATTACCAAAGTTTAAATGTAATACGGGTTAATGTTCTTCAGTGAACTTCAGTGGTGCATAATAATTTGCAAACCCTTTAGAATTTTCAAACCTTATCAGATTTTTATCCAAGTTCTAGAAAAAAAGTAGACAAAATAAAACTAATCAAACAAATGAGACAAAAAGAATTATACCGGGTCATTTATTTATCGCGTAAAACTACCCCTCATTATGTATCTGCGTGTAGTAAATGGATACAAACGTCTAACAATTCAGGTCAAATTCTTGTCCATCTGTTTTCAGTCAATGGGATGGCGATCAGGTGGCAGTTTTATTTCAAGAACAGAAACCTTTCATAGTCTGATCTTCTTTTTGAAGTCCATAATGGCATAAATAAAGATTACTGAGGACCCTCAGAAAAAAAAACAGTTGTTGATGCTCATCCCAATGGAAAAGTTTACAAAACCAATTCTAAGTAATCTTAGACCATTGCTACTCTCCCACGGATTTGACTCCAAATAACTCTAAATCAACAGTAATAGCTCAAGTCAATAAGACATTCTGTTCTTCGTTCTCTTGAACGTGATTAATGGAAAACCTGGATCCTACATCACACAAAAAAACATGTAATGGGTTCCTGATGCTGCATAACATCTAATTGGAAATATAATTGGATTAGGCAATGCTAGGGATCTGCACTCCAGCACCACTGGAAATCCATTATTGAGTAATCCAAGACAAATATCTCCGAATGATGTTTATTCTATAAAATTAGCACTTTATGAAATCAAATGGTATTATATAATAACTCGTTGCCAACTCTGTGGATAGTTAAAATATTTAATGAGTTTTCGTGGCAAGATATGAAAGCTGATTGGCAGACCTTATTTCAACATCAACCCATATGCTGGTTGGTATGGCTGCCTGACGGAACCTGAACCCGTGAGCTTTATATTATTTTACGCATTTCATACACCACCAGCTGAGCTTTTTACTCATAAGTACTCATATCTCATTTCAACTCCTCTAGCTGTTTAGTTCTTTTCATAGAATTGTGGATTCTGTTTTAAAAATACACAGATACCACGAGGATTCGTATTGTATCATTACAGAGTCACACAGTGACACCTGTGAATTACAGACGCTTCAGGGGGTCCGGGAGCAAATAATTAGGCTGGGTAGTTCGTCATCCGGTTTCGCTCTCCTTAATGTCAATCAAGACAGATTATCTTCCCATTTTAAAAAAGTGCTTCACTTTTATTTGACAGCACACAGCAGGTGGATGGGATTCATGTTCTGGGGGTATTATTGTAATCTGTTCTTTTGCCAGCACATCGCAGTGCTCGCTTTGTTTCTGTCGGCTTTCGTTATCTCCAATTATTGGCACATGGTGTGCATTCATGAAATCATACCAAATATACATATACATTACAGCACAGTGAAATTCTTTATTGAGTTGTGGTCAACCAAAATACAGCACCCTTGAAACACCAGGGCCTTGCTCAAGGGCCCGATAGTGGCAGCTTATCAATACTGGGGCTTTAACACCCAACCTATTAATTAGTAACCCAGAGCTTGAATGTACCACTTCTCTATTTTAGTTCGATTTAACACAACATAGATAATGCTACAGGAACTAAAGAGGAATGAATGAGCAGTTCCTGATTAATTATGATACACTAAATTATGATAATGCACTACTATTACTTTTTGTCTGTATTGCACTGCTTTATCCACTATGTATGTTTGCACCATCCATAATTTATATTTTCATTGCACTACTGTATATTCCACCCATATTTATTCAGAATATACTGTAACAAACAAACATTCATATATCATGTTATTTGAGCAGGTATACACACATATATATATATATATATATATATATATATATATATATATATATATATATATATATATATATATATATATGACATATTATGGACCCATACCTTCATTTAACACGCTGTTATTTATTGTAAATAGGCCATTTATGCAGATTTGGTTAGACGCTAAATGCATTTCATTGGCTCTTAACTTGTAGCTTGCACAATGACAATAACCAGTGGAATCGAATCCAATTCAAGTTCAATTCATTAGTTATTTGTGTAGCAAATGAACATTGTTTCAAAGCAGCTCCACAGACACACGTTTGTTCAATACAATTGTAAGTTCGTCCCTAATAAACGAGCCAGTGGCGACTGTGACGAGAAAAATCTCCCGTTACAGTTCTGTGCAGTAATGGGCGCTTAAACGCAACCTGTGGTCCTGAGCCATTGTAGTAAACTGTTGATATTAATTACAGGATAAATCCGTCCTCAAAACTCTTGAGGAGAAACATTTATCATACTCTTCTAAAATCCTACGAATAACTAGGGAATGACCTAATAAGGTGCTGGAACAGCATATACAAATCCCTCCCTCTGATAATGGGTGGGTGACCACCACTTAGTAGTCCTGCATACAGAATTAATAAATCGAAGTGACAAATCACAGTTTGAGGAAACTTCTCAAGAATCCGTTCCAAAGTTCCCAGATTTGGGACAGTGATAAAGGGAACGCTGTGAAGGATAATGGTCTTATAAGGCGTACCATGAGGTAACGTCGAGCTCAACCAAGGCCAGCCAAAATTTAAACCTGAGATAAAAGCATTTTTTCGAGGAGCCGAGAGAGAGAGCGACTAAGAAAGACGTTTATAAACCACGAAGAAAAGGCATTTTAAACAAGAGGATTTAGACAAAGCAGGATCAAAAGACGGCAACAAACCACTGAGGAAAGGCAGGAGCATGTCTAGAGAGGCGAAACGCATACCTGCGATGTCTAAAAGCAAGGTAGTGAAAGGACCCAGCGAGCCAACAGACACAGGAACTGGACAGTCATGTGAGATGATAAAGAGGAGGAATGGGAACGTTGAATAAGAAGGACATGTCTCCAGAGAAGAGACTCCGGGTCCTGGTTTAAGACGTTCAAAACCATTCGGTGATCAGTGGAATTTCATGCTTGTTGTCCACACTGTCCCGCTCCACATCCACAAAGACAGACCTCACAAACACATTCACATTCAGTTTGCCATCCTGTGATAATGGGTAATAAATGTAATGTAGGATAAAATAACACAAAATTAATAGAGCATGCAGTCTGACACAGATCAGAACTCGATCAGAACAATAAAAAAAAATTGTGTAATAAAAAAAAAAAAACACTATAAATGACCCATATGTACATATTGTCATTAATCATTAGAGATCAATAGAAATATGCATAGATCTGGTGTCCCTTTCATTCGTTGCAATCTGGCTTTTGCGTGTATGTGTCTGTTTTGCTAAAAAAGGAATTGAAAGACCGGTGACGGCGTTTTTTCTGAATTGTTTCTTACACCTAAAGAGATTTATTTCGGCTTTAATGCAATATTGAAACTTCCTTTCGGCTTCTCCCATTAGGGGTCGCCACAGCGGATTATCCGCATGTTTGATTTGGCACATGTTTTACGCTGGATGCCCTTCCATTTATCCGGGCTTGGGACTGGCTGGGGTTGGTTCCCTGACCGGGGATTCGAATCTGGGCCGCAGCGGTGAGAGCGCCGCAT
Source organism: Silurus meridionalis (assembly GCF_014805685.1). Taxonomy (NCBI): domain Eukaryota; kingdom Metazoa; phylum Chordata; class Actinopteri; order Siluriformes; family Siluridae; genus Silurus; species Silurus meridionalis. The sequence continues at coordinate 16,336,373 of NC_060909.1, forward strand.
CCTAAACACTAGACCACAAGTATGTACACTTGGCCCGGGTTCGAATCCCGGTCAGGGAACCAACCCCAGCCATTAGGGTTGCACAACAGGTGCACTCTTAGTGCCGGTCCCAAGCCCGGATAAATGGGCAGGGTTGGGTTTGGAAGGGCATCCAGCGTAAAAACGTGCCAAATTGAACATGCGGATCATGAATACGGATGATCCGCTTTGGCGACCCCTAATGGGAGAAGCCGAAAGGAAGTTTTTATGTAGACAATATGGACAACGTTTGTGGTACCTTCCCAAATTTGGAGGCATACATTGTATAGGACGTCTTAGGATGCGTTAGCATTTAATATTCTCTTCACTCGAACGAAACCCAAACCTGTTCCAGGATAACAATGCTTCTCTGTGCAAAGCCAGGTAGATCTAAATGCCTACATTACTGTGGACTGAAAGGCTGTTTTGCAAGAAAGAAGCCCCTACTCTAAAACCGGCATAAGATTGCCACGCTGTGTGTGAGTGTGGGTGTGTTTCTGTGTGCTACAACAGGAATTTATGCTGACAGTACTATTTACTGTGGACTGAGTGAATTTGGCCACCTCTCTTGAGTGACAACTTTTCAGTTTGTTTCCCACTTTATGCCATCATTTAAAAAAAACTGAAAACTTGATTTTTCCTTTCAAGCGTTTGCCCACCCTGTTTTACAATAGCCCACCCATTGTTCACTCTCTGGCCTCTGCAGTGCATTAGCTTTATTATAAAGCCTGCTTTTAGCAAGTCGGACACACGAACAGGCTTCTGTAGGTTAAAATGTCATGACAGCTGAAGTTTTCTTCTGATGGACTCAATGTTCCTTTATTGAAATTGTCATTATTACATCTCATTCTGACGAGATTTACAAAACAGAAAAGTGCCTGTACACATTGTTATTTTTAAAGGTTTAGGTTTTAAACAAAAATTGGAAGTGTTATCCAACAGAACAGAGCTCATCAATCATCAATCAGTGATTTCATCACAGACTAGACACAGTTTAGTTAAGTGAAAAGTGACAATAAGCTTTGTGCTACCATACCATGGTAATACAAGGAAATCAGAGGATGAGAATAGCAGTGGTACAAAACTATAGATAGAGAACAAAAGAGGACCCAGCACTGAGGCTTGTGGGACACCAAGGTCTGAGGATCCCCTCTGTCACCTTATAGGTAAAAAAATATATAGTAAAAAAATTTGAATGAGGAATCTGGTATTGCTCATCCAGTCCCACTCTCTCTTAAGGAACAAGATGTTCACAAGTTGAGATTTTCAAATTTTATATATGACTTCTTCATAACCTCTTTATTTCTAAATTTGGAACAATGTTAATTTTTAAAAGCGCTATACAAATATAGCGAAATAACACTGAATTTGGTCTTTCTGTTTCAATCTTTTTCTATACAGGGAGGATTTTATTCTTTCAAATGTTCAAAAAAAAAAAAGAAGAAGAAGAAGGATATTGCATCCAAAATGTCATTCCAATTTTACCCAAAACATAACAAAAATATTAATTGGTTTGCACTCCAAGCCAACAACAACATCAACAAAAAAACTAAATATGTAGTTAACAAAGTAGAAAAAAGTAGAAAATGTAAGGTTTACCTCTGTTTTCCTTTCAAAAGATGTGTCATAAACAGTATATGTGTTCTGAAAGCTAAAACTCAAAAAGAAAATTAGTTTAGGACTATATATATATAAAATATTCTGAAATGTGTGTGTGTGTGTATATATAATTTTAAACTAACCCTAATAAAGAAAGTAAAATACAGTCTCTGCCATCAACTGAAACAAATTAAGCACATAATTTTAAGCATTGAAGAATAATTAGCTTTTGTATAAATATCAAGTACTTTATTATTATTATTATTATTATTATTATTATTATTATTATTATTAATGAGGTTTTTGTGCAGATATATTCTGGAATATGTATTTGAGTAGTCAGAAGTCGTCATTGCTGTGGTATGACTTCAGAGGTCCCGGTGGCAAATGACAGTGGTGGTCGGGGGTCAGTCATGCGCATGCGCGCAAGCCTTACATATCCAAACACATGCGCTCCACTGATATGCGCTCTGGACGCCACGCACCTGAACACAAACCCCCGACATGAAGCTTCGGATCCCTCGGTCCCAGTCTCCTCCGTGGAAAGTCTGCGAGTTAAAAAGGGTCTTAATGGCAAAATGCGCAAAGTGAAACATAAATCCGAGAAATACGCATTCAAAAGAACTTAATAAAAGGAGATCAGTAGATTGATTAGTGAAACAGCACCAGTCCACAGTGTCATGTCTTTGGAGGAAACGTTCACGTCCGTCGCCGAGGATAAAAACGAGTCGTGGGATCGCCGGAACGCGCCGGACGCGCGCGAGGCGTCGTTGTGGCACGCGGGAGTCGCGATCGCCGCCGCTTACGCGCTGATCATCGTGGCGGGTCTGGTGGGCAACGTGACCCTCATCCGCACCTTCTGCGCCGTCAAGTCCATGCGCAACGTCCCCAACCTGTTCCTGTGCAGCCTCGCGCTCGGCGACGTGCTCCTGCTGGTCACGTGCGCGCCCGTGGACGCCACACGTTACCTGGCTGAAGAATGGCTCTTTGGAAGAACCGGATGCAAACTGATCCCCTTCATCCAGCTCACGTCTGTCGGCGTGTCAGTGTTCACCCTCACCGCCCTGGCAGCCGACAGGTAAGACGGCATTGGAAACAACTTGCTTTGCTTTGTGATGTCCGAAATATTTCTCCTTCTTACTATCCTTCTTGATGCAAAAATTTGTTTTGCAACAATGCATAATCAGCTTTTTTTAAATGCACACTATGCAGAAACTGTAATAACCAAGCAATTGCTTTAAACCAACAAAGATGCTGAAATGCATAAAAAAGTGATCCTCAATTTCCACTTCCAAAATGTATTTAGGACTTATTTTATATTGTGTGTGTGTGTGTGCATCTATACCTAATTCCAAAATGTATATATATTTACAATACAATATACAAAAAAATACATCATGCATATATAAATACATATACATTTTCCTAAATATAAAACCTAAATAGAATAAAAACACTATTGTGTGCATATATATATACTATAAAGCATTAATTTTCTAATTGTATGCATCAAAAACATACCTTTATTGTGGTTTAATGTCGTGGCTACTCAATTTTGGAATGTGCATGGTGGTATATCTTTCGTGCCAACTTGCACATGCTGACATGGCTTTAATAACGGGGTCTTCTCTGATGTTTGTTAATGAAACGGCTCCATTCTGTGGGGTGATATGCGTAAATACTTACGTTTACGTATTGGAAAATTGCCTCCGAGGTACTTCAGACCTCGTGTGTGGTCCTGGTCTCCTGGAACAGAATGCTTTCTTTACCGCTTGCTTGATGGAAATAAGCCTGATGTCATGCTTGGCTTCTTCTGGAAAGCGTTAAAATGTAATATTTAGCTGTGTGTTTGCTTTGTAATGGATATTTCTTGCTTTTTTTTTTTTACGTTTCCATAAAAACGGCTACACATAGAAGTATCTGTAAATAAAATATACAGATTTCTTGCCGGAAAAACATCAGGGGTTGGGTAGAAATTTCAGTGCATGATGGCATTGATGTCAGCTTTGCTCATCATTAAATTACCTGGTTGATTATAAGTGCTCTAATTATAATCCTACACTGATGGAAGATTTGCTGGTTTCCAGGAAAAATAAAGGTTTGAAACACTGCTGATGGATTGCAATTGACAATATGTTGTTTCTATCCACTTAATCAGAGTTTTAGAACTACACTTACATTGACATCTTCAGTATTCCTGTAATACAGTATTATAATCGTCTTTTTATTTTTTCGTGTTGTACAAAATCACTCCTTCAGTCTTTGCTCTCTTTATGTCAGTGCCCGAGAGCCTAATAAGTCAAGTGTAAAATTCCCCATTAGAGACTCAGAGCCTCAGTTTATGTGGCCATTAGTGTGGCACTTATTCTTAGAATTAAAGGTAACAGCCCTCACCCACATAGGACACGTCATCATCTGAACCGATTTCACTTCGAAAATGCTTCCTGTGCGTAATTAAGAGATTTCGACGCAGAGAAGATGGTCTTCATGATAGAATAGAGAGAATGGGTCTGTTTTGCTATGACGTGAGACGAGCACTTGCAAGTGCATTATTCCAGGCTACTGAGTAATCCTTTTGTGCGACTTCGAGATAGATTGAAGGAGCAAGACACCATATGTCACCACAAGAATCACATTGTCGTAGTCTTTGGAGGTATTGCTTTGGAATTTTCTTTAAAAAATATATTAAAAAAATTTGGACCAAAAATGGACCAAAGTATTGGGACACCTGACATTTCCATGCACTTCATTTTATCAAGTCTTGGTAGAAAACTCTCTTTTGATGAACATTTATGTCATTCATTTATACAGCAGCTGAGAGTTTTAGGGCCTTGCTCAAAATACTAAATGTGGCAGTATGGTGGTACTGGGATTTGATCTCACAACCTTCAGATAAGTCCATTGTCTTACCATTGAACTACCACTTTAACCAAAGTAAGCTTCATGCACAATGAAGCATGGTGGTGGAATTATCATGATATGAGGCTGCAATGGTAATTATACCATAAGCAGTCAGAATGCTTGATTCTGATTGGCTGAAAGGTGTGCTGTATATTATTATAGCTCAATATAAAGCTCTGACCTCTTTTTTAGTGCACCCCAGGCCTCCTCACCTCACGGCTAAATAGGCACAAAGTTAGTGGAACATCTTCCCAGAAAGGTGTAGGTTATTATAACAGCAGATTTGGGACTAAATGTGGGACAGGTTGTTCAAAAATCACATGGCCAGTCACAATCATGTATTATTTATACCTTTATACCTAAATATTTACACACGAAGTAAATCTTCTTCTCCGTCTATTTCAGATATAAAGCCATTGTGAAGCCCATGGACATTCCAACGTCCCACGCTACAGCTAAGGTCTGCTTGAAAGCTTCTGCCATTTGGCTCTTGTCCATGGTTCTGGCCATCCCAGAAGCCGTTTTCTCCGACCTGCATAGCTTTCACATCACGCAGACCAATGAAACATTTCAAACGTGTGCCCCGTATCCCAACACAGGACACCTGCACCCTAAAATCCACTCCATGGCCTCGTTTCTTATATTCTACGTCATCCCGCTTCTCATCATTTCCGGCTATTACTTCTTCATCGCCAGGAGCCTGATTAGGAGCACAATCAACTTGCCAGTCGAGGGGAAGATCCCCATTAGGAGACAGGTGAGACGCTAGGAATGCATCAAGTAATTAAATCATTATGCAGCAGCAATTTCTCACAAAAGACATAAATAAAATTCTCTGCCTGTACCTGCTGTCTACATTATCTTACATCAAGATTTTTTAAATACTGTTTACAAGCCCCAGTTATGAAATATGGGTTTTCATCAAGTTCCATATACTTGCCAAGGAGTGCTTTTAAATAATACATAACACGAATGCAAATAATGTTAATGGGGTGGTGTGATGTTGAAGCTGAATCCCTTTATATGTCAACTTTTAATTGATTAATTGAAAAACTAGCTTTCTTAAAGTAAACATGTCATTCGGCCCACCACAAAAGAGCTGCTGAGTGTTTAGGTCCTTGCTTAAGGGCCTAGAAGTGGTGGTACTCGGATTTGAACTCACAACCTTTGACCTTACTACTGAACTACCACTTTAACTAGACAAAGTACACAATGAAGCATGGTGGTGGCATCATCATGCTATGGGGATGCAACGTTAAATATACCATGGTCAATCGGAATACTCCGTTCTGATTGGCTGAAATCCTTGAATGCACTGTCAATCTTTCTTATTGAAGTGCTGTCTATAAAAAATATAACCATAGTAAAATAGTTATACAATATACAGAGAGCTTAAGTAATCTTACTGTACTTTTAACCATGTATGATTGAGTTTGATGAATTTGACATCTATTAATCTATAAAAAAAAAAAAAAAACTAATAATTTTGACTGCAGAAATCGCTGACAGCTAGCTTTTAACTTGTCAGTGCTTGCATGTGACCATGGGATGTGAAGGATAATCCGCATCTAAGTATGCGTCACATAACACATGTGCAGTAAGTGATTCCTGGTTGCCTTCGGGCAGTTCTTTAAATCCACGTCACGTGCTTGAATCTTGTCACGTTCACATAGCTGTACATACACTATAAATACAAATATTTGTGAACAAATGACCATAAGATTCGTATTTACATTTTTACTGAACATCCCATTCCACATTTAGTTCAAATTTGCTGTTATATTTGCTGGGGGGGAATTGTCCATATAGTGTAAAAAAATAAATATCTCCTCAGAGAAAACGGCACAATTTTAATTACAATATGCTTCCTCTCTATTAAAAACAAACGTTTTTTCCCCAATCTGTTTAGTCGCCTTACGTTATGCTGATTATGCCGAGTATGTGAATGGCCTTCTGGCTTTACTATTGTCAGGAATGTTTTAACACATTCCAACAAGACGGAATTGAGAACTGGAACAGCTGTGATGTTCTATTTAATCAGAAGGACATGGTCTGGTTTGAACTCTTCAATTGTGTTCCATATATTCCATTAGCAGCTGTTAGTCCTTGGTTCAAATTTGTTGAAAGCTGGAAGCAAACAGTGAATGAATACAATTTTGACACCACCAATACATTTTGTGTACATCAAATGCAGTTCGTTTTGACCATTCCATACTTTTATTTATTGCAATTAAATATACATCCTAAAAAAAAGCGGTTAAAAGTATTTGGACACCTGACCGTAAGATTCAGTATTCCAGATCTAGAGAGCTCTGGGTCTAATAGTAGAAGCAAAGGAAAAAAAAAATTCATGTTTAATTTCATTGAAAGGCATCCTGTAAAATTGTGTGCCTCCAACTTTGTGTTAACATTTTTGGGAAAGAACCACATATTGGGCTGTAATGAGCAGGTGTCCCATATATAATATATATAATATATTTTATTATGTAGAATATAGTCACGTCATACAGCCTTAAATAATAGAATTTATGAATAGACGTATTTTTGTTTGTTTCGATTCTCCGATACTATTCATGTGCCGTGAAAAGAGAATCAAGTTTCCATGGTGCGTGTGCGAATGCTGTAGCCTTTGTGTGCGCTTGGGACGTAAAAACGCCCTGGTGTGTGGTGTGAAAAGACTGCATCTACAATATCTCTGTAATGATTGAATGATTTAGAATTACACTCCTGGTGTGACCCAGATGAGGATGGGTTTCCCTTTGGTTCCTTCCTCATGCCATAAATACACATACATTTTAAATATAAGTTAATTTTGTTCTAGAATTCTCATATTCTGTTAAGCTGCTTTGAGACAATACTAATTACCGTATTTTCCGGACTATAAGCCGCTACTTTTTTCCCACGCTTTGAACCCCGCAGCTTAAACAGCGAATCGGCTAATTTATGGATTTTCTGGGGGTTTTCCACGGTTTTACAAGCTTCAAACCAAAAAACTGAGCCCCATAACATTAGACCAATCAAATTGCAGAACAGGTTAAGGTGAACCAATGAAAATCTTTATATTAAATCGAGTGCGTTCGCACTGAATCGGGCCGCACCACATTATAAATATGGATGATGTTCCTCTGACGTTTGACCTGCCGCTCACTCGGACTGTCTACAGGAAATGCGAATCATTCGTCACGCTGAAAACAACCAGGGAATGAAAAACACACTTTACTTGTGTTCTGAGCTGCACGGCATCGGGAGAAAAGCTTCAACAATGGTGATTTTTAAACGCGTGACGACTCCAAAAGAAAAACTCCTGAGAGAAATTGTTGTGAAAGGAAGGAGGAAGACCGTGAACAATGACTTTCTTGGTAGGCTACTGTTTAGATACAAGCCGTGTAACAGACACTCTTTCGTTAAATCCTGTGTAAAGTTCAATAGTTTCAATGTGCTTATAGACAGGTGCGGCTTATTTATGTTCAAAATAAAAATCTTTGTAAAATTCAGTGGGTGCGGCTTATATTTGGGTGCGATTAATAGTCTGGAAATTACGGTATTAAACCACTCTAGAAAGAACATTGAATTGAATTGAATTACTAAAATGCAATAGGGTAGCAGGAATGCCTACTCAAGGTCACTTTCCATGCCATGGTCTCCTTTGGTTGATTTTCATTCATTTAATTCATCAAGCATCGAGTTAAATAATGTTCTCGAGACTATACAGCGAATTGGACTGGACAGATTTTTCATTCTATCCATAACACGACATTAATGTGGCACCATTTATCACTTGCTCGACATTTTTTTTTCACGGCGTCTGTTTTTACGACGACATAATGAAGTGTCATATCGCCGCCGTCGCCTCGTCTGTGGACGACAGCCAGATGCCTGACTCACGAGGACATTTCACAAGACATATTTACATTCCCTAGTTCGAGCTGAGCAGACACAGGACCCGGCGGTGGCGGATTGAACTCGTAAGCTTTGGATTGGCAGCCAAGAGCATTTGATCGTAATTAGATGATCGTTTCAGATGAGCGTAGGTTTTCATAAACAGCTTAAAAAAGAGAGAGATCGCAACTAGAAACAGGACTGTTGTCTATTTGAAAGCTTTTGGATGCACTGAACTGCTTTCCTCCCCTCTTTCCCCTCCTCCTTTACCTCAGATGGAGTCGAGGAAGCGTCTGGCTAAGATGGTGTTGGTGTTCGTGGGCCTCTTTGCCGTCTGCTGGCTCCCCAGCCATGTCGTCTACCTGTACCGCTCGTACCACTACACCGAAGTGGACACGTCCGTGCTGCACTTTGTGACCAGCGTGGCAGCCCGCATCTTGGCGTTCACCAACTCGTGCGTCAACCCGTTCGCGCTCTACCTGCTGAGCAAGAGTTTCCAGAAGCAGTTCAACAAGCACATCTGCTGCTGCTGCTGCCCTCCGCTGCCGCTGCACGCGCACAGCACCATGCGCGGCAACACGGGCATGAGCTCACTCAAGAGCACGCAGAATCACACAGTCGCCAGCTTCAGCCTCATTAACGGCAACCAAGGCTGTCACGAGGGCTGAGTGTTTGGTCCCTTTTGTGTTTTGATTCATCGTGATTGGTCAGTGTGCTTGTTGGTTGCTACTGTGCTGTATTGTTGTCTGGAATAGGTGTTATGCATTACATTGTACACCAGTAGAAAAGACGGGAAGAAAGACGGTGCGCTGAAAGCTCTACAGCAAGTGGTTTTTGCGCACCACTGAGCTGTCCAGGAAAACGGTTGCTATCTATTTGTGATCCTATAGTAGGTGCTATTTATTAGTGAAAGACATTTGCATTATTTTCAATGCTAAAAGTGGTGTGCCACACTATCAGATCAATGATCTTTTAGATTGTCCATGTAACTTAATGCTGTAAATGACCCAAACTGTGTCCTTTCCAACATGTTCCAACCAGGCAGTGATCTTTATTTCGAGACCCATTCAATTGCTATAGACTTCACATTTGTGTTAAAGTGACGAGCAGCGCTTCGGAGTCTAATCCGATAAAGGATCCAACCTGCTCCTGTCAATTTCAGCCGCAATCGGTCACGGAAACGGTGGCCGAGCTGCATCTGCTCTCGTGTCCTAGCAGCAGCGATTCATCCATTCATGTTTTAGATGTTAGTTTAAATGGGTTTTTAGTCAGGGGTCGATTTGTTCATGTCGCGTTTCTAAAAAACAGACGTGCGCCGTCGTCCTCGGCACTGCGACTTTGTATCGGTGTGAGAAATAATGTGAATAAATGTCTCGAAAGGAAAGGTCTTTTTGTGTGTTCTGTGTCCAACATGAAACATTTACACTTTCATCATTTATACACCATGTGGAGAAAAGAAGTGACGTGTCCACAATTTCTTTGCCAATATAGTGTATGTTTAATGATTTCATAATTCAGGGTGAAGCTTTTTAATTTTAATTTTTTTAAATATGTCCAAAAATTTGACTGATATCCGTCAGGTTAAAAATGCCCCTGAGGTACCAGTGTTCCTGTTCCTATCCCTTTCCTATCTTTGGATAGGGTTCTCTTCGATTGGAGGAAAATCTGTGTAGCTGGGGATGGTACATCATCAACTACCAGGGGTTTCATGAGATTACTAAGCAACACGGGGGCTTTGAGGGTGGATTTGGACTGTAGTTAATGTCAGCAGTCTAGTACAATGGCTCAGCAGCTCAGCATTTAATCACCCATCACTGCAACCCTTAACAATGAAGTGTTAAGAATGAACATTCGGTGCCACCGAGATGAGAATGGGTTTTCTCATATACGTTTTTTTACTGCTTTATCTGTGTAAAGCTGCTTTGAGACAATGTCCATTGTTAAAAGTGCTATAAAAAATATAAAATGGAAATGATTTCCCAGTAGTTTCTCCCTAGTGGTCTAGTGGCGAGAGTTCAATCCCTGGTGAATGTTCTAGGGCAGTACTGGGTCAGTGGTTAAGGCCATCAAAAGGCCACTGCTGCCAATCAACCACTGATGGGTTCTTAGGTTATTAACCATATTGGCACCAAAGATATATTTGTACTGATATATACCAGCCTTTCATTACCTTATGACCCCCTGCCTAATATTGTGTCGATGCCCCTTTTGCAGCCAAAACAGTCGTGACCTGTCGAGCATTCAGCAGTTTGAGCTACAGAAGCTCGTCTGTTAAATCGGACCACACGGGACCAGCCTTCCCTCCTTACCATTGAGCCTCGGCCACTCGTGACCCTGTCGCCGGTTCGCCACTGTTCCTTCCTTTTACCAATTTTGATAGATACTGACCACTACAGACCAGGAACAACCCACAAGCGCTGCAGTTTTGGAGATGGTCTGGTCCAGTCATCTAGACGTCACAATTCGTCAAACTCGCTCAAATCCTTCCCCATTTTTCCTTCTTCTAACACGTCAACTTTGAGGACAAAATGTTCATTTGCTGCCTAATAATATACACCACCCACTAACAGGTGTCATGATGAAGTGAAAATCAAAATAAGGTCATAATGTTTTGTCTAGACGGTGTATATATAGTTAAAATATTTGCTTTTTTAAGGACATCAGACACATGCCCCATGCAGCACAGCTGGACTCTGGATTACAGAAGCATGCTTTTAGCCAATGCACGCTCAGAGTCCTGGGAAATGTCTGAATTTGTTTTTGTTAGCTGTCCCCCTGTCAGTTCTTTTGTGGTCTCTGGTGAAACGAATCGGTTCTTTCAGTTACTGTTCATTGTTTCGCATTTGCCATGGCATGTTTACGGCCTGTGTTCTGTCCTCTTTTGTACCATTAGTGGAATTTGCCACAAATAAACCCTTTGAAGTTTGACATCATTCGCACTTATGGAAAAAACTCCCTAATGCAACCTTGCTGTGTCTGTTCATGCTGTCGATATAAGATATGCTTTTTTTTTCTCATTCTCAGACACATTTTCAATCTAACTTGTGTTTTGCTTAGACGAGTGTGTTACATCGCTAGCTAGCTATCTCAAGCCGATCTTGATCTTTTAAAGCTGATGTTTGAAATGGACAGAGTGGTTTATGCTATATGGCTTTTTTTTTTAAATAAAAGAGACAAAGTTCATTGTCTGTTCGTGGCGGTTATCTTAACGGCAGCTCTGGGATTCGACCGGTGACACTGCTATTCATCAGGATGGCGCTAAGACGGCTTCAGCCTTTTCAGAACACCAGCTCAAGGGAATTTGATATCACATACGATCTGTCTTTTTTTCTGTGTACATTTGCCTGTGTGTATGTGTGTGTTATATCTAGCTGGAAACCAAATGTCCCCATAAAGATAGAAATGGGAATATCTGGCTGTTTTGACCTTGTGGGAACATTTGTCTGGGTCTCATGAGAGAACAGGTTTTTATTGTTTGATTTGTTTTTCTACACAGAAGGCACCAGAGAAACGTGTCCCTCTTACTGTCCATGTAGTATATTGTGTATTCCTTCATTTGTGTGCATTTGTTGAGTAACTGTACTGATTTTTTTTCAGCATGGAAAGTAAGTAGTTGAGTATATGGATATATTTTTTTCTTGCTCCTTCTCTACAGTAATAAAAATGTCCCTAGAATTCTAAAAAAAAAAAATCCACTTTATTAATTGTTAATTGCCATTTTGCAGTCTATATGGGCTTTGCATATTGCAATTTTTTCGGGCCTCGGTACCCATTTTTCTTTTGCCAAATTGGATGCTGTATTTCGGTGCACAGCAATTTCCAGGTCCTGTTTTTAAATTAGATCTAAGTGTAGGCTTTGCGTCAGCCATTTAGAAACACAAACCATCATTTTTTTTTTAAACCTGTTCTTTTGTATATTCTGCCTTGTGCTTTTAACCTTCATGACAGCGGAACTGTTTTGATATTTCTGTGCGACCTCCAAAAGTCAGACATATTTATTGCGCCAGTGTTCGGGTTGGAGATAAAGTGGATTTGAAATGAACACCGGTGTAACTCTGTTTAACATGTCTATTTTGAATTCCTAAAAAATTTATAGTAAATACCTCTTTCAGTACCGAATTTAGATTGTAAAAAAGAAGTTATTGTACAATTACAATTACAATCAGCGACAATTACAGTACTTTGCACTATCCCTAAATGCCAGGGCCCAGAAAGTCAACTTGAACAGGTTTCCCCATCGGAATAAGCATAGAGCACGATTCCTTTACACGCTTTCTTCAGTTAGTTACATTGGGTTCATCTACACATTCGAGCTCCTATCTCCTTCAAATGTGATCAACTTCATGTTCTCATTATCTTCATGACTAAATCACCTTAAGTAATCTTTTTCAAACTAGACCTCCTTAACCAGTGTCATGTGCTTATCTCCTGCATGTTCTCTTCAGCTTTATTACAACATCACCTTTATTACTCACCTTCAGGTTACTATCATTTAAATAAATTAATGTTCCCTATCCCCCAAAATCAACTCATCTCCTTTAAGCTGCATTAATTCAATTCTTACTTTTATGCCTCAATCACCTTCATCTCCCCACCATGTTCAAACCCTTATCACCTTTAAAAGGTGCAGGCCGTTTGTTGGTACCTTGAATAATAAAGGTCACATCAGAGGGAAGAGCTTTACAAAGCTCAACAGTTATAAAACAGCCTTCCACTTAGTTTTAAGGACTAAGACTAGTATTCAGGACTGTTCCAGAAAGTATCAACATTTTCTAATAATATGTTTGCAGTGGTGATGGACAGGTTGACGGACGAGGTCAGACAGGAGTCTTTGTGGAATATGGTGTTTGCAGATAATATTGTGATTTGTGTTAAGAGTAGAGAGCAGGTTAAGAAGAGAGAAAGAAAGGGGAATTAAAGTCAGTAGGAGTAAGACAAAGTACATGTGTGTGAATGAGAGGGAGGGCAGTGGAGTGGTGCAGTTGCAGGGAGAAGAGGTGAAGAAGGTGGAGGAGTTCAGGTACCTGGGGTCAACAGTGCAAAGTAATGGAGAGTGTTAGAGAAGTGAAGAAAAGAGTGCAGGCAGGGTGGAGTGGGTGGAGAAGAGTGATAGCAGGAGTGATTTGTGATAGAAAAGTATCTGTGAGAGGGAAAGGGAAAGTTTATAGGACTGTGGTGAGACCTGCGATGTTGTATGGTTTAGAGACAGTGGCAGTGAGTTAAAGACAGGAGGTGGAGCTGGAGGTAGCAGAGCTGAAGATGTTGAGGTTTTCGTTGGGAGTGACGACGGTTGACAGGATTAGAAATGAGTTTATTAGAGGGACAGCGCATGTAGGACATTTTGGAGACAAGGTGCAGGAGGCGAGATTGAGATGGTTTGGACATGTTCAGAGGAGGGACATGGGGTGTATCGGTAGAAGAATGCTGAGGATGGAGCCACCAGGAAGGAGGAAAAGAGGAAGACCAAGGAGGAGGTTTATGGATGTGGTGAGGGAAGACATGCAGGTGGTTGGGATAAAAGAGGCAGATGTAGAGGACAGGGGGGTGTGGAGACGGATGATTCGCTGTGGCGCCCCCTAATGGGAGAAGCCGGAATAATAAAAAAAAAGTATGCCCATTTTTTTGCCTTTATGCCTGAGTTTTTTTGTTTTTGTTTTTTTGCGATAATAACTTTTCCTTGATACACACTGTATTGGCAAATGTCCTCTATGGGATACCAGTTCTAATAACTAAGTTCAGGTGTTCATGCAATGCTAAGCCAATGCATACAAAAAAGCATTGCATAAGTAGTGTAAAACATGTCGCCACTAAAATCTTCAGCAATGAAAAGATGTCCTCTGGACGGATTAATTGCACACATTATACATAATTACATACACCAAACGAATGCCAAGAGCACTCTACCAAACTATTCATTCCAGTATGTAGAGATGGGTATTGAAGCTGTTTTTCAGAGTTTCCCCTAATTTTCCAGTAAAAAGTAAGTTACAGCATATGGATGCATTTTATGATTCCAACTAAAGATTGGAAAAATATATCTTTTTTTCTGACCTTAAATGACTATGCCCCTGTACAAGGTCTATAAGGACGTGGTTTGATATGAGCCTGGTTTGAGTCAATCATTTTCAACCAACATCAGTGCCTGAACTTACAAATGCTTTTCTTTTTTTTGTCTAAATGAGCACATACATCTGTGTTTTCCCAAACTTAGCATGTTTTTAGGGCCAACTCCATGCTAATGTCCATGTCCAAAAAATCAGTGCAACTCAAAGGTAAATATGATATCCGAATTTCATTTAGGACACGAACACAAAATGTCCAAGATGAAACGTAAGCAGAGAAAGAATATTACTATTTATGTACCAACTTAGAAGCAACCACATTTTCATGTTTTTCTCCTTGAGTCTTCTTTTGTTCTGAAATGAGCAACAACCCCCCCAAAACCCACACTTCACTGGGCATGGGAAATGGGCTGCGCACTTCCTGTGAAATAGCACTCTGACAATATCAGAGTATCATGGGACCATTATCAAAGCAGCTGGGCAAACAGAGCACAAAAAATATGCACATATTCAAAATTGGATGTTTTTCCATTCGGCAAAGTGCTTTCTGTTGTACTTGGGATATCTTACCTGGACATTTTGAAGACATGAAACTGTTGAAAAAGGTATTCTCAAGTCCACAGACAAACGATGTGTGCTTAAAACTTGATCAAATTGATGATGGAATGACAAGTACTATAAATTGACCGTAATAGTTGGGAATGAGATTGTATGATCTGCCTAAAAGCTGTATAGTATATAGATGAAAGTACACTATTTTTTTATTAAATAGAGATTCCTGCTCAGGCTTTTATCCACACATTCCACTTTGTTGCTTGATGTTATCTTCACAATAATTACATAGTAGTTTAAAATAAATAAAAAAGCCCCTCAGTTTCAAGCATGGAGCATAAATAGTGTACAAATTCTCCACCCCTTTTTTTATGTAAATGCATAAGCTTTGCAATGTGTAGACAATCCATCGTGTGTGTGTGTGTATATATTTATATAAAATCCATAAATTATTAGTTCAGTCACTGTTATGTGGTCAGTTAAGTACAGAACAGAGGCATAAGATCACCTGATGGTTTTGTAATCAAACACATAGATTCAGCTATAGCTATTCTTTTATTATAGGGCAGTTATGGATCAACTGTTATGACTCAGCAATTTGGAGATTCGAGCTCACAAACTTCCCTAAACTGCCTGTTTATCATTATCATACTATGGCGCATTAGTGCCATAACTTTTTATTGTAGCCCAGAACCACTAGATCATCATACTGGAAATTTCCGAGATTCAGTTGAAGATTTATATTTTCTTCATGTAAATTTGTGTTGTTTTCATCCAATATTCTGAGTTTTAAACTTAAAAATTTCGACTTACAACTTGAAAATTCTAAGTTTTAAACTCGGAAATTCCCTGCCCCACCCCTTCCAGTTCTTTTTTATTATTATTATTAGATTATTATTTTTGTATTATTTATTCACTTTGATTAATAATTCTTTCGAATGATTGCTTTATTGTGTATTGTGCTACACATGCTCCTTAAGGTTCTGGTGGTCCTGTCCCTTTCGTCTTTCTGGACGCTCTAATTGTAGATGAAGTTCCCTTTAAGATCACTTGCTGTCGAGGACGGCTCCAATGAACAGCCTAAAGATCCATGAGGTCAAAGTCGAAAGGTAAACTCAAGAATCATGAAGATGGATTTGGACTGTAATCAATAATAACTGTTTGCTACAATGGTTCAGGGCTATGGAACTATCATGAATGGACGTTCGGTGTCCATTTAATGTCTAGGTCCTCTCAAGGTTTCCTTTTTCTAGCCACTGATGCCACTAGCTTATTCATTAAGTGTAAACATATAGAGACTAATTTATGATGCTACAGTTTACATGACAGCATCATACGGAAAAATGAATTGAAATTCCAATGGGTTTTTTTTGTGATAAATCTTTGAACACAACATTTAAACATACATTTTATATTCCAATTAAATTTTGTTTATCGATTTTCACAAAAATTATTTTTCCCGCAGGTGGTTTTACTGATCACGTTGAAATATTACTCACATACAGACATGAATTTACATAGGATGTACATAGGATCATGTGATTTTTTTTCTTATAAGGGAACAGAGTAATCTTGCCATATATATGAATATATACTAAATATCTAAATAAATAAATTAAACACAATATATATTAAATAATAAGCATTAAATCCTCGACCTAATGAAATAGAACCATTCCTTTGACATTCTGGTCCATGTTGGATTGTGTCTACTGGGATATAGGATTCTGTCTGTTAACTGAGGAGTAGGAATGGGTGTCGTTGACATTTTATCGACACCGATACTGCTTATCGAAGCTGCTTATCGATAACGTTATCGATTCTGCTCTGTATAATTTGGTGCAAAAAGACGACATGAAAAGACGGTTATTTTATTTCTGCTAAACTTTAGTACTGCAGATTACAGATGCTTCTAAGCAAACAGAAAAAGGCACAAAAGCACATTTAACAAAAAATAAAAAGGCCCTTTACAAGAGAGAGAGAGAGAGAGAGAGAGAGAGAGAGAGAGATTTTCTCCACATACCACAGTACAACATACTGGTAGCCCCCAACTTACGAAATAGATAGAAACCGGAAAAGTGTTCATAAGTCGATTATTCATAAGTCTATGATGCGTTCTGAGGAGCCCTGTGATCGGTAAACCAAGCGACAAATTCTACATACTTTCATATTTCCCACAATGCATGCGTGCCAGGTGTTTTTCTTTATATTGTATTTCCTTTCATGTTTAGAAGTTGGACAGTCGTAAAAAGTATTTTACTATAAGTCATACTCTGTATGAATGTGTATGTAACATCGAATTTAAATAAACAGAACAGCACGTGGCCTTAGTGATTCGCCTCTAGAGGCCGCTCTCATAATGACAGCGGGCGGAAAAACTATCGATATGGATTTTAGATCCTGCAATCAACTATAGGTGCCAATTAATCTGCAAAATTATTTTATAATGAATGTTGCGTTCGCTTGAGGCTGAAGCAGGGGAATTGGAGCTGGAGACAGCGAAGACATCAAGAGATAGAACCGTGTTTTGTTTTGTAAAGGTTTCACTATATTACTAGTGTTGCCTCCTTTGTTTACTATTACACTACTGCATATATTACACCTGACACAGGTGTTGCTTAGTTTTGTAAAGTGAGCGCACTCTTTTAAATATTTCAAATTTTCTGCCATGACTTTTTATTGTTTACACACAAACACACTCCGTACCATTTTAGGGACTTGGTTCTCTGAATTTAGTTCATGAAAATGATTTTTCATGTATTTACGTTCCTTTAATCACCTTGAACGCGTATATGGGAGTCACGTGACAAAAAGGACGAACGACTCGGACTATAAGAGTGTAGAGCGTTAAACTACAAAATTCTGTTTCCTGTACATAACCTTCTGAGATTTTGCGATGCTTTGCTCATGCGCGTCCAGTTTACAATGAACGAATCACTCTTTGAGACGACTCGTTCTCCTGAGTCACAATAAGGACTCGTTCAAAATGAACGAATCGTCACTACAATAAACAAATTGTAGTATATAGTTCTCGGTTCCCATCTCTACTGAGGAGGCCACTGAAATACACTGAGGTCATTATTATGTACATGGAACCTATTCAGTGCTTTTAGTGCTTTGTAATATGGGCCATTATTATGCTGCAAGTAGACATAAGTATAAAATTGTAGTAATAAAGGAATGGACATAATCAACAACAACACTTTTGCCATTCAGATGATTGCTATTGTGTAGTTCTTGGTGTCTCAAAACATAATTACACCACTAGCAGCATTTACTGTTTACAATCTTGTTCTTGGCCTGGTTGAGCACAATGTTATCTTATACTGCTGTAAAGCTTAATGTATCTATGAACCACTTCGTGGTAGCATTAAGTTTGTATTCAACCATAGGCATCTGGTCAACTTGGATCATTCTGGCCATTCTCTGCTTGCAAAACAGTGGATGTTTTTGGCACAATTGGTGGTAAGGGAATGGTCAAGTACATGTTAGTGATTGAAGAAAAGAGGGTAATGTGTGTTAAGGAATTATAGTGAATCATAGAAACGTGTTTTGTGTTTCACAAAGCTGCTGCCAAACAAAAGATCTCAGTAGGTTGAGATGAGCTGAGCTGTTTGTGTCTTTGTTTGAAACAGAAACCTTGAAAGTAACAGCAGGTTCGAAATAAAAAATGGAATAATAAAGACCGAGACAAGTTGTACTGGCCCGAATCTGCCTTCTGTGTACACGTTTTTCTTTGAAAACTCGAGTGCTACATTGGTGCTGCTACCCTAAAAACCTCACCGTTCTCCAACATCACCATGGCCACCATCAGCATCTATAAGCGCCAACATCGAGTCAACTTTGAAACTTACAGAATTCTCTGGGAACTCTCTTTTCGTCTGCTACACCCTTTTGAAAGCTTGCATCGCAACAGCCAATCACAAACTTATTCTAGTTCCAAGACCTAATGACAGCCTTCTTACAATGGCTTGGCTGTACAAATGGCAGAGTTGGTGGACTTTGTAGTTTTTGGTCCTGTTTGCCACCAGAGATGGTTTCTAAGGTTTTAGTTCCTTCAGGTTGGTGGAGCAGGTGGCCCAACTGGACTCGGTAGTGTATTCATAGCAGTATTTCTTTCTCATGATTTCTTTCTTTTTTTTTTTCCCCCCTATTGTTCTCTCCTTTTTGTTCGATGGAAATGGGGAGCCTGCTCACCACAAGCATTTCAATGTATCTGCTTTCTTTCCCACCTTACCCACATTCCCTAAATCTAATTCAAGGTGGGGTATTTGGTAGAGTGTGGCAACTCAGTGGTGGACAGTAAAGATGTAAATGTAATGGAATATTTTACTTACTGTATCTCTATTTTATCTCAAGTACTTGGTTTGTGTACTTTGTCCACCACTGGTGCAAGTGGTTGTTTATGAAATATCCACTAGTGCTTGTTGACGCTGGTGTTTTTTAATTGAGGGGACATAGAATAGTGGTGGTTTGTCCTGTAATTACTTCTCCACTAATTCTAGCATTTGGCCAGATCTTTTCAGCAGTATTAATATGCATATTAGTTTCTGATCAGTGAGACGTGATGTAGGATATGCACAGCATTGGCTGGGAAGGCAAATGTCAGCAACCCCAAAAATACCTTAGTGTCTAACTTATTGATCGAGGGCCCCTGGTAAAGATCTAATCAAGAATTTAAAAAGCGAGTTCACAGCGGGCATCATTTTAATGTAGATCTTGAATACTATTTATATTGTATTTAATATAACATAGAAGTATTCCCAGCCAATCCTGGCCATATAAGAGGGCCACTTGTATGTGTAATATATAATATTCCATATTGAAATTCATTGCCAATTGTGGACACTGTGAAGGAATAAGGTGGCGTGCTAAGGAAAGGACACTGATAATCTACCACAATAAGTAAACCCTGTGGTTTTTGAAAGGAATAAGGTGGGATTCACAGTTGGTGACTCTAAAACATGCGGCTCCATTGACACCTGTGGAGACTAAAAACAAGAAAACAAAGACGCCATTGTTGTGATCTGGATGCATCAATCTTACACAAAAACCACACTGGGATCTTCTTAAGGGTGGGTTTGAGTAACCGACTCTACTGATTGTCCAAACTAAAAAATTGCTCAGTATGGATATAATCAAGGAGTTCAAGCCACATTGTTTTGGTTTCTAATGTAGATGGATTTGTCTAAATTTGGATGTCTAAATCTTTGTTGGTTTTCTTTTGCATTCAAATCAGACACCGAGTTGCGAAAGCATGCAACATTATAAAAGTTGATTTCGAGTCAAAGTACCAGCTGCTTTTATAGAATATGTAGAATATACAGTATGTTTTTTTTTTTTTTTTTTATTATTTAGTAATGCTACTGGAGTCTACTTTACTTCTGGCTCTACAAACTCCTGAATCCACTGCTATAAAGAACTTGGCTTTTGTTTTTTATAATCTTGAACAAGGAGACCCAATGCTTTTAATACATTTATTCAGGTACATTTTTTGCTACACACAACACCACATTATAAGAATGTAAAGCCTTGATAAGTAAGGAATTCAAAATACAGCTCTTAGCATTCATTATCTCCAGACTCAAAGCCCCAGCAGACCACAGGTGTCTAAAATAAATAGATTCTGTCTGTAATTGACTACTTCTTAGACGAAGCATAGTGACATGCAAAAGACTGGAACATATGTACTGTTCATTGTTTTTATAGATACACTATACAGACAAAAGTTTTGGAACACCTGACTTTTTCAGCCATATGTGTAAGTTCTTCCCCAAAGACTGAAAAGTAAATTGCAATTGCTCGCTTCACTGCAATTGAGTAGTATTTATTATGCACATCTACATTTTAAAATCTTGTATTCAAAATTTTTTGAATAATTTTTATCACTTCAGGACCCATGATTTGTCCCAAAAATGCACAGAAAGCACGAAAGAGAACGCTATGAGACTGTTCTCGAGACTCTTCACGCACCTGTTTTACCGCAAGTGCTCGCGAGTTTCATTGCGAGAGTCGGCGTCGAGTTTCCAACGTGTTTTGTAGTTGTACAGAATATGACGAGTACCAGAGTATTACTGTATCTTTCCTTTGTGAAGGTGTTGATTTAATTAAAAACAACTACCGTAATTTCCGGACTATAAAGCGCACCCATATATAAGCCGTGAATTTGACAAAGATTTTTATTTTTAACATAAATAAGCCGCACCTGTCTATAAGCCTACACTGAAACTAATTAACTTTACACAGGCTTTAACGAAAGACAGTGTTTGTTACACGGTGTAACGAGTGAAATATGTTGTGGCTCCTTTAAGAGCGCCGCCGCATTTTCCGGTATTACTGCATGTGTGCAAGACCAAGGAATATGTCCTTATTATTTTCTGATGCTCATTTCTAAGTTTCTTTTACTAACCCGTAACGCTGTTGCCAAGAAAAATAAGTTTGGAGTTTTGGAAACCTGTCTGTGCTTATATGATTTCTGTTGCAACTGGAGTTAGCGAGCTCTCCCATGACCCAGACTCAATGCGTTACAACGGCTTGTATCTAAACAGTAGCCTACCAAGAAAGTCATTGTTCACTGTTCTTTTCCTTCATTTCACAACTATTTCTCTCGAGAGTTTTTCTTTTGGCATCGTCGTGCGTTTAAAAATCACCATCGGTGAATCTTTTCTCCTGATGCCGTGCAGCTCAGAACACAGGTGAAGTGCGTTTTTTCGTTTCTGTTCGAAATTTCATTGGTTTAATGTTATGTGGCTCAGTTTTTTGGCTTAAAGTTTGTGAAACCGGGAAAACCAGGAAAAAAACCATTAATTAGCCGCTTCGTTGTTTAAGCCGCGGGGTTTAAAACGTGGGAAAAATGTAGAGGCTTATAGTCCGAAAAATACGGTAGTTTGAGATTTATATCTTCTGCTTTTTGAAATACACTCGAATCCCCCACCCCACCACCACCGCTTAAACAAAATTGTAAATTTAAAACGAGCTACTATTTACTTTTATTTGAGTAGTTGAGTAGAATATCGAATTAGTCAAGTCAAGTAGGCCCAAGGTGCTACAGCAACAACATGCATTAGCAATAGGACCACAAGGAACACAGAAGTACACATAACTTTAAACTAACAACACAAAGCAAACAAAAAAAACCAGAAGACAACATGAGACAGGAAAACCAATAACATGGTAGCGCCAACCAGTAAACTTGGTTTTGGGAGAAGGATTGTCCATATACAGGAGGATGAGGTTGTGTGCAAAAATACAGTACAAAGGTTGTGCAAAAGGGATTGTCCATATACAAATCAAGAAAAATAAATACTGTACCTGTAAACATTTGGCTGGATGTAAACTTTTGGTTCAGCAGAAGTGTGTAAACATGTGTAAGGACGTCTTTTGGATGCGGTAGGGTTGAATTTTCCTTCGTTTGAACTAATAGAGCCAAAATATGAGCATATGGTTTTCATAAGTTGTAGTGGAAGAGCTTGTTATGGCGCTCTGGAACGTTGACTGCACCCCAGGCCTCCTCAACCTGCTTTATTTAACACCCTTGTTGGCTGAATGAACACAAATCTCCATCTCCAAAATCTAGTGGAACATCTTAGATAAGCAAGAGGTTAATATAACAGCAAATGTGGATTAAATGCGGGATTTCCAAAAAACACATGAATCTTATGTTTAGGTGTCCATAAAGTTTTCTTTATACAGTGTATTTTTAATAGAAAATAACTCCTCAAGAAATTCCTTAAGAAGCTATTCAAGCTGAGGCAATCTACAATAGTTCAAGTAAATATTTGCAGGAGTATTCAAATGTACTTGTGATTTTTGACAAATTTCAGGTTTGATTGCTGTGATTCTTGAGTGCCGGATTCAAATGTGGACGATTTATTCGGAACCAAAGAAATATTGTCTTTTAAAGATGGTGCAAACAAAAAAAAACCCCTGGAAAGCACAGTATTCTGTTCGATTCACCACATTCTGCTGCTCATTGTGAAGTAGAAATGAGAAATCTCCATGCATGTCTCCAGGAATGTCTTCGTTTTGCATGTGTGACGCTTCCAAGCCCTCAGCTACCACTTCATCTTCTGTCAGAAACCTGAGGATGTTTTAGACTAGACACACTTTTGCCCATTTGATATTCAGGACAATACATTTTTTCAGTGTCTTGGTGATTAAAATGAAAAGGATCGTGATTAATGTCAAGAGAAAGAAACCAAAAGAAAGCAGAACAAGAAAACAGCTGCGTATAGCTTAAGGGGTAAAGTTACCAGAATTAAGAGATGTGACACCGCATTACCCATAACCATAAATAAATAAATTTGTTTGGTTCTAAAAGCGTATATAGTGCAATGCAATTTATCATTTTTGCCACTCATCTGGTGACTTTTGCTCTCGATATATCAAGGAGTCCATTAAACTTTCTTTCGGCTTCTCCCATTAGGGGTCATTTCAAAGGTGTTCAGTAGGGATAAGATCAGATTTCTATAGCAGGCCACTCAAAATCTTCCTCTCCAACGCATGTAAAACAGATTTTAATGGAGCTCACTTTGTGCACAGGGGCATCGCCATGCTGGAACAGGTTTGGGTTTCCAAGTTCAAGTGAACACAAAGTTTCATTATTCGGCACCAAAGACAAAGCCAATAGCAGGAAATGTCAAGTGTCCCAAACCTTTGTCCATATAGTGTATTTACTGTATATTTCACTTCTTACTTACTCTCTTTTTTGCTGTATGAAGAAACCTTGAGAGAAACCAGACTCTAAAGGGGAAACCCATCCTCATCTGGGTTGCACCGAATGTCCATTTATTAAATTTTCATAATTTTTCAGGAGTGCTGTTCAGTGATTGGCACTTAATTGGAAAACTGTGTATGCAAATTTCACTCCTTAGCCATTAGTCTGTTATTAAAGTAGTACAAAGAAGTAAACTTGTTTTCTTTGGCTTGAATCTTCTTTTTTTTATGGCTTTATAACCTGCTGCCCATCAACATTTCCCATTAAGATTTGTGGACACTTGATCATAAGATTCTTTTTGGACATCCCATTCCACATTCAGTGACGATTACCTCCACTCTTCTGGGAAGATGTTTCACTAGATTTTGGATTGTGTTAATGGAGATTAGTGCTTATTCAGCCACAAGGGAGTTGGTAAAGTCAGGTAAATGTGTATTGAGGAGGTCTGGGGTGCAGTCAGCGTTCAATTCAACCCAAAGGTGCTGAACAGGGTTGAGGTCAGAGATTTTTTAGCAGGCCACTCAAGATCTACCACAGATTTGGGTCTATTAGCTCCAAGTAAAGAAAAATTTTCATGCTAGCACCTCCGAACTTGTGGTAACATATGGCTGGAAAGGCTTGTTGAGGGATATGGAAATAATGATAATTAAAAAAGTCCCAAACAAATACAAAAAAATTTATAACAATAGTAAAACTAATATATAAAACAATGATCAGAATGATTTTATTTGCCATAAACATTTAGGTTTAATATTTAAGTATTACACCTTTAAGCAAACATTGGAACACTCAACTTTAGCTTCCATGTGTTTTTGATAAGTTGAATATGTTTCGTGGTTCCAGAACAACCAGAGCGAAGCATATGAGGCTCACTCTCGATGAAAACATCACAGCGGTTCACAGGGGTTTGACACATCTGTTGTTCTATTGCATATAATCCCATTTATTTTAGTTATAGAGAAAAATACAACACAAAGACTCTTTTGTCCCTACATGAATCCCATTTGGGATCCGAATAACAGCTTGTAAAAGAAGGGCCTTTCTGATCCACTTAACATTTGACATAAAGGAAGAACAGAAAGCATGCTATTGTTGATAATATTATCTTTTCGTGCACTTCATCCTTTTCAGGCCGACGGTTGAATCACACGAGGCGACATGACAAATAAGTACAGGAAACCCTTCTACACAGGGTCTTACAACTGAGCAGATGAGGGTTAGAGGCCTTCAGGGCTGGGATTTAAACTCACGACCTTCTGGTTAGAAGTCTTAATCACTGAGCTACCACCCCTCAGCTAAAATTAGCTAAAACATTATAAACATAAAATTACATAAAATTACATAAAAGTTCTTGCTCACAAAATGAAAAAAAACATTCTTAACTTCTGCAAAGAGACAATTTCCATTGTAAAAGCTCTCTAGAAATAAACTTCAACTCGAACAAAAGTCCAGAGAAGCAACGAAACTGTAATCAATTTAGAAATAGACATAGTTTTATTAATGTTTATTTAATTATTATTATTTTATTACAATGGCACTTAGTATGTACATTGTGTATCCTGTATCCTATTACTGAGTAAGCTAAAACAATTAGTACAAATAGATAGATAGATAGATAGATAGATAGATAGATAGATAGATAGATAGATAGATAGATAGATAGATAGATAGATAGATAGATAGATAGATAGATAGATGCTTAAATTGAGCAAAATTGATCTGGCAGGTGAACAATAATTTTTCAAACCAGAAATGAGTGATAAATACTTACTATATTATATAAATATTTTTTTAATGTATAAGATTCCAGATATTTTGTAAAATAATTTTGCCTTTTCTTTTTTTGCACTGCATACATTTTGGAGCAATTAACAAATTCTTTATCTGTTTTGTCATTACCCATAATGCCTTTGGCTCCAGTGGTGAGGAAAGAAACCTGAGATCTTCCTCATTCTCATCTTTGAAAACACAATGTGATTAGCAATATATAAATGTGTTTCAAAATTGGGGGAAAAATGCATTGTGCCACAAGGAAATGGGTTATAGTTTGAACATGAAGTCTGTATTTGGTGAAGTTTTCACTGGTCGCTGATGGACACTTGAGTGCAAAACTATCTGTGGTAATTGCAGACATCAGATGGTAGCTCTTGGTAAGCCATCTTCATGGTTACCAGGTGGTACCAGAGCCATTTTCAGAGGTAGTTAGTTGGAGTTAGTCATTTTTATCTGTTGTAAATGTACCTTAAATGAATACTTTTTAAGGTTTTCATACTCTAATAAACATGGGCATGGACAAATGTATGTTCATTATTAGTGAAACCAAACTCAACATAGAGCAAAAAAAATATTCTTGTAAATGTTTTAAAGTAATTGTGCCTTTTTAGATTACATTAATCATCAGGACACCAAAATGAACTTTTGCTATGTTTCTACACGGACGGTTTTAATTGCCGGATATGTGTAACATGGCGGATTTTGGTGCTTGATTTGAGACTTGGCGTATCAGTAAAACAAATGTTAAGTGATTCAGAAATCATTTTTTGGTGAAGTGTATATTTTTTACATTTGAGTGCCATTAAAATGAATTCGTCAGCTACAAGTTATTTGTATCGCGAAGCATCGTTTTGAACATAACGTTTTAATTATATATATTTGTTAGTAGATGTGCTATACTTTTGTCATTTGAAATTGAGCAATAATTTGTGACCAATATTTTATAGGTAGATTGATTTCTCCTCGTTGAACTTTTCCCCACGCTCGTCCTTTCATCGCACTATGGAGACCCTCTAGAATACAGATTAACATGGCAGAGGTAGAGCTGCATCTTCCTGGAGACAGAAGAGGATAAGTCTGGTTTTATTTCTTTTTTGGCACTACAAAGACCTGTTTGTGAAAGAAGTCAGAAGGCAAATAAAAAAGAAATAAAAGCAAACTATCTGCACCCTATTGGATTGCGAAGCATCATATTTTTGATCAGGTAAATTCATTAGAGAAGCTGCATAACCCCAGAGCCCACCTGTGACACTAATAATAACCATTCACCACCATCTTTTATGTGCTTGTATGAATTCCTGCAGACCAGCACATGTGATTTTAGTGAAATCCTAGAAAAGAAGGCACTTTAGGGGATTTTTTTACCACATTGAATCAGAATGTGGGGGAAGAAAAGGACCACAGAGCAGAAGGTCTGACCTTTTCTCTTTTGGTTGAACAATTGGAATTGAGTTTATACAAGACACCCACATATACACACATACTGTGTGTTACTTTGCTCAGCCCCTGTGCACTGTTCAAGTAACACTAATTTAAATAAAACCCTCTAAGGGTGTGTGAGAAGAAACAAGATGGCAGTGCGCCTTTATACGGTTCTATCTTTTAGTCAGTCACCACCCAGGGTGAATATAGATTCTTATCCTTGTACTTTTTCGAACAGTTGCCCTTCTCCATTCTCATGCATTCACTCAGACTTGTTGACGGTGGAGTGGGTGGTCTCTTGATGTCCCAGAGTGCCTTCATGTCAGTGTTACCTTATATGCCCTCATAGATCGTTTTGCCGGAGTTCCTCGATCTGTGAAGCCACAAATTCCCCAGCGATACCAGTAGTGTTGACCTGATCGTTGTGTTCGCATGATGGTGTTCAGGTTGACATGTTGAAAAAAATGGCAGTACCAGCATCACTCATGCAGCACCAGACCATAATGTTACCACCACCATGTTTGACTGTAGGCAAGACACAATTTTCTTGGTTCTTCTCACCAGGGAGTTGCCACACATGCTGGACACCATCTGAGTCAAACAAGTTTATCTTTGTCTTGTCAGACCACAGGACATGGTTCCAGTAATTCATGCTCTTAGACAGGTTGTCTTCAGCAATCTTTTTTTTGCGGGCTGCTTTCCTGTGAGACAGCTTCAGAAAAGGTTTCCTTCTGGGATGAGGGCATGCAAACCGACAGTGTAGGTTGAAGAAGTATGGCAGGTGAAAGGAATTAACATGGCAACCATTCCATACTTTGACACCATGCAATTAGTTTTGGACTGCGGCCAATTAGAACGAACTTCACCATACAACAGACGTAATGACCCAAATATTTAGAGAGCAAACGATCAGCTGGAGTGTTATCTATCATGGTATGGCCTGCCCAGTCACCACACCAAAATCCTATTGAGCCCCTCTGGAAAGAAGTGGATCGCAAGGTCAGAAATTAGTGAACAACTTTGGCACGTTAAGCATATGATCCATGAGAGTAAGAAAAAGATTCAAGAGAGAAATTAAAAAGTAAGTGTACAAATGTACATTATTGTACTCGCATTTTTTTGCAATGCAAAAATTGTACAGCGTTTTTATCCAGGCCAAGCAACTTTACTGGGATAATAAGAAAACGTTCAGTACAGCAGAAAGCTAATGTTGTGTAACACCAGATAATATCATGATTGTGCATTAAGCCATTTTAAAGTGCATTAAAATCATGTAAGACACACGGAATATCCCAGTTCATACCATGACCATTTTGCTGACACACTAAAGAAAACGAACTGAATGGAAACAAATAATTAATCATTTTGTTTAAAGTTGATTATACAGATCTACAATTTTGCCTGCTCGAGATCATACACAGATCTCAAGTAGTCAGATAATATCGCATTTATTTGAATGAGGCCGGCTCCACATGAACATTCTGGTCTCTTGGTAACCATGAAGCCGCCTCTGGACTGCAATTAATATAAACAGTTGTGCTATAATGGGTTAGGATTATAATTTTCTTAAACAGTTTTACACTCAAGACACAATTTCTGTGAAATATAATTCCTGATGAAACTACGTCAAACAGATCAGGACGTTTTGCATTCATTTATATCTAATATTCATGTATATTTAAATATTAACAGTCAATGTTAATATTACAAATATACAAAGTTTTGTGCCACTATTCATTAGATAGTATAATTTAGCATGTGTAATATCTATCAATTAAACAATGCCTTATGCTAAGTAATGAGAGAAGTTTTCAGAGAAGTGAAGAGAAGAGTGATAGCAGGAGTGATTTGTGGTAGAAGGGTATCTTTGAGAGTGAAAGGGAAAGTTTATAGGACTGTGGTGAGACCTGCGATGTTGTATGGATTAAAGACAGTGGCATTGAGTAAAAGACAGGAGGTGGAGCTGGAGGTAGCAGAGCTGAAGATTTTGAGGTTTTCGTCAGGAGTGACGACGATTGACAGGATTAGAAATGAGTTTATTAGAGGGACGGCGCATGTAGGACGTTTTGAAGACAAGGTGATGGAGGCACGATTGAGATGGTTTGGACATGTGCAGAGGAGGGACATGTGGACATTTATAGATGTGGTGAGGGAAGACATGCAGGTTGTTTGTTTAAAAGAGGCAGATGTAGAGGAGAGGGGGGTGTGGAGATGGATGATCTTCTGTGGCGCCCCCTAATGTGAGAAGCCAAAAGAAGAAGAATAGATAAATTATGTACTGCAGACAGACAGACAGACAGACAGACAGACAGACAGACAGACAGGTAGATAGATAGATAGATAGATAGATAGATAGATAGATAGATAGATAGATAGATAGATAGATAGATAGATAGATAGATAGATAGATAGAGACAAGACGGAGATATGAGTGAGTGTCTAAATTATTTCTATCTCCCTACAAAAGAAGCTGAGGATATAAATTCATTAATGTTTTCTTTTCAGGGTTCGGCAAATTCCTTTTTACAATTTTCGCCATACAAATGTAATGATTGTCTCTTTTGTCATTTTTCCTCTTTATGTCCTTATAATTAATGTCATAAACTGCTGGGAAGATTCACAAAGTAAAAATTGTATTGTATGAAGTAGTTTCCTGTACATATTCATTTTTCTTATTATTTGTGTAGCGCATTTAACAATGGACATTGTCCCAAAGCAGCTATAAGAAAGAAATAGATCACAAACACAAATTATACATTTATTAATTGGTCCCATTATCCCTAATAAGGACTTAGAACGTACAGTATAAGGACGATGGATGTAAGAAACCCTGACAGGAACTAGACTCATCTGGGTGACATTAAACCTTTATTCATTACAGTTCCATCATTGTTGAGATGATTGAGTGATGGACACTTAAATGCTTCAACTGTTTATTTAATTATAGTCCATCTCCATCTTTATGAATCTTGAGTTTAACCTGCCACAGTAACCCTTAATGGATCATGTGGAACCATTCTTAGTATCAGGGAGTGGTCTTGAATTATAAAGAACTCTACCCAGAGAATGAGAGAATGAATCTGGCAAAAATCCAGAAAGGAAAATGTTGGGACATGATATGAAAAAAACGTCTATTGAGCTCAGTAAGGTCATTAGAAAATGTTTACAATAGGTGTCTTACTTTGTATATGACCTTGACTGTATGTTACTATGGTTACAATTGCAGGGCATTAATACACAACAGTGACTAAACTATGTGTGTGTTAGACAGTTTGAATGCACACCTGCCAGCCAATCACGATCGAGTATTCAGACCGTCCCAGGTGTATGTAAGTAACCTTGTAGATCTTTTTGAGCTGTAGTAGTTTGTTTTAACAATCTAATTAAGTCAAATGTCACATTTTCACCCACATAGGGCAAAGAAGCAAAGAAGTAAAAGTGAAGACAAAATCTATACTTTTTTTGCATCATTGTCTTTATACCCCCACACAATTTTTTTTGGAATGTGGTCAATCCCACTGGTAGCCACAGCGACAAACGAAAGTCGTGCATGTCATGGTATCTCCTTATGCTTTCAATCAATCGCTGACAACACGCCAATCCTTTTTCGGCACATTTATTGAAAGCAGTGATGAGCGACCGGGTCTCGTCAGAAAAAGGTCAGTCCCTGCATGATAGCTGATTTCCAATCAGGCGAATAAAATGCACTAGCAGGGAACGAGCTCACCTGCACATGACACACAACAATCAGAATCAATTCAGTCTCCAAGGAAAACATAAAGCACTTGATTGGCCTGAGTGCTGTGTGGGGGGAAAATCAGCCAATTGTTTTGTGAATGAAAGAGCGAGTGTTTCATTAAATGCATCACATACATTATGCTTTATGTATGGGGGGTGTGTATGTGCAAAACTGAAATTTGCATTTCAAATACAATCCCATTGTTGGAAAACTGTCACTTAATGGTAGCCATTAGTGCTGCAGATATGCATTAATGCTGGTATGCACTAGAAGGACACCTGTTTGTTTGTTCCTCCTTCAAACTTTTACCACAGATATGGAGGCACACAGTTGTCTTTGGATTTGGTAACATGAAATTTTCCCTTCACTTGAACAAGAATGGTTTAAAGATATGGTTAAGATGGGCTGGAAGATCTCGAGTGACCTGCTCTAAAGCTCGACCCTATTGAACACTTTTGGGATGAATTGGAATGCTGACTGCACCCCAGGCCTCCTCACCTCACCCTACATCAGTACCTGACTTTGCTAACACCCTTGTAGCTATCTTCATAAGCCCATCTCTAAATCTATTCGAACATCTCCCCAGAAGAGTGGAGGGTATTATAAATAAATGTTATAAAAAAATAGTTTGGATGGAAAAAACTAAAGTCTTGGTGGACAGCAGTTTAAACGCCATGATCTTGAGTGTCCTGCTCTAGAGCTCAGACCCCAAACCCTATTGACTTCAGATCAATTGAATTTTATATAGCTTTTAACAATGGACATTGCCCTGAAGGAGCTTTACAGAGATAAAAATGTAATTTATGTGGTATTGAAGACCTTTGGGATGAAACCTTTGTCCACAAAATTTTGTCCTTTGAAAAAAAAGAAAAAAAAAAAAAAAAGGGCAATGCTTTTCATCTTTAATAGTCGTACATTGGTGTGATAAAAAAGTTATTGGGTTTGTGTAGAAACTTGCCAAATGTAATAACCTCCATATATCCAATTCATACACATGCCTTGTATCTTTTGAATTTGCTATGCGACCGTGGATAAATGTGAAACCATGCAGTCTCCCAAAAAATAAAAAAGGGAAAATATAGTTGAAAATCATGTCTTTTTAGTCTTCATCTCCATCTGACAATTAGTCAAGTCTCAGATGGTGGGAGGTAAGTGATGGTATAATACAGCGCTTCCTGCATCCAATAATCTGTCGAGTGTCACCCTGGATCTAAAGTAGAACTGTCATTTTCTGAAAATTATTCATCCCATTTCCCCTGATGGCTGTCAGAACCACTTAAGACTGCTCCATAATATGGAAACAGAAATGAAGGCCCTGTATATAATTATGTTCAGGAAGCAAAAAAGATTGTAAAATACTTCAGCTGTTTTTGAACTTCAATAGAGTTAAAAAAAAAAAATAAATACCTACAGAAATAAACAAAAAATAAAAAAGTTACATCAGGAACAAAAAAGTGCCACAACGTTCAGCTGGAACAGATGCTTAGTTACAGTACACAGAACTAAAGCACAGGGATTATGGGTTCAAAACAATAGGCAATACTACAGTAGGTGCAATGATAGGCTTTTAGCAGCTGGGTCTCAGGTCTCAAGCGCACTGGAACATTAGCTTTTCTTTAGGGAATATGGGAATTTTTTTGGGACATATTTGAAACAAATAAATATAGCATTCGATCCGATTTTCCTTTGCACTGAGGAATTTCTTTTAGGGGACAATGACATAAATCCAGAGCGTTTTACAACTGAACAGTTGCACAAAGACCAATCAGTGGTTGTTTGGTGGTGCTGGGATTTCAACTCATGACCTTCCGATCCAAGAGCCAAGGCCATAACTGCTAAACTACCATGTCCCCAGATGAAAACATTTTGCTGCATCATGAAATGGAAAATATGACAAAAAAGACCCAGGACTGTTGAGCAGGTAGAATCCTGTATCAGCAACAAATGAGACAACATTCCTCTTCCAAAACACCATCAATTGGTCTCCTTATTTTTCAGAAATATATGGACCATTTTTATAACACTGGTGTTCCACAAGGCTCGGTACTTTGTCCCCTCCTTTTCTCCCTCTATACCCACTCCATTGGTAAAGTCATATCCTCAAATGGGTTTTCTTACCACTGCAATGCAGATGACACTCAACTCATCTTTTCTTTCCCTCAATCAGATACCACATCTTCATGACCACTGCTCGTATCCTTGGGGTAACTATGGACAATTAACGGTCCTTCTTCTCACATGTGGCTATTGTGGCTCGTTCCTGCCGATTTCTTTTCTACAACAGCCGAAGGATTCAAACATTTCTGTCCACACAGGCTGCCCAGGTGCTTGTTCAGTCTCTTGTCATTTCGAGACTGGACTACTGCAACTCTCTGCTGGCAGGTCTTCCTCTAAACGCTATTCATCCACTGCAAATGATCCAAAACGCAGCTGCACAACGCGTGTTCAATTGGCCCAAGTTCTCCCACACCACCCCACTGCTGTGCTCCCTTCACTGGCTTCCAGTAGCTGCACATATCAGATTTAAAACACTGATGCTTGCCTACAAGGCCAAAAATGGACCATCTTACCTCAGAGACCTCATCACACCTCACACTACACCACGCTCTCGGAGATCCTCCAGCACTGCTCGACTGGTACCACCTTCTCTCAGAATGAGAGGTTAGTATACTTCAAGGCTCTTCTCTGTTCTGGCAGAAATGTGGTAAAGTCCCTGGCTATCTTCAAGCGACGATTGAAGACCTACCTCTTTCTGAAACACTTAAATGAGAACTTTCCAATTTTGCTTTGTAGAACTAAAGAGTTATATTTATATTAAGTTTGTAATCTTGCATAATCTTGGTGTAGATTTATTCATTGCTAGAGACTCGAGGCACTTTTGTACGCCGCTGTGGATAAGGGCGTCTGCTAAATGCCGCAAATGTAAATCTAAATGTAAAATATTGCCTCCTGCCAAACTTAATCGAGACGTGTTACGGCAATCAAATCCAAAACGAACTTTTTTTTTTTGCATAAAATGGCACATTTCCTTGGTTTGAACAAGTGATATGTTCTATTGTGATAAAAAAAAAATAGGTTTAGGAGATTTGCAGATCATTGCATTCAGTTTTTATTGACATTATACACAGTGTTCCAATTATATATTTTTTTGGAATCTGTCACATCTGTCACCGACAAACGCCGGTCAGTACGAGTCCATCGGTCATAAATATGGCATCATTTTATCCTTTCAATTCATTGGCCCGGTACATAATCCTTTGTATTCTGTGCCTATTCATGTCCAATTATTATCAAATAAAATTATATATATATATATATATATATATATATATATATATATATATATATATATATATATATAAGAAATCCACAAAGGCTTTAGTCAACATTTCCTGAATCACAGTCAGTACATTTAAAAATATGTGAAATAAACATGAAATCATATGGAAAATGCTCTTTGGTTACAGTATGGTCAAGAGTTATGAATTTGTACACAATTATTAAATACCATATACTGCATGTCCACAATCTGGTTCTCATGCATCGAATAAAATTACTTCAAGCATACCGTTCTTTATCATAAGTCATTTTTTAAGATATTTTACCATCTTCAGTGCACAGAAACCTGTATATTTACTGTCGCATCACATAATATTTCGAACATGTCAAAAAGTGGGGGTTAAATGTTAGACGCGTAAGGCGGTGTTATAAATAAGGAATGTAAATAAATTAGAATGTGTCTTCGATCGCAGCTCCAGGAGAAGCGGATTGTCCGAGGTTTTCACGAAGCAAGCATGCTCTCACGTTCTTTTGCAGCTGTGAATGAAAGAATGCAGAGGGATACATATTAAATACCATTCATACCATTGAATTTATGGCAGTAGAAAAAACAAAAAAAAGGGACAAATGATCGCTACCTGCACGACGTATGGTTGAATTGCTTCCTCCTGGCTGCGCACGGGCATGAAGGGTTTTTCCGGGTCGATGTTGCCTCTTTGGGAATACATTCGCATTTTTCCACGTCAATTTCACAATCCTCTGAATTTGCTTTGGTGGGAATTTCTGCAGGAACAGAAGAGCAAACTGATTGTTAAACCTTATGCTCGGGTGTTTCTGACGCTATGGAATTTTTTTTCGTAGCATATTTCAGTATTTGCTCTTTTGTTAATTTTAATTTTGTTTCTTTTTATTTACTCTTTTAATTATTTTATCACATGTCACTTTATTTTCTTTGGTTTATCGATTACTTTTTGATATTTGCACCATTTAAGGTAAAAATAATAATAAGTGCTTAATGTGTGCGAGTGGGCGAAAGTATAAGTCATATTTATGGTCAGTCATTTCGTTGCTAGCCTTTTAAGTAAGCTCTGTTTTTAGCTTTATAAGTTTCGTTTTCGGCCAGTGCACGTGCTTATTCATTGTGGCACGTGCTGATTATAAAAATAAATAAATAAAGAGCCATCTGGCACAATTCAATCATTACAATGAGAAAGTATCATAAATTTTGGAGATAATGGTGGCAGATGATAACACATAATACATTACCGCTAAATTGAAACCCCCAAGCGAGCAAAATAAACAAAAAACAACACAGTTGATTCCCGTTTTTTATTATATTTAGAAAATACTAGTTTTTATAGTCGTATCATTTTATTTTGTTGTATTTACCTGCCACACCTTAAAGGCCGGTCCGTGAAAATATTGTCTGACATTAATCTGGTCCGTGGCGCAAAAAAGATCGGGGACCACTGATCTAAACTATAAGAAAAAAGAATATAAAAAGGCTGTGTTTTTTTGCTGTAACTTAAGAAACCTCCATGGAACGGTCTGACTTTGTTTTTGAGGGAAAAACGCCTGGAGCGTCTTTTGTTTCCGATTTGAGTTTTTGGAGAACAAACTAAATTATTGCCTTTTATTGAAGAAATATAATACCTTCAACAGCACAGCGGTAAATTTCTTTTGAATCCTGACAAATATTCCCAGAAATAGTTTTGTTTTTAGATTAAAATAATATAAAAAAATTATTGTATCAGTTTGACAGGACTTCAGTGTGGTCATGAAAAACTGATGTACTGTATGATCTAGCTTGTCAAAAATAGATGGATGGATGGATGGATGGATGGATGGATGGATGGATGGATGGATGGATGGGTGGGTGGGTGGGTGGGTTTCATTTGCATAAAATATAACAATTTCAATAGTTAGCAAAATTATTATATTAATGAAGTATTAAATTTTTTTTTTAAATAAACACTTTCGTACGACATACAAAGAAAATATACAATAATACATACAAGAATCCAGGTTCTGCGATTTTCTGAACTATTACTGAAGAAACGAGTTCCAAGTGATAAGGCTTTCAAAAGTTTTTGCAAGAAAAAAAACGATGGCAAAAAATCAATAGTAAACCAAAAGCAAAAACTGGTTTCGAAAAGAAGTCCCTAAGTGTTCACATCATCACAAAAGGAACGCTCCGTAGAAACTACACAAAACGTTGAAATGAACACATGCGAGATCGGGAGATGTTTTGGTGCAAATGTACTTTGTTTGATGATCGCGAATGTTTTTTTGAGTTGCTTAGTAGCTCCTAGTTTTATAACAACACATGACTGTAAAAAGAACATTACTTATAATTACATTCCAGTGCTCATGTTAGTTCTCACTCTCCAGTGTTCTGTATTGTTTAAAGATTTATAATCACACTCTTGATGTCACCCAAATGAGGATGGGTTCCCCTTTTGAGTCTGGTTCCTCTCAAGGTTTCTTTCTCATAACATCTAAGGGAGTTTTTCCTTGCCACAGTCACCATGGCTGCTCTTCAGGGATAAATACACACCATTCACCTTGACTGTTGATTTCTGTAAAGCTGCTTTGAGACAATGTCTGTTGGGAAAAGCGCTATAGAAATAAACTTGACTTGACTTGACTTGCAGACAGAATTTGGAGTCGGTCATAATCCATATCAAGTGGATTGAAGGCTCCTTCCAAAGTCACAGCTCTAGGTTTCACCTTCATTATACTGGATGAATAAATCAATGGGTGTCCACTATAATTGTTTTGTAATTTATCTCTCCTTGTAAATTTCTACTGAATCACCATAAAGTGTTTATGCACATACCCTATCACTGTCTGGTATGCTAGCTAGCTGGTAGGGAAGGCGTCTGCAAACAAACCATCTCTCCATCTGTAGAGATGTACAGGGCCATCAAAACACACACAAATAGACTGAAATGCAGCTTCATTGCCAAAGCTGTAGCTGTCATCACACACTTCCCCACATCACTACCATCTCCCCTAAAAATCCCCCCTTCCTTTATGGCTAGTCAGGACCATTTTATACTAAGCTTTTGCTAACCCTTTGTTGCTACATGCACTAAAGTGCACTTTATGGCTTGTCACTTTACACAACGTGCAATATACAGTAATCCTCCACTTTACCTCGGTTGGAATCTGGCGCCCCCCCTGGTTTATCGCGTAATTGCTTTTGCCACATAACTAATTCGTTTGGCTGATTTTCCCGGTCTCTCGCGGAGAGCACGACAGACTAAAAAACTTATAGGAAATTGTTTTTATGGAGTTTTATGATCAAATAATGACGTTTAACAATAAAAAAAATAATTGTTCATTATAAAATGAAGTAAAATTAATACAGTAGCGTACCGTAAACATACAACTAGCATGTTTTTTTTTTTTTTTTACCAGAAAATACTCCCTAAAATTGTATAACAGCTTTACACCCTCTCGACATCTTGAGAGTTCGTTTCTCCAAGCATTCAGCTGAAATGCCGTGCCTCTTGTAAAGCTTCTTCACTAAAGCAGTTCAATCGGATTTAGGGGTGGTGACTGGGCAGGGCATTCCATGATAGAGAAACCGAACATTCGCTTACTCAATTATGCTAAAACAGTTTGGGCATATGCATCAAGCCATTGTCTTGTTGTATGGTGAAGTTGGATCCAATGAGCCACAGTCAAGGTGGAAGCACATGGCATTGAAGTATGGAACGATAGCTATGTTGATTTAGTATTCCTTTCACTTCCTGGAATAAGTCTCCAACTTTTCCTGCTTCTAAACAGACCCAAACTATTACACCCCCTCCATGTTTGAGTGTGAAGGTGAGGCAGTTTGCTTACATTATTTTTCCTGTTCTCTGTCTTAAATAAGTTCTTCTGTTAAAGCCAAAAATGTCAAAGTTGTACTCCACAGAACTATCCATTTCTTGTGTGTTTTTGGAACAAAAAATAAACCTGCATGTGTCTCAAAAACCAGAAAAGACATGGTGTTTCTAAACTTTGGAAAGCCACAGTATACAAGATTGTGTACGTTTGGTAACTGTATTTTTATTTATTTTATTTTTTTTTCACAGTTTTATACTTAAATACCCTTGTTGCTGTCTGAGAGTTGTTGTATAGTATACAATGATGAAGTACCTTACTTACTTAGTTACTTTGTTCTACAGCATTGATGATTTGAAAGCCAGGGTACTTTCGAGTTGAGTGTGGTTTGTACACTTCTATCCGTTCAAAGAAAGTCTGTTAGTGAAGAAGCTGTTTGACCTTGACAAAAAAATCAATTCCCCAAATTGTATTTTCTGAGGGCTGTCTTGGCAAAACATCGCTCTATTGGCGTTCTTTAAGTAAACCATGTCTGTAGGTGAAAATGAAGGGTGAACCAGAAAAAATACGGCCCTGTGCCACCCTTGAGACAGTTTCTATGGCCAGTGAGGCTGATAAATAGACATGATGAGTTTCTCTCGGCTATTTGCCGTAATCATCAGAAACTCGTCCTGTCCTAAATTCTCATTTCTTTTCAGAAGACTTGGGATTTTTAAAAAGCAACACTCCACTATGACCACATGGCTCCGATGCAATTTTCTGAAGCAGTACTTTGAGTTATGAATGGTAATGAGGCATCCGGGCGTTTTAGAATGAGGGAGCGGGGAATAAAATGGCCTATTCCCCATACTGAAAAAAGGTTATTTTTTGCTTATTTGTTACAAGTCAAGACTGTGAAAGTGAAGTCTGTCTATATCCAGTTTATTGTGGTACTGAAGATAGTGATGGAGGAAATGTAGGCTTTTGAGATGATCATGCGTTCGATATACCTCATTGTAGTCTTACTCCGAAGCTATTATCGTTTTTTTTTTCCCCTGACACATATTTCAAATGGTCCACCTTGATACACCATCACAATCGATGAACTCTGCTGCCTGATTTTTTGATAGCATCACTAATCATCTCAAGCCTTGGGCATTGTGAACCATGTACTGTTCTAGACCAATATGATTTTCTGGTGGTTAGAGGTCATTTTAAAACGTTGGTCATATTCAAGCCTTTTCCTTTTGTATAGAAAAAAAAGCCTATAAGGGCAGAATATATGAAAGGAGCTTATGTAGCCGTCCATCATACAATATTTTTGTTTAAAAAGTATAAAAATTGGTGTCTGACTTTCGAGCAGCTTTTACAGCTGAGTAGTGTTTTTTCATTTCTAAATTTTCCCCAATGGATAATATTTCCCAATCGATAAGTTCAAGAGCTATGGATTACGGTCTTCCATACTGTCTTTTAAATAGCATATAAAACCAGGAGGCATGCATTTCACTTCATTTCTATATTCCTTCATTGCAAGATGTTTCTGGGAAAGGAACAGGAAAGTGTTACAGATCGGCACTGGGCACAGTCTTACTCCAAATGAGATTGTAATTCTGTAGCTTTGGCTTTATTAAACACCTCAGCAAGGTTATGCTGTGCACATTGGGACAGTTATTATGGCATAGAAAAGAGACTGACTTGGTAAGTGGAGCCATGGGTGGTGTTAGAGAACTTTTTTTCTTCACCCCTCTGCCAGTCAGGTGATCTATGACCAGAAAGTAGTGAAGTATTAGCTATAATCAATGGAGTTACTTTCTTGTTTAAATGGATTGTTTACAGCAGGGGTCCCCAGGCCAACAGGCCACAAACCGGTACCGGGCTGTAGATCATTTTGGTATTGGACCGCACAGAAAAAAGAAAAATATAATTTTTTTTCCCCCCAGTCTGTTGGGTGGTTTACTTTTTTTTTTTTAAGACCACTTCCACCTGTGCCAATTTCCCACATTTGTTTCAGGTTTCAGTTGCAGTTTTTTTTTTAAATAAAGCTCCCACTGATTCTACATTATGTTAAGTTACATGTTCATTATATAGGTAATTTAAGGAGTCATTAAATTATATATGTATACTAGTAATAAAATATAGACGTTATTGCTCATGACAATACCACCCCCAACCCCACGGACACAAACCCCTCCCACACCCCTGGTCCAGGTCCGTCTTGCATTAAACTGGTCCATGATGCTATATAGGTTGAAGACCTTGTCTCTACACATGTATTGCTCTATGAAGACACAGACTTGAATCAACTGCAACTAAAAGAGGGAGTCGTTTTTGTTAGGAAGTCCATTTAGCAGATTTATACGACCTACGCTTCATTTTTTATCCATGGATTCCTGAGCTGGATTGGCTTATTTTCACACCATTTGACCCGATCGTCTATTTGGCAGTTTTAGTGACGTCAAACATGCTGAAACTTCTCAGCATTGACTTGTTCAGGCAAAAGTTACAATGAGCATTTGGTAGATGGTAGGAAATATTCCAACAAACATTTGTGTTTTTTTTACATCAAATTTTCCAATTGCAGGCACCATACAAACTCATTTACACATAAGAACAATTAAGTCTGCCTATGTGTATGTTTTTATAAGTTGGGAGAAAAACAAGAGTACCCAGAAGAAGTTCGAAGAGAACAGACGGTAGCTTGATTTCAGGATAAAACTGGGGATTGTGGAGCCGTGGGGGTGGCAACGCTCATACACCCAGCACACAAACCTCCAGTCAATTCCCTGCAAATGCGAATGCTAATGAAAGTGAATAGTGAATTCTCTGACCTTGTTTGCTAGCAGGATAAGGCACACACCGATCCTCCATGCAATCCCATATGAGCCCTCGCTCACATAGTCGTCTGGATTCTTCCGACTGGCGAATGGGAAAACACCTGTAGTTGGATTTGCACCAAAACACACACACAGAAATGAGTTCGGTGATGAAGCTGGGCACTCCACACATGTGACACTGTGCTGACGATAAGGGGCTGGGTTGTGGATGTTCACAGCCTTAATCAGTCTAGGAGACTTTCCAAAGATCTCTTCCAGAAACAGACTGTCTTAATGAAATCACTATCTCCATCTACTATTACTTTGGCAGTGTGGATCCGTCAGATTACGAAATGTAGCCGAAATGATTATTAGGCCATATTGTGTCCAGACCACAAAACATCTGTCTGTGAACATTTATAACAATAATGACCAAAAAATAAATAAATGGTATGACTAGATCTTGTATGACGCCAGTGAAGTAAAGGCAGCGTGCTAATTTGAGATAATGAAGTCGATACTGACCCATTCTTCCTGTGGGGCAGAGCATGTCTGCGAATCATCTGCGGTTCCTGGCATCTACACTCTGTGTGGTTGGCAACCCTGATCAGCATCGGCTCAGGCCCGTATTTAAACGGCACCACGCTCAAAAGCTGAAAGAGACAGAGCCACCAACAACAACAACAAAAGATTTAATAGCCAACGCCAACAATACGATTACTGAGAACGATGAAAAACACCTTTATAATTAAATTAATAATCTATTTGTCCTCTTTTCTATTATATCTATATCCAAAAATCCATATAGGGTCAAATATTCAGGTGACTATACAGAGAGCACATGGTAATTCTAGAGAAATGTGTAAAGAGGCAAACTAGATAACTAATTCATATTGTACAGTACTTTTTTTTTTCGGTTTCGGACTTTCAGGATTTCCTGTTAGAGCACAGTATTAATAGTTCCAACAATAATGCAAATAGTCCAGGTCCGGAAGCTGCAAAGCATCCCCAGACCATCACACTACCACCACCATTTTTGATTGATTTGATTAATTGTTAAAATGAATGAACCCTTCTTATGGAATTCTGTGTTTTATTTAACGGGAGCACACCTTCCAAAAAGTATACCTTTTGTCTCATTTGTATGCAAAATATTTGCCCAAATGTCTTGGGGATAATCAAGATGTTTTTGTGGGGAAATGTAAGTCGAGCCTTTGTTTTCTACTTGCTGTAGCTTTTACTTCAGAACTCTCCCATAGATGCCATTTTTGCTTATTAATCTCTTTCTTGTTGCTGAACCCTGACCTTAACTGAGGCAAATGAGGCCTGTAGTCCTTTAGATTTTCTGGGTTCTTGTATGAGCTCCCGGATGAGACGTTGTTGTGGTGTTGGAGTAATTCTGGTAGGCCGACAACTCCCATGAAGGTTGAACCCTGTTCTAAGCTTTCTCTTAGCGGATTATGGCTCTCACAATGTTTCGCTGTAGTCAAACTATCATCGGTAGCTCTAAATACCGATGTGTTCACGCGTTCGCCTTGCAGTCCAAATCCTATTTAAAGCACAAATCCAGGTCATCTAAGAAATGGCTTAAAGCCATTGAATGTTGAACCGAGATCAACCGAGATTTGGGAAGCCGTAATCAGAGACAAACATGTGGAATGACAGAGACCTGGAGCATTTTTGTACTAAAAAAGAGGAATATTAGTGCTAAATCAAGTAGACAGTGTTGTGCTCAGGGTGCTTAAACAAAGTGTTAATGAAGTAGTGCATTTTTTTCCTATTTTTCGCAAATAAATCACGATTGTATCAAATTTTTTGTCTGGGTGTTAAACATATACCCTTGACATGATCAGTAATTCCTGACGGTACACAGGAATAATCCTGTATCCTGTAAAATACCACAATAAAAATCGCTTGAGGGTCATGTGGTTGGTAAAGTAACGTCGCATTATATCAAAAATCATATTTCAATTAGTTCCTATTGCCATAAGTTGCCATAGTCTGGGCATCTCTGATTTAGAGGTAATAAACTGTATAAAAAAAAAAGCGCTGTAAAAGCAGAAGTGGTATAGAAAATGAGAGATCAGTACTATTTTGTCGACGTAGGTGGTGCTCGTGTTGCGGCACGTGACGCCTTCTTTGTTGCAGCAGCCGCTACATCTGTACACGGAGACACACGGCGGCTTGAAGAACATGTCGTTGTTGGTGCCGAGCTCCTGAGCCGCATCCACGCAAGTCTCCCGGGGCATGCACTGCGTTTTCTGCCACTCTTCATCAATGGCTAGGGAGAAAGAAAGAAAGAAAAAAAGCATATATAGAGTCATTAAACAGACCTTCAATTTCAAGAGGGTTCAGACAGACAGACAGACAGACAGACATTTTAATGCTAACAAAATGCATACGTCTTTCTTTTCCTTTCCTCTTAATAAATATTGCTTTACATCATATGCCATCCTGCGAGTCCAGCTTTATAAAGGGTCCAGAAATTGTTGACCGATGCTCTTTGTAACATCGCCAAGATCTTGCTAATCTCCCAACACCATCTCTTCCCAACCCTGCAGCTCAGTATGTCTCAACAGCCCTTACCTATATTTCCTCATTAGCTGAAAGTGTACTCAATGTATGAATCGATGTGGCTTCTTCATTGTTCCTCCAATTGACCCATGAAGATTTTGTATTTCTTTTTTCTTGGCCCCTTTAATTTTTTGACTTTCTTCCCAGTTCAAACAGCATCTAATTTTGTTTGATATCATCTATATAACCGGGTGCAACACATGTAATTCAGGACAAATGTTTCATTGTTTAACCTGTGTTTATGTATGTGTGTGTGTTTATATATCTGTACTGCTACCTTTGAGTACCTCCAGACTGTAAGAGTTGGCAGCAAAG
Source organism: Silurus meridionalis (assembly GCF_014805685.1). Classification (NCBI taxonomy): domain Eukaryota; kingdom Metazoa; phylum Chordata; class Actinopteri; order Siluriformes; family Siluridae; genus Silurus; species Silurus meridionalis. The sequence goes on from NC_060909.1 coordinate 16,379,828, forward strand.
CGTGTGAATCTGTGCGATCCCACTGAGGCCGAACGGAATTCTGGGAAAGCGGCCGAGTCGATGTGCTTCAGCTTTAGACGACACCTCCACAGCTTCCAGTCTGGAAAGTCGGTCAACATGAGCAGCTCATCCAGGCTAGCAGCTGACCTGATGTCCTTCTCCCACTTCTCCTGGTTTATGTCCTGCATGAAGATAATGACTAATGACTGGAAGACTCAGACTAAGAAAAAGGCCAATAATGTTTTCAAAGACTTTTTTTTAAATAACAAATACAAGAAGAATGTGCTGAGTTTCACCACAAGAGGGAAGCAGAAGCACGTTTAAATGCTAACACACAGATTTTTTTTTTCCCCTCAAAAAAGATAATCGGACCATCTGACCTAGCAATGTAGGTTTATTCATAGATATATAAATTAGAATTTATTGTGTTGCATGCGAATAAGTTGCAATGAAACACATATAGTTTAATAATCTCACTGCAGGAATGATCCATGATGTCACTTATTAGGTCCTTCACTCTTCATATATCAGATATTATCCCAAAAAATTATGTGTGTGTGTGTGTGTGTGTGTGTGTGTATATATATATATATATATATATATATATATATATATATATATATATATATATATATATATATATAAACTTTTGCCAAGATTTTGGAACAATACTGTATAAAATGCTTAGAATTTGATTTCAAGCACACGATTTTCTCTTCTCACATACAAATGCAAAGTGCATACAACTATCGTTCTTTTCTTTCAACAGCTTTCAGATCTCACCCCAATGTTTCTGGGAGTGGCTCTGGATCTATTACAAGCCTGTCCAGGATAAGTGAGTGAGTCATTATTCAGATCCGAGACAAGCTACACTTGTTAATTGCAGCCACATTAGACCCAAAGGGAGAAGGGGGGGGGAGGCAAATGTAGCTCATTTAACAAATACTAGTGTCATAGATTAAGTCAGTGGCTGGGCCTTCATTGAAAGAAAAAAAAAAAACAATGCGTCACGCGGTATAATTCATTGTTTTTCTCGGTCAGGGATTAAAGCGTTTCCAAGAGTCGATCCACAACGCACCATATACGAGGGCAGATGTTCCTGCGTTTACTTTATCATCATTAATGAGGTTGATTGGCTCAGAACTGTCGTCTCTTTCTCTTTCCTATACAAAGCAGCATCTGGAACGAGACACCGGCACACAGATCATCCTTTGAGAGCAAGCCCACCCGAAACAGCTGGGACACGCAATCCATGCTGGAACATGAATCCATTAGCTCAGAGTGTGGAGCGCATTTCCCCTCGGACCTGCTCGGATGCGCAGAAAAAAAGCTCACTGACCAAAAGTTAGGATATCAGCATGAGCAGAGATCTTTTAAAACCCATTCACAAACGGCATCAGATCATCGAGGGGCCTGGAAGCAGCAAGTAGCAACAAATCTTTTAGCTTTCGGATTTCAGACATCACGATTGCTCAGCTTTGCCAAATGATTAGCGAAAGCTGGAGGATTTTTAACAGGCAAGCCTTTTGGAAACTGAATGAAACATGGATGGTCCTAGACTCATGTTTAGTCCAGGAAGCGCAGTTTACAGTATAGTTAAAGGATAAGGGAGGAAATGTGGGTGGTCCGACTGCAGATTACGGGGTCCGGAAAACACAACTACAACGCAGAATGTTACAGAAACTCTACAGAATGTTACAGAAAGTAAATCGCGAGGTTGGAATGAAAAATTAAGTTCACAGAGAAGACAGAACCTCAGCCCGAAGCCATACTTTGTTGGATTTCCAAATAAGTCTTAAAATGCACTCCAGTGGCATGAGGGGAAAAACAATACAAAAACCAAAGCTCTGGCCATCAGGTCCATCCAAAATCCCTAAACCACAACCTCAATAAAAAAAAGCACAGCCAAACCCTTGTACCATTAGCACTCGACACCGTGTCCTACGAATGAAACGGCTTCAAAGCAGATTGCAATAACGGCTTGGCGTCCAGTGTGTTTACTACACACTAAGTGGATCTGACTTGGACGAGAACCCTGTCATGGATTTGTGAGATTGGAAAGTCGCAGGGATGCAGATGAGCTTTTGAGGGGCTTCAGGAAAGGCAGAAAGAAGGGGTGGCTGAGAAAGAGATAGCAAAATAGCTAAAAGTAAAAAAATTTAAATGGCGTTATCCCCATAATGAAATTGAGGTGGAGACCTTTATCACATGCGCTTTAAACATTTCCGCTAGTACTCCAAAGTCACGTCGAGCGCACACACACAAACACAACACACTGAGCATAGGCCCTAAGTATATTGGACGCCTGCCTCTCTGTTACACATTACCCAGCCTTTAGGTAAATACACACTTGTTTACTACAACTGCAAACAATCTGTTTGCATTTGAACAAACCTGGACGTAAGCAAAGGTCGCATTATGATTATAGAGATCCGTGTACCACAGTCTCCTTTTCGAGACTTCATGAGATCAGAAGAACTATGCAGTATGACCATTGAAGGACATTAATATCACTATGGACTTTAGTCCATAGTTTGAAACAGCTCGGTTACCAGGTCAGTTTATCTAGTTCAGTTACTATGGCAACTGTGACTCTAAACTGTTTGCTGGAACTAAAAAGAAACTTGGTTTAAAGCCCCAGTTTTCTAATTGGGTGATATATAATATGTCATTTTTCCCATGTGGTTGTGAAGCTCAACCCACCATCATACACACTGTAGAGTAAATCAATTAGGTTTTATAATATTTATCTCTTTTTTTCTTAGAGAAATGCCCCACTGGGACTATAGACAGGGACGATATGATTAAAGACATCCTAAGGACATGAGGCTCAGTGGGACACAATGAGGTAGAAACTTTCCTTTTAACTGTTTTCATTCCCGGACCTCCTCTGCCCTGTGTATTGCAAATCCTGGAAGTCTCCTTGGCTAGAGTGCAGCAATCAGAGAGAATGAAGAGCAGCTGGGAGAAGATAAAAGGAATTGCTAATTGATACCAATCTCCTCCTTTATACCACTCGCTCTCCAGTTCAACTTCTCATCCAAGACAAATACCAAGGGGAGACCTCAAGCACATAATCCTTGCAAACTCAACATCTTTTCATCACTTTTTACCACTTGCCTCCTCCAAGCAAACCATTAATAAATACCCATATTCCTACACTAATCTTATTATTCTAGTTGATCAAATTCATATGAAACTAACCCCCTGGCCATATTTAAGTAACCAAATTGACTTCAAGTGCAAGATAAGCAACAGTTTTATTATGCAGTGTGAGCTGTGTTTGCTCGAGGCGACTGAACTGGCAGCTTATCAAAACTCGATGTCAAACCTGCACAAGCATGTTGAGGTAAGTTAATAATACTTTTACGGTATTATTAAATACCGTGTCTTTCTTTTTTTTAACCCCGTCAGGACCCAATAATTGGGATTAAAATGTACAGAAAGCACAAAAGAGAGGGCGCTATGTTTTAGACTCTTCATGCATCCGTTTTACACAGTGCTCATGGTCTTTTAGTTGTCATAATGTGACGAGTTCTGAGGCATTGCTGTATTTTTAGTTACCGTAATTGTTGTACTGTTGTATATTTCTGGTTTGTACCAGGATTGGAATTTAACACTAGACTTGGGGCAAAAATATGAATACACTTTTATTTTTTTTGTCACGATTTAAGTGTCATGAAATAAGTGAAGTGTACTATTTCAGAGTAGATCTGTTGATGCGGCATCAGATTTGAGCGTTACTGTATAACACACTTTTGTTAAGAATGCAGCGTCCAATCGAATTGGTTTGATTCGTCACTGATAAAACCGCCGGTTGTTAACACAACTTTCAATTCTCTCATTACAATGAATTACATTATAACAGATTTTTTTGTGTGTGCGTAACTCACATTAGACTAATCATGGACTGTTTTTATTTTTGCATTGCACTTTTCAACTAGTTTGAACTACACTTGAATCCCCCACCCCACCCCCTGCTGTTACAAAGTAAATTTAATATATTGAGTAAATTTAAAATGAGCTACTTTTACTTTAGATTTTTAGACCAATAACCTGTACTATACTTTCAAATTTGAGTGAAGTAACAGTACGTTAACTCGTGTATAATATATGAATACTTTTTCCACCTCTGCTCACCAGACTGAGCAGGTTTACATCCCTGGAGATGCATCCCCTTGCCAAGATCTTGTGATCTCTCCGGGAAACTCTTGGCACTCACCATTTGTGAGAACTGCACAGTTTAGGAGTATTCCTGGACAACCAACAGTTCCTCATACCATTAAAGGACAAACTCAGGAGCAACATGAGGATTAACCAATCATTTCTACTCACAAAAACCACTCGGGTGCTTGTTCAGACACTTGTAATTTTGACTCCAATAGAGCATCTTGTACTACCATCAAGAATCCTCTCTGTACTGGTGGCCAGGTGGTAGAACCAAATCCCCCTGGCTCACTGGTCACAGGTTGTGCTTAACAAAGACTAAAGAACTACCGCTTCACCACCTAAATAAACCATTTGTTTTAAAAAATAGAAAAGAAAAACCTGTATCCTCCCCAGCAGGGGTTTTAAACAGATGCTACTCTGTAAACAGGGTGAACTAAATACCACCAAATACTCAGCAATGAATAAGGACATCGGCTCAAGGCTGGAAATAACCATAGATGCGATCTACAATAATTATTTCTCAGATTAACTGTTTCAAATAAAGACTCAAGACCCCCTTCATTTAAATTTATTTTGTGAAAGACCCATATACAGTATAAACGTTGTGGTCAACAGGCAGAAAGTCCATTGCTGTGGAAGGATGGTGGTTTATTTTTATATAAGAGAAAGTCACTGCCAGCAACCTTGGGGTGACCAAGGTCTCCTTTATAACATCAAAAGTTGTCAGCCATTTCTGTCAACACAGGACAATCAGATGCTTGTTCAGTATTTTTTATTTTTTTTAGGCTACTGTAACTTGGTCCTGTACTTTCAAGCACTATTCAACGTCTACAATCTAGAATGCATCCGCACAATTTGTTTCCCCGCACTATTGCCGCTATGCCACCCTCTATACCACGCGCTACTGATTTTCTGAAGTTACCAGCATCAGATTTTAACCACTGTTTACCTGCAAAGTCAAAAATGGACCTACAATCTTTTAGCACTCATAGACGGGTCCCACTATGGATGTAGTGAGGGAAGACATGCAGGTAGTTGGTTTGAAAGAGGCAGATGTAGAGGACAGGGGGGTATGGAGACGGATGACCCGCTGTGGTGACCCCTATTGGAAGAAGCCGAAAGGAGGAGGGGGAGACTATCTCTCAGGGTATGAGGAAGGTATGCATGAAGACTTCAGTTTAAGTTTAAGCATCAAGTTGGTAGAATGAACCAGTGTCAATATGCATTTATTGATAGTATTGTGAAAGCACTTCTTTGATTGTTTTGGTTAAGGCGTCTGCCAAATGCCATAACTGTATAACTTTTATGTAGCATCAGGGTTCTGGAGGAACGTTGTTTCATTTCACAGTGTATTGCATCAGCTATATATGGTTGAAATGACAATAAAAACTTCTTGACTTGACTTGAAGTAAAAGAACACCCACTGCTCTGAGACTGCGCTAGCAACTTTGCTATTGCAAGCTACGTTGGTGGCGAACCCCTACCCACTTTATGGTTTTTGTCCTCCTTGATGATGGTTACAAAATTAAACAAAATTAAAATTTTAAAAAGTCCTGAAATTTAGTTTCAATCAAGGACAAGGTGCAAATGTAAGGATAAATATACACTTTAGCCATAACATTAAGCCCACTTGACTATTATAAACATGTCATGTTGCTTAAAACATTCTTGAACGAATTGGAAAAAAAGTCACCAGAGAGTGGTTAGTATTTTTTTTACCAGCCAAGTGGCTAGCCACCCCTAGCGATCACCACCTACCACCCTGTTTCCTTTGCTGAGGATGGTGCTATACCTCTCTGCCCCATTAAGGATGCCATTTTGTTTCCCTGTCCCACTGAGGACATTGCTCTTCCTTACCTTCAGCTGAGGGTGTCTACCTTCCTCCCTGTTTTGCTGAGGAAGTCATTTTTCCTCTCAGTGGACCTTTGATCGGATCCCAGAAAAGGCACAATTACAGATTCTAGCATTGCCATTGGCATCACTCCGTCTCTTGGCTTCTCTTTGGATGTCACTTGGACTTTGGCTGTGGACGTCGTTCAGCCTACCTACTCTGCCGAGGTCATTACGTCTACCACTTCTGCCCTCTCTAGCTTCGCAGAGAACACAGCTCCCACTCTTGCTTTGCAAAGCAATTTGCTCCCCCCTCAGGCTCTATCTCATCCTTTATGGTTATTGTTAGGCTTACTATCAGGTTATGGTTTTCTTGTTTATGCTTCACGTTTGTTTAGTGTTTGGTTACTGTATTTTGTACATTCGCACAATAAAGTTCATCTGCACAAAATAGGCTAACTTGGTGTGGCAAATCATAGAATGTACGTCTATGAAAAACTTATTTAATAAATACTTATTTAATTATTTAATTTATTTATGGTTATTTGTTCTAAATCAAGATCTTGATGTCTGCAGGCTTGCTTCCACCCAGAAAATTTCCCCAAATCACGAATGGGGCACCGTGAATCCTGGCCTAATGGAATTCTAATTGCACTTGTTGCAATAAAAAAAAGAATCAGTAGAGTTAAATTGGACAAATGTGTTCACTTCCCTTGAACGTGAAACATTTAGAAAGTCCAGATCATGTGGAATTTGGCTCAGTGGTATGTTTGGGGTTTTGCAAAATACATTTGATGATGAGTCACAATTGGTAGCCTGCAGATTTAGTTTTAGGTTGTTTTTGTTTATCAGGAATCTGTTTTTAGGTGCTACCCTTGATGAAATTTCAACATTTAACACGAATAGACTTAGGTTACAGTCAGAATACTAAAGTGGATTAATCTTGATCATGGGAAATTTTAATCTGATGCAGGTGTGAATGAGTAAAGTTGGGTATAAGTAAGAGGTCAGAATACTGAAAGTGGATTAATCTTGATCATGGGGAATTCTAATCTGATGCAAGTGTGGATGAGTAAAGTTGGGTATGAGTAAGAGGCCCAAGTATATGTGGTTGAATTTCATGGCTGTTTTGAACTACCACCTGTAACCATGAACCCACATTTTATTTATTTTATTTACTATGGGATTAATTTATATTGTTCCTATTTTGTTATTGTCTGAATATATATATATATATATATATATATATATATATATATATATATATATATATAGTGACTCACCATCATAAGCATTAAACACTTTATTAGCATTATTCTTCATGTTCTTAGAATGTATAGCCTGAATCAATAAGAGAATTGAAATACAACCATGAGGACTTCTTCATCTCTACACTCGGAGCCCCATCAGACCACATGCGCCTAAAATGAATGGATTCTGTTTCTCCTCTGTTGAAATAGCAGTGAATTATAGTGACGGATGTTTAAGACTGAAACACATGCACACCCACAGACCAGAATTGGGACACCTGACTTTTCCAGCCAAATGTGGCTCTTCCCCAAACTGCTACCACAAAATCAGAGGCACACAATTGTAAAAAATGTCTTTTGTCTTTCACTTGAAGTACAAGACCCAAACCTGTTCCAGCATGACAATGCCAGCTCAATGAAAATATGTTGTACATGAATTGTAGTGGAAGATCTTGAGTGGCCTGCTACAGATTTCTGACCCTAATCCTATTGAATAGCTTGGAGGGGTAAACTCTTAAGATGACAGCAGCCCAGGCCTCCTCATTCTACATCAGAACCTGACTTTACTAAAGCCCTTGTGGCTAATTGAGCACAAATCTCCACAAGCCCATTCCAAAATCTAGTGGAATATCTTTTCAGAAGAGTGGAGGTTATCAGAACTGGACTGAATTTGGAAATTGGATTTTCAAAAAGGATGTGGTCCGTCCATATAGTGTACACTAGATACACTAGTAATTAAATTTTAATGAGTATGCCTAATAAAGGATTGGGTCACAGCTGTTGCACAGCTGGCTAATCCATCGGTTATACTATTCTCCAGACAAGATATACAAGCGTATAGGGAAATTCTTACAAATTTGAAATGAAATCTCTAGTGACGTTGTTGGGGAATTGCCTTTTTCTTTACCATGTTTATTTATATACCACTTCTCAATTTGAGCTGAAAATGTATGTACATATGGAATCACTAATGTACTATTTATACATATTTAGGGTTACTACCAGTTTGGACCCACTAATATAAATTTGCAATATTCTAGGAGGATATTAGTGGACCCATGAATGAATTAGAGTCTATGGGAGTAGTTGGCTGGGGGGAAGAGTAAGATTTATAAACATTACTCACTCTGATGGAAGCCAGGACATCCGTCGCAAGCAGCAGTAGTCTGACATATGCAAGCAGCAGCACGTGAAGCCAAATGGAAAGCAGAGTCCGCATGTTGTACGTCTCCTGGCCTCTGGGGTCCAATCTATCGACGGATTACTACAACTACAAACTAGCAGTCCCTTTTACACACAGGAAATACGCAGTACTCAGAGTTTTCCAAGACTCCCCCCCACACACACACATTCAAGGTCACTTTGTTTTACACATACGCAAGGACAAATCGGATGGTTCCTCTGTACAGACAGAGTAGACACCTCAGGAGCCAAATGGAGTTTCCTGTTTTAACCAAGCTGAAGTAAAAAAAAAACAAAACAAGCCACACACATCTGGGAGTGCTTTAAATCTTCCTCAGTCGGAGGAGAAATCCCTTCCTTTGCTCTTTTGCTTTAATAATTCAAAAGGAATCCATCCTGGATTTGGCATGGGTGTTCAGAGATGGCACACCCACCCCACTGCTGCACCGTGAGCGAACTTTCATGCATGTGTGCTCGGCGTATGTCCGTGCGCAGGAGACCAGACGAACGATCCGGTACGGAGCTCAGATCTTCCCATCTGCAGCCACGTGCACGCTGGTGGCAGACAGGCAGGCTGGCATATCCGTATCCCATTCGAGCTGCTGCTGCGCAAAGCTCCTCATTCGCTCCTCATGCATACACACAAGCAACATGTGGTTTTAAATGTGAACCAGACCAGCATGCAAAAGAGAGAGGGGGGATGGGGGGGTGGAAGAGAGACGGGGGAAAAAAGAAGGCTGGAATCCCATCCCTAACACAGCAAGGCTACGCAATAAGAGGCAGGGCAAAAGCTGAGTCATTGCTTCACATGTATATGCATGTGTGTGTTCGTCACATCATCTGAGTTTCAGTAAACGAATTGGAAATACAACACGACGACGGGACGTGCTTTCAGTACTTTTTTAATGGGTTGTATAAGGTGCTTTTAGTGGCAGAAAAGGTCACTCTAAAAACATACAATGAACAATTAAATCCAATCAGCCTTCATTGGAAAAAGTCAGTAAGTGCAGCTTATAGAGTGGATAATATTTAAATATTTCAGTAGAATATATATATATATATATATATATGAAATTGGAATTCATTCATTCAAACATTTACATTGTTCCACCTATTTTCGATTGCCAGTGTTTTGCTCTCTCGAATCCATTTGTGCACGTTCGGTAGTCCGCAATGGTTTGCTCGATCTCCTCGTCAGAGTTCATGACAAATGGGCCTATAATCGAAGGACACAGATGCAAAAGATTAAACTTCAAGCCACGGTTTGCTTAGCACACTGGATTTAAAAAAACAGTAAGCATTTGGAATTGTTGAACGCCTTAGCTATTGATTCTTTCTTCACGGACACCAGATTATTTGTAGAGATTCTGCCAGGGTGATTCCATTTTTAAATATCCGATCAAAATTCTATCAGGGTTCAGTCGTTAACAGAATACCAAGCTATCCCAAGGACATCCCTTTTTTGCAATATTTAGTCCCCAATTTCTAGCTGTTAATAATGATCTCCACTCTTCTGGAAAGATGTTCCACTGGATTTTTGGAGTGCGTATGTGAAGAGAAGGTGGTACCAGTTGAGCAGTGCGAGATGTGATGAGGTCTTTGAGGTAAGATGGCGCTGGTCCAGAACTTGGGCACGACTTGTGTTCAATCTGCCCAAGTTCTCCACACCACCCCACTGCTGCGCTCCTTCACTGGCTTCCAGTAGCTGCACATAGCAGATTCAAAACACTGATGCTTGCCTACAAGGCCAAAAATGGACCATCTTACCTCAGAGACCTCATCACATCTCACACTGCACCACGCTGTCTGAGATCCTCCAGCACTGCTCGACTGGTACCACCTTCTCTCAGAATGAGAGGTAAGTATACTTCAAGGCTCTTCTCTGTTCTGGCACCAAGGTGGTGGAATGAACTTCCCCTAGATGTCCTTACAGCAAAGTCCCCAACTATCTTAAAGCGACGGTTGAAGACCTACCTTTTCCTGAAACACTTAAATTAGCACTTTCCAAGTTTGCGTTGTAGAATTCAAGAGTTATATTCATATTACGTTTGTAATCTTGTGTACCAGTGTAGATTTATTCATTGCTTGAGGCACTTTTGTACATCGCTCTGGATAAGAGCGCCTGCTAAATGTCGCAAATGTAAATGAAGATTTGTGCTCATCCAGCCCCGAGTGTCTTAGTAGGGTTGGCCTCATATATAGCGGACCACTTCAAGTCGAAATCATGTACACCATATCTTCATGCAGCAGGCTTTGTGCACATTGTCATGCTGGAACAGGTTTGGGGTCTCCTAGTTCATGTGAAGGGGATCCAAAGACAATTGTGTGAATCACATGTGGCTGGAAAAGCCAGGTGTCTCAATACTTTTGTAAATATAATGTATCACTGCACTATGTTTCACAGGTCAATCCAAATGATTTCTTGACCCTCCTGTAGGTGCTCATCTATGACTCTATAGCCTATCTATGACTATTCTGGTGTTAAAAAAACATTTTGATGTGTGTGATCAGGTGATAATTTTTGATAATTTAACAGCCACCGTTTAGGCACATTATTGTGAACACCTGCCTAATATTGTGTTTGTTTCCCTTTTGCTGCCAAAACAGTCCTGACCTTTCGATCGTTCGCCACTATTCCTTTCTTGGACCACTTTTGATAGATTCTGAGCACTGCAGACCAGGAAACATCCCACTGTGGTTTTGGAGTCGTCTAGACTTCACAATTTGTCAAATTTGCTCAATTCCCTTCGGCCATTTTTCCTTCTTTGAGGACAAACTGTTCATTTGCGGCCAAATAAATATTTCCCACCCGCTAACAGGTGCCACAATGAAGAGATAATCAGTGTTATTCACTTCACCCGGTTTACTTGATCGGTGTACATCTTATTTCAAACCGAAGATCGTGGACTGTAGAGCCAATAGGAAAATGATTGTAGATAATGTCAACAGTCTGCTACAATGACTTATGACTATGGTTTGTTTCTGATCACCATCACTGCACCATTGTTTATCTGTAATAAATGGACATTCGGTGCAACCCAGATGAGTATGGGTTTTCTCAAGGTTTCTTCCTGATGCCATCTTGGGGAGTTTTTCCTTGCCACAGGCTCGCTCATCAGGGACAAACTTACACTTATACACAAAATATTCATTTTTTTATCACCACGTTGTCTGCGTAAAGCTGCTTTGAGACAATGTTCATTGTTAAAAGCGCTATACAAATAAAAACTAATTAAATTCAAAGACATTTCTCCAAACCGATTCTGTGACCACAGTACACAAATAGTTTATATTTGGGGAAGGGGTTGCTCAGTGGTTAAGATGTTGGATTTCTGATCAGGTCATGAGTTTAAATACTACCATCACCAAGCTGCTACCACTGGGCCCTTAACCCTCAACTGCTCAGCTGTATATATGAGCTAATTGTAAGTCACTGCTGATTGGTGGAAATGTAACTGCGTAGGCCGTGTGTACCATGCTTCACCACTGGTTCATTGATAGGTTCTCCGCCATCAGAGCAAAGTGTGCCTCCTCGACTCCCTGGCAACAACACAAAATATTTCATCTGTTAAACAAATTAAAATACAGTGTAAATGAAACTAAAGGCGCAAAAAAGAGAGGCTTTTTGTACCTTATTTTTCACTTGAATACAGTCACCATCCTCAAAAACCACAGTGTGGTGAGGTTCGACTTTCTTTTGGTCTCCTTCCGGCCCTAACAAACGCAAGAACAACACTGAAAACACAGAATTACACAACTTGTCGTTAATAACTGGCAAGCGATGACCGACAATTCCTCTGGAAACAGGTCTTTTGTGCGGTGGTTTAGAAGAACGTCTGGGGAGGAAAATAAAAATATTTTGCCTTCCCTTTGATTCATAGCTTTACTCATTTTTCAGATGCTGAATGATTGTTGTGGATGCCTTCATCCAACACAGCTGCTCGACTTGTTTTGCGCTAAATGGTAACGCGGTGGTTTCAACTTGAATGTCGAATATTTTTTTCTTTACTTCTCCTTCTTCTCAATTCCAAATCATCTGCTAACAATTATGTTAATTATACAGTCAACAACTTATACTCGAAGGAGCAAACGTACAACGCTTTTATGTCAGTCGGAGATAACCTCTGAGATTTGCTCGGAATTAGTTGAAACACTCGAAACGAGTCAATATTTGCGATCAGATAACGTTTAATTGGAAGATTTCCCGCGTTCGTCAGTGATCCAAGCAGAATGTTTCATGTGCAAGACTTAATGTTTTCGTTCTCTCCCCCATTTTAATTTGGAGCTGATAAAAAAAAAATAAAAAAAGTAGGAACATACACTCCCAAAAAAAAAAAAAAAAACCTCAAAAAACATAAATGTGCTATTCACCTCAACACGTTCCTTGGAGGTTTTAGCAGAGCTTTGCACTTTTTCCTCCTTGTTCATTATAAAGTTTGGCTGAATTATGACCGTGACGACGAGATTAAAGAAAAAAAAAACATTTCCTATACACGTTTATAATCTGACAAATGGAAAACATTGCACAGAAACTGAAAACCTGATAAGTGCGTTAATTGTGCGATATAAAGACGTGATGCAACTGGCCTGGGCTCGAGAGCCTCGCGTTTTTTCCCCCGCGAAACGTCTCCGTGTACTCTCCAGCTTGGAAAAATTCATCAACTAATGACCGTGTCGAAAATCCACCCCCTCAACCTGGAATTCATCAAAAGCGCCTCAATAAATCAACACTTCAAACAGTGCTATAGTAACTGCTCCTCAGGCCAGGGGTGTGCGCTGTTGCCGTTGGAGTGAGATCACAGAGGAAACCCTCGTAGGTCCAAGTGGAAATCAAGATATACTCAATGTTTGCAGGGAAGACGAGACGATTCTAAAGAGTCGGGATTGTGAGGTTGTTTTAAAAAAAAAAAAAAAATAAACACTACTGTATGTTGTGATTTTTATACAAAAGCTTTCTTGTGTGTGCATGTGAAAGGAAGTTTGTACTTACCGGTGTGTACAATTCCCGAGAGCGTGTAGATAAAAGCCGTCCAACCTATTTAGCACAACAGAATACGATTATAGATTTCCAACATATAATATATATATAGAAGTGCTGAGTGTGCATAATGCATTTTCATGCATTTAATGCATTATAATGCATTTTCATTCAGACCATTCTCTGAGGTTTCGTGTGCATGCATGGGAGCCATTCCCCGAACAGCCTCATAACTTCTACAAGAATATACACTCGATCTTATTAATGCACTCATACTATTAAATCTGTTGCTTCTCCGTGGTATAAGTATGAAAGCATGGCCTTAACACTGTTTCTGACACAATCAAGGTATTTGAAGCATTAAAATGGATCTTTAATTTGAACTATCCTGTAAGGTAACAATAGGGGTGTTGGGGGAGGGTTAAATTGCTCATGTCAAGCAATAGAAGGTCTTCTGTTTAACACTTGTGGTTCCTAGTGGGCATTAAAAGCTTAATTCGCATCTCCTACTGAGGATCAGACAAATGCCAGTGATCTTTATTCATGCATGTGGCATCATGTGGCAACAGCACTTAATATGCTGTTGGCCCACCCTTTGCAGCTTTAACTCTCCCGAAAAGGCTTTCCACAAGATTTAGGAGTGTGTTAATGGGAATTTTTGAGCGTTCTTTCAGAAGCGCATTTGTGAGGTCAGACACTGGTGTTGGACGAGAAGGCCTGGATAGCAGTCTCCGCTCTAATTAATCGTCGTGTTCTATCGAGTTGAGGGTCAGGACTCTTTGCAGGCCAGTCAAGTTTTTCCACATCAAACTCACTCATCCATGTCTTTACAGATCTTGCTTTGTGCACTGTTGAGCAGTGATGTTGGAACAGGAACGGGTCGTCCCCAAACTGTTCCCACAAAGTCGGAAGCATGAAATTGTCTAAAATGTCTTGGTACGCTGAAGCATTAAGAGTTCCTTTCACTGGAACTAAGGAGCCCAACTCTTGAAAAACAACCTCACATCATAATCCCCCGTCCACCAAACTTTACACTTGGCACAATGCAGTCAGCCAAACCGCCAAACCCAGATTCGTCCTTCGGATTGCCAGGCAGTGAAGCGTGATTCGCCACTCCTCTAGATGTTTTTGCATTGCACTTGATGTAAGGCTTGAAATGCAGCTGCTCGACCATGGAAACCCATTCCATAAAGCTCTACGCACTGTTCTTCAGCTAATCTACACACTATATACACTACAATAGCACACTGGGTTCCATTCCAGTCGGCCAAGATGAGGGATCTGAGCGCATACTTACCACAACTAGTGCCAGCGTCAGAGTAAGTCACCACCTGTCCACAAAGAAACGGCCATGGAATATTGTTCTCGAACGAGTTTTCAAGGTAATGACCATGAACATGAGATAGGGGTGGGCCAAATCAGGAGAAGTTAGTTGTTTGTGCCAAAGAGGAAAGAGAGTTGGCTTTTTTTTATTATGAATAAAAAGGTAATATTTTAAATGTAAACGACTCTTACATTTATAGACTATAACAATAAATACGTTCTGATGCTTGGTAATTGGGACACTACTACTTCTTTCGGCTTCTCCCATTTGGGGGCGCCACAGCGGATCATTCGTCCCCATAATCTCCTTCTCTCCTTCCTGGTGGCTCCATCTCGCATTCTCCCACCGATATACCCCATGTCCCTCCTCTGCACAAGTCCAAACCATCCCAATCTCGCCTTTCTCACCTTGTCTCCAAAACGGGCAGCTACAGAAAGTCAGTGGAAGGAGCATAGTAAAGGTCTGGTGTGGAAGAACTTAGGAAGATCCAATTCTGGATCAGCTGCTGAGCTCCAATAAGTTGATGTAGTCTAGTCTTGAGATAACAAGCTGAGTGGATGGAAACATACACATTCTCCTGATTGGAAATCAACAGATTTTCAACAATAGATTACAATCATGTAGCCCAGAGAAGTTCTCACCACAGTTGTAAATAGTGATTATATTGTATGAGTCGCCAAAATCCATCCTGTTCCTCTGATCTCCCTCATGCAGAGCCGTTATTTGCAGCTCTGCATTTAGTATTTGGTGCATCCTTCCTTTTGCAAACACACCTGAATGGCGCCATTACATTTTTGGAGCCAATGTTAATTCTGTTCATTCTGACCCCTTAATATACAAGAGGTTTTATTTACTGGAGCCGAATGTGAATCATTTTCCAGACTTTCGTGAATGCTCCTCTTTGAATGACCTTCAGGATGGAACGTCCACTTTTAGCGTGAATACTGTGGAAATTCCAGAGGATAATGAAAAACAAAAAAACACACCTAGTAATTTCCTTACCGCTGCTTTTGTCTAAATGAAGACGCTGTCGTGCAGAAGAGTCGTTTTCACCAAAAAAAAAAAAAAAAGGCCATCCAGCGGTATTGCATCTGATCGTCAGCAAGCAGACTCGTCTGATCCAAATACTGGAAACGTTTGTGGCTGGGTCAATACCGAATTGTAGTACAAGCCGATCTGACGTCTTTGTGGAAACACTGTTTTGACCGGGTTCGCGACACGAGGAAGATGTTTGTGTTGTCTATTCGAAGCGAAAGTTGGGGCCGGCGGTGTTTTCGCGGTCACGCTAATCGTTATGTGAGAGCGAGCGCGATTTCAGAAATGTAACCATGTTAAAAGCTTCCTCATGTCTACATTTTTTATCCCGTTGCTCAGCCAAAGCTTTACAACAGTCATCCTAAATAGACATCTGTGAATCGGGAACAGCTGGCACCACTTTCACCAGATCTGTATTTATTGCCAGTGCTTGATGGGGATATTAGGCCCCAAACACCACAGGCGCTGTTGTAGCTTGTTCATTGAGTTCTAGCGGTACAGACGGACGATTCTTACCCGAGGGGATTGGCTGCACGTGTTTCGCACCCTCGCTGAGACGGAAGTCAAGATATAAAGTTGGAGTTCTGGTGTAGATTTTTGACTAAAAATAAAAGAAAAATAGAAAGAAAAGAAAACATATAAATAGACTGTTTAAAATACATTTTGTGTAATGTGTATAAATTATAAACGTCCATCCATCTATCTAGCTATCCATCCATTCATCCATCACATCTATTTGTGTATTTGGGACAGTTTAATTATTAATGTTTTCCCCCCAACAATTGTTTAGACTTAAAAGGAACGAAGTCAGAATTACAAGAAAAAAAAGGCACAATTACAGGAAATAAACTCGTAATTGCGAGATTTTTTTTTTTTTTCTCCAAAAAAAGTTTGGGATCAATTTAAACTAATACATTAAGAAAACACCATAGAGTGTGTTTAAATGTTTTATTTATTTTTCAGAGTAATCTAAAATTCATTTTTATATTTTTAGTATGATTTTTTTTTATTTATTTTTATATTTATATTTGCATTTTGATGTAATATGTAAAATTGTTCTATTCTGTTATATGTAATATTGCTCCAATGCTCCAGAGATACTTTTAATGGTCTTCCAGTCTAAACATTTTAAACAGTGTGCTATTTTGTAACAGATGTTATTGAAAAGAACAACAGCGAGCGTCTGGTTTCAGGCAACACTTGGCTGTTTGACTGACCTAATTTAGTTCGAGTCCTGGGTCACTTCCACTCGTTTCTACCCCGGGGTAGCCTAGACTCAGCCGCAATTCTCATTTACAACATTAAAACCCTACTTCCACCCCCTTAAAATCTGTTCCCAATTTCCTGCTTTTGTCCGATAAAGAGGGGGAGCCGACTGATGATATCCTTACGCCTGCAATTTCCAGAGAAACACGAGGGTTTCCGAGTGAAACTGAATGTCAGGGTGAAGTTTTCCCATTTTAGGCATTGTAACTTTATACAGTCGTGAACCACTATCGGATGCTCACCTTGACCCCGAGTGCTTCTCCTGAAATGACCGCCACAGTCACGCCATCTTTGCTAGGCTTGGGTATCTGTTGGCTCTTCAACTCCTGGTACTGGGGTTCCACCATTTTATCAGCTTTTCGCAGGTTCACCCAAAGCTGAAGGCCACGCATCGGCTCGTCGGATAGCGGCATCTCCGCATGAACCACACCTCGTCCTGCGGTCATCCACTGCCGAGACGCACACAAACACATTTCAGCAAACTTGAGTAATCCCAATTTGTCATGTTTTATACGGAGTACCACAAAGTTTTGTACTGTGGCCATTTCTATTCTCTATGAGGCAAACTTTAAAGAGAGTGAGTTCAAAAATTAAGAAATTCAACATGTTCAAGTTTTCTCCCAAAAAAAAAAAGAAAAAAGCTCAAGTGACCTCAAGTAAACTTTAATTCGATTCGTTGTAAAAATAAACCGCGACATTTTTACTACCGCGGCTTAATGCGCCCCTTGGGGGTCCGTCTCTCTCGTTTCTCCGTTCCGCGATGGAAATTTCCATCCGTGCTCTCAGACCTGAACGCGCTACACTGTGATGTGAGTTATGGAGTGAAACACTGTCAGCAGCTTTCATAACCTCTGGTAGTGCGGTTAACCGAGTGCTGCTAAATCAGAGCAGACGTTAGAAATATGCTCTGCGGGGTACAGATATATATCACGTATCTATACTGTCCCCCGAATCAGAAAAAGACAGCTTTACAACATTTGAATGATGGAAACTGTTCCACAAGTATGATCACTCCATTGATATGCAGGTTTTATTGTAAGGTCTACCTGCAAATCCCCAGCCTCCAGTTTTCCATAGTGTCCACAAAAGTCCTCATGAGCTGATGAGCCACTTAGAAGGTACGTTACCTGTGCAGAAAAAGAAACATTCTTTTTTATACAATATATGAAGAACATCCCTCTACATTTAGTCCGCGTTTGCTTTTATAAGAACCTTCACTATTCTAGGAAGATTTCTAGTTCCACTAGATTTTGGAGATTTGTGGAGATCAGCCCATGTAAAGCATATCTTTTACCTCCTATAGTGCTGGCTTTGTGCACATAGGAACTGTCTCCCAAGTGAAGGAAAAATGTAATACTACCGAATCCAGCAACATCCTATACAGTTGTGTGTCTTTAACTTTGCTGTAACACCTTGGGGAAGAACCACATTTGGCTGGAAGAGTCAGGTGTCCCAATAGTTTTGTCCATAAAATGTATATGATGTAACATCATTAATCTGCACACACATTCAGAATCTTGTATCCTCAGAAAGAACGCGTTTCCTATTTCCGAGAAATTAATTCTGCTTTGTAAAGAGAACGACTTGTGCAATAAATACTGAGGGGAAAATCGTTTATTTCTTGCTGACTGGGTCCTTGGCGAATGAGCAAATTCATTCTGTTTCGGTGGAAAAAGACCAAAAGAAAGGACCAAAAAAAAAGCTCAGATTTGACATGAAACCAAAGAACACATTTGGAAAATAAATATCACCTCAGGAAACTGTTTGATCGTGTTAAATAACTGAATAGCAAACAGCTTGCATTACAGGAAGGATCGCTGGGAGACGAGGACAAAAGTCCACCTCTTTTATTTCTTCCCCCTGTACGCCCGCTGACCTGAAGCCTGAGAGCAGCCTGCGATCTCTGAACGCAGCTGTGAGTAACTGGTCATGTGTCTATTCGTGAGGAAACGCACCTGTTTTGCTGAGGCATCATGGGAATGGTGCCAAAAGCACTGGTTTATTCAGTCTTAAACCCTTAAGCTTGTCCTCCTAGGAGAATTTTAGAAGGTTTTATGAGGAAACCTATAGCGGTAGGAATGAGAACTTTGGAGAACCTTAACTTTCTCTTTACAAAGAAGCATTAAAGCAGGTGACTGAAAATTCCAGAAGAGGGCGCAGAATTTACGCACAATTTGGAACAAACATTATACTCAATCTTTATTGCGATTACAGATTTGGAAATGGACAAAAAAGTTTAAATACATTTATACCAAGCAGCTTAGGGGTCTTAACACCCTTTATTATTGTAGGACACCACTACACACTAGTAAGTAGGGATGGGGGTGGTTTACATTTTATCGATATCAATACCTGTACTTATCAATACTGTTACCGATACTACTCTCTATAATTTGGTGCAAAAAGACCTTATGTTAATAAAAAAATTGACATTTCTATTTTATTACTACTAAACTTTAGTACTGCATTTTACAAAAAGGCACATAAAGCACACTTTTAAAAGGAAAAAAGCCCTTCAAAAAAAAGAGATTTCCTTAGCATACCACAGAGGTCGACTGAAACTGATAGCTAGATCGGATCGTGCTTGTCAATAACCGTTTAATTAAACGAAAGTTTTTAAAAATGGATACTGAATTAAAAATATGAAATGTAACACGGTAGTAGTACTGAACTTTATTTAATAAAAAAAAAATAATAATAAATGGTCCTGATTTATGATGTGCTAATTACACATTTATTTGAATATATTCATTATATTAATCAATAGCTATATAATGAATAAACTATGATTTATAAATAGTAAATATAATACGTGGAAAAACAAACAGCACGTGGTGGCAGTGATTCGCCTCTAGAGGCCGCTCTCGCGATACAAGCTACAAAAGCGGTATAAAACGCTTTCTAGCTAAGCGCTTCCTGTGGGCTTATTCATATTTCGATTTACATTATTAAACCGATGTGTCCCCAAAGATTACTATTTCTATCTAAAGACTTATTTTGAGGCTGGTAGATGTAGTTTGAACCGGGAGATGACCGAGACATCTCAATACAGTGCATTGCTTGAGGTAGAAGCGTGCTTTGTTTGTAAATGTTTCGTATATTCATTAATGTTTTTAATATATCACTGCCACTTGATGACATTATTCAAGGACAGAAAATAACAAGCCCGATCCAATCTAGCTGTCAGTTTCGGCCGACCTCTGTGGTATGCTGAGGAAATCTCTCTTTTTATAAAGGGCTTTTTTTCTTTTCTCTCTTTATGCTCTTTCATTTCCAAGACATGTGCAACAAGAATGAATTCCACTCAACCAAAACTTGAAACCAACCGGCGGCAAAATAGTTGCACCAAGGGAACTCGAATTAGATTTTTCAACTAAATGTATTTACAAGAATCCGACCGAAATCATTCCACAGATCAAAAACCGCTTCAGGGCGGCAAGACTTTGATTTACACGCCTCTTCAAACCAAAAGCTTTTGGATCATGTGAGGCCGGCTAACAACACCCCTCCAAGCCGCTCATAGTAAGACTGAAGATCTGGGGTTAATAAGAAATGACTGAAAAAGTATTTCACTTTCTCTCTGTATAGATCTGTTTAAAGCTTAGTGATTAAGCCTAGAGCAATTTTTCTGTTATCAATAAAAAGGCTTTCAGTTGCCAATAACTGATTAATCAACCGATGGTTTTTTAAATGGATACTGTTTAAAAAAAAAAAACGTATATTCAATGTAAAATAGTACTGAACTTTATTACAAAGATAAAAAAAAACACACTACTGAATCATGAAAATGTGTTCAAAGGAAATAAATATTAATACATTCACTAATAAATGTAATTGTATCTCACCATGCAGCACAACATCTAACGAGTAAAGCAAACAGCACATGGCATCAGTGATTCGCCTCTAGAGGCCGCTCTTGTAATGACTGTGGACCAGAAGCCAGAAAAACTATCGGTATGGATTTTTGCTGATAGCCGATAGTTCCAGCAATCAACTATTGGTAGAGGTCAACCTCTAATTAAGGCATTGGACTTTGGCTACAAAGTTTGAGTTCAAATTTCAGCCACACCAAGCTACCAATCATGGGCCCCTGAGTAAGGCCCTTAACCCCGTAGCGGCTTTAGTTGCATGAATAGTAGAGGGTGTTAGATGGTTATTCACATTTAAAGCATTTGGCAAAGTCGATACAAAGTGCTATTTTGCGCTTTCTCTTTCTCTCCTCATATCTCGGGAAAGCTCAGCTGGAAGCTCGAATTTTCTGTTTTCTCCATTAAATTTTTTACATTCCGAGCTGATACGCTTGGCACGGAACTCTAGATCCTGTGGTGATTCGTTGGAAACAGAGTAACATCACTTCATTTTGACTTCATCTTTGAAAACTGCTGTGTCAGAGGTTCAATGCAAACCTTTTAAACTTTTTTGCTACACATTTTCAAGAGAATCACCGTTTCTTCTAATAGCTTCTTTATCATGTCTTCTCAAGATGTTTTTTCTTTGACACCTCTTTGGTCAGTAGGGATGCATCTAAATCTAAAGTATGCCTATTTTCTAGCAAGAATTCTAGATAAGACTAGAGCTTGGAAAACACTTAAGCAGAGGGAATGCAAGCTCAGCTGGGCAGAGTGTGGTTGAAGTCTTCACCACTTCACAAAGCACTATTAGACCAGTAATCCATGTAAAAATAATAATAAAAAAACTTCCTGTAACCAACCCTCAACGGGATTTTAGCTGGTAATCTACATGAGGTGACTCTGTGACCTCGTACTAGCATGACAATGACTAGCATGAGAGACTACAGAGAACTTTGGTATATAAAAGAGCACATTCTCCAAAATAGAATGGAAATAATTGGGGTCTACAAAACAGCTTTGGGAAACTGGGCACCTGTAGAGCAAGAAAAAGAATAATGAATCTATGACAGAAGTATTTACAGTGTACACCTGGTCATACGTTCAATGCATGTGACTATAGCTGTGATACACTGCCCCTAGTGGTAGGGATGTGAAATCATTTATCCAAACAGTATGCCAATAAATTTGGTTGGTCATGTGTATGCTGTTATACCTGTAACAAGGTCCATGCCAATATCATGTCAAGGTGTTGAGTGGATAATGATGGTCCGCAGTGGCATTTGGTTGTTCCAGTGGAACCGAATGAGTGACAGTTCATAATTTATAGCTCTATTGTGGGTGTACCTGATAAAGCGCCCAAGGGTGTTTACACATAGCATGCTTTTAAAATGAATCACACTTAGTCTTGTTGTTTTAGTTGCGAATGGCCTGGAAACGACTTTTTGGCATCCAGGAGATCTCAGGTCACTTCTTTAAACCATTAATTTAGCCAGAAATGTAGGGTTTACGTTGCTAAGTAAGATTTTATTGTGTGTAATTGTAAGATAAAAAAGAAATTCGATATATAAATTATGCATAATTAAAAAATACATGTAATATTCTATACGTACATTAAGCATAAAATTATAGTGTTCTGCCTCAAAATGTGTTGAATTTAGTTAATAATAAAAAAGAAACAATTTGAAATGAAAGAGTATCAGAAATACTCGCGCTTCATGTCAAAGCGTTGCTGACTATAGCATTGAGGCGAGTTCACAAACTTGACATGTTAAGATTTAGGAAAAATGGGCAAGTGTATAAATACACGAGTTACTTCCACAATGGCCACGTTGTAATAGCTAGGCAAAAGGGTCAGAGAATCTGAGGATGAAGCAGTTTGGACCTTTAAAAAGCAGGCGAATGAAGGTCAGACATTAAACTGGTGGAGAGGGTCATTGATTAGTGTACACATACTTTGCACAAATAGTATTGTATAGTCAGTGTTGTTTTTGCCACGTACACTTATACTGATATTCCTCATTTTTCTGTGAGCTGTTTGGTAGAAAGCCTACGCATATGCACAGCAACTTACAATCGCTTCAGCAGACTTGGTGATTTTTCACAACCAATGCAACAATCGGGCAAAACACAAAAAGAGTTTTGATTGTGGATTCCTTTAACATGGTTCATGTTTTTTTTTGTTGTGCTGATAAAAATTTAATAAAAACTCAACTTATTAGAAATGCTGAGTCATGGACCTTTGCGTGTTGGCAATTAAATAGCTGTACAAGCGCGACCTCTGGTGGCTAAACAACGACACACTGATTTGGTGCTGAGTCACGGTGAGAAGGAAGAAATATTAAAGATTATAATAGAATTAAGAGTTTAAGTATGTGTGTATTCTGTAATGCATAGCACTGCATCGTCTGATATCTTCTATTCGGCGTTTTTGCCTAGATGTCTCTTGAATTGGAAAAGTTCTACATTCTACATAAACATTATTTATATTGATTTTACGCATGATCACGTGACCTTCTGACCAGCCTGCATCTATCCTGTACGCAGGGAAGCACCTGGAGGATCCAGAACTATTTGCTTATTAGAATTACAATAAATGAAATGTTCTGATGGATCAGATGTTTGGGTTTTACCGTCTCAAATCCACGGTGAGGATGATCAGGAAATCCAGCAGGTTTTCTGACACAGAACTCATCCAGCATCAGGAACGGATCTAGGTTTCTCAGCTTGGAAAAAAAATGATAAATTTGTGTGATCTTTATTATTTTTTATTAAGTGTCACACAGGACATGTGTCATGGTCAGTGGAAGTGTAATAAACCGACCTCTTTTCGCCCGATGCTCCTCCGAACTCGCGCTCCGACTCCCTCCGATTGCTCAACACTTAAAACCATTTGACTCACTTTCCTAGGCTTTGTCATGGTTGATCCACTTTCCTGGTACAAAACCTGTGTTCAGCTTCTGCTCTAACGCGTTGATCTTCTACCGTGACAGCAGTTTTATAGTTGATGCTCCAACTGTTGATCCGAATCTTCAAATCGAGGCATTATAAAACAAGAGTCGACTCCCTACCGTGATACTGAATCGACTCGTGATTTCGAGTCCTAAGAAAGTGTTTGGGATTTTTTGTTTTTGTTTTCACTTAACATAAAGCAGCAAAAAGTTATTGTCCATATTGTGAACGAATATAAAATTGACTGTGTCTTTCTTTTCAAATAACTAAAATGTCTTAAATAGCTATTTTTTCGTTTTTGAGTTGAAAATGTGTGGAATTTTTCCTTTTTTATTTCCGGAAACAATGCAATCAGATTCGCTATCTGTTTTGTTTACATTCTATAGGGGTGTGACAGGTGGCATGTTATGCGCAGGCGCACTCGTGTGCGTGTGTAAAAAAGAGCGAGAGCGCGCGCGAGCGGCCAGCTAGTCACGTGGGTTGGAAATTTTTTAAAGGGCCAGATCCTAATTGTGTGGTTTTGTTTTAGAAAGCAGGATTTTTTTATTTAGGAGGCTGATCAAGAATAATAATAATAAAAAAAAAACACACCAACCACCCTCATGTCTCCATAAACCTTGGCCTTCCTCTTTCTCTCCTGCCTGGTGGCTTCATCCTCAGAATTCTTCTACCGATTTGCCTTTCTCACCAAAAAGTTCTACCAGCACGGCCCCTCTAACAAACTCATTTCTAATCCTGTCCATCCTCGTCACTTCTAAAGAAAATCACAGCATCTTCAACTCTTTCGTTTCCAGATCCGCTGACTTTAGGAATGTTCACCAGAGCTGTTGCTCCAAAGCCGTCTCCAAAGGCGTTTCAGAGAATTTGGCAGTACATCCTACCGGCCGCACAACCACAGACCACGTGTAACCACACAAGCCCAGGACCTCAACCTCCAGCATCTTCACCACCAAGATTGTCTGTGACCAGCCACCCGGACAGATGCTGCAACAATCGGTTTGCATAACCAAATAATTTCTGCTGAAACTGTCAGAAACTGTCTCAGGGAAGCTCATCTGCATGCTTGTCGTCCTCATCGGGGTCTCGACCTGACTGCAGTTCGTCATCGTAACCAACTTGAGTGGTGGGCAAATGCTCACATTCTATGGTGTCTGGCACTTTGGAGAGGTGTTCTCTCTTCACGGATAATTCCCGGTTTTCACTGTACAGGGAAAAATGCATGAGGCAGATGGTGGTCACACCAGATACTGACTAGTTTTCGGACCCCCAATACAGTAAAACTGCACATTTAGAGTTACCTTTTATTGTGGCCTGCCTAAGGCACACCTGTGCAATAATCATGCTGTCTAATCAGCATCTTGATCTTCCACACCTGTGAGGTGGTTCATAATTTTGTTCAGTGTATATATATTTAAAACAGACATGGCAATACTGAGATCACATTCTCCTCCTGATCGATGTTAAACTAAAGCTCTGGGGTAAAAATTGTTTGCTTCAAAACACATCAGTGCCTGATTCAAAACCGCGTGACCAAAGTTGTAATGTTAAAGTTGAATTTCAGGACACAAACAAGAGACGGAAGAAGAAGAAGCTCAGACGCTGTGTGCATTGCTGAAAGTCATTTGACTTTATGAATACAGAGACACTTTGTAACCAAGAATAAAACAGAGCATTCAGAAGCTCGGGAAAAAATACCAAGAGCTCGGCTAAGCCATA
Source organism: Silurus meridionalis (assembly GCF_014805685.1). Classification (NCBI taxonomy): domain Eukaryota; kingdom Metazoa; phylum Chordata; class Actinopteri; order Siluriformes; family Siluridae; genus Silurus; species Silurus meridionalis. The sequence goes on from NC_060909.1 coordinate 16,405,379, forward strand.
AAACAATAATCTACAAGGGTGAACAGTTGATGAAGGTCTATCTGTATGAGTTTATACACTGTGCTGCTCTCTTATGATGGTCTATATGCAGTCTTAACTTCCTGGAAGGCAAGTCAAAGCAGGATGTTCTTATCCGACAAGGACGCAGAACCCTTCAAATGCATGTAAACAGCATCAAAGCATCCGCATTTCACTTACAGTGCAAGATTGTCCACTCAAAATGAAATGTCTATGTTATGGGTAGCAAAACACAATCATAGCCACATGAGGCCATGCATGTGGGAAATGTACTCCTGAAATCGTGTCTTTTCCATTTTGGCGGTTTCGATGTGCTGTTCCTGACTGCTGTGTTCATCCATGATGTCCCTGGCGATGCGCAAAGCTGCTGCCTGACCTCCTGCAAGGTTCACAGCATGGGGACCAACCTGGCCAAACAATAAAATAACGTTCGTACACACACATGGAAAAAAAACACATTAAAACATGCATATTTCCTCAGAATCAGTTGGCAAGTTTTCAAAAAGCCACAATATACTGTTCATTGTATTACCTGAAGTGCTGCATATTGTCCCATCAGGTAAACAGGACACTCGGGAGACCACCGGAGAGTCTCCGAGATACACGGCCATCCTTCAAGCACCTGTAGACCAACAGGGATACAATTCCTTGATTTGGATGTAGTCAGTAAGTTACTATGCAAAATTATTAAGTGGTGGACAGTTAAGAAGTAGATGTAATTTGTTACTGTACTTAAGTATCTTTTTCGCATATGTGTACTTTACTGCCGTATTTTCATTTGGGGAGACTTTTACCTTAACTTCACTACATTTCAAAGTCAAATATCGGACTTTTTACTCAACTACATTTTATGAAATCAGAGGTTCCTTTTATTTAAAGCGGATAAAAAAGTAACTGGTCAATCACGCAGCAAGACACCAATCAGGGTCGAGCGTGGGGTCCGTTTTGAATTTGGTGGTATCTACTTAGCACGAAAATACCGTTTTTAGCATCGGTTAAACAGCAAGCAGAACATTTTAGAAAGGAATATATGATAGAAGAAACTCCTGACTTTAACTTACGACAACACCCGTGGTTTTATTTGCACAATTTTTTTGAAGTAGTTCAAAAGAAGTTTTTGGGCTCACCAAAAATTTGGAATGGTATTTGGGGTCAATTCCAACCAGCGATGTCAAATAAAGGTCAAATAAAAAAATTGCAGAGGAACACAGATGCAGATCTTACTTATCTAACTGATAATAAGGCCATTGGAAAGCATGATTAAGGCCAATATTTGTTTTGGAAGACTAATGGTATCAACTGTAAAAGCTTCTAAAGATATATGAAGGGATACAGTGGTTTTCCTCAAAGCACAGTGCAAAGCTTATGAATATAATGCTACTGGGTTTGATTTTGTGTCTTTTATCAAGGAAAAACTCTCTTTTTTTCTAGCCTAGGCTTTATTTATAGTTGACCTGAATTGGGAATTGCTTTTTGATGTCTGAGAGTAAGGGGTCCTGATTGACATCGAGCTTGCAGCCGGTTGCAAGCCAGATCCTTTCACCAGTCCATTTTTGACCATCACAAAGGGAGACCTTCCAGCTTTGAGTTTCATAGCACCATGCTGCCTCTGTCACCTATACAGATATAAAGGCCATTTAGGGTAGCAAACGCATAAAAAGAGCAAGGCAGACTTTCATTTAATCTATATGTCAACAAACAATAGAATGACTCAATATGTATTCTAAATGGGGGAGTAAATGAGGATACCTGGCAGTATGCCTTGACATGCAGATGTCCTGACTGAATAAAAGGCTGCAGCTGTGCATAAGCCTCTGGAGTCACAGCTCCTCCTTTACGTGCCTGTTTGACCATTGCAAGTCTCCTGTGTAGACTCCTCTCTCCATAGAACTGCCGCAGGTAGGCCAGTCCGTCTAGCTTGATGCCGTGCTCAACGTGGGAGTAGCGTCCGATCAGACTCTCCACATCGCCAACATCAAACTGCTTGAGCTGCAGAGACAAAAAACAATTGTGTAAAGTACAGAATATTCAGCAAATAAAAATATTTATGTGGCCTTTGCAATAGGTCCCCCTGGTCATTACTGCTAATATCAAATTGTATCCAAACAGTGTAGGTTCCTTCTGCTTTATGGGAGCCATCTCCAGAACCTCAAGTGGGAGCTGAACATCAGATCTCTGATTTAAATATGTTCACCAGAGGTTGTACTTGCTGCAACTGCTGAGGAAGGTGAACCTACCAAAGTCAATGATGGTGCACCACTAAACTCCTTTCCAGTACTCACCTGCCCAATCATCTGCTGCCACTGCTAAAGACAAAGGCAGATTGCAGAATCTCATGCACTCTGAAGGTAATTGGCTGCAATTTTCCACCTCTACATGACCTGTATACTCTAGGACCCTAAAGCAGGCAGCTTGAATTATGCCAGACCAATCTTAGACACAATTTTTTAATCACTCCCATTTTACAAGAGGTTGCGGTCCATCAGGACCAAAAGCTCATGCCACAGAAGCAGCTTCTTTCCATCTGCAATTAACCTCATCACCAATACCAAAGACCCACTATTAGCTCTTATCCACCTCCATTAACACTAACATTACATTTTATACGCATTACATTAACACAAACAACAAAGGCTACTATGTTACAAAGCTGTACCTTAGGACTTTAAAAAATATAATTTGCATTTTCTCACTTTAACATACCCTGCACAAAAAACCCTCACCTTTCAATCTCTTTTTTTTATTACATCATCTTTATTCTATAATACCAGCATGCCATGACAAATTTCCTATAGAGGTAACCTGTGATTTTCTGATTCTAATGAAACATTACCAAAGTGCATACAAACTGCAAACTGTTAACATTAAATACAGTCCAAATTCAAAGATCCTCTCACACAAGAGGTTAGAATCTGAGGCTACATGGGGCATAGGATCACTAAAACTGGATTTGACCCATTGTTTTTCTAATGTTTGATTTACTAATCATACTTATCTCGCTGAGGTTACTTAATTTCTTTTTCAGTAGGCCTTAGCTCATGGGGAAGTAGTAACTCAGTGGTTAAGGCTCTTGGCTACTGATTATAAGAGCGAGGGCTCAAGCCCCAGTATGGCCAAGCTGAGCAAGGCCCTTAAACCTTTGTGCTCCAGAGGCTTCTCAACCTTACAGGGATATGCGAAGAAATAATTTCAATGTGCTGTATAGTACACACAAGTTAAAAGCCCCTTTACCATTTTCTCATGATAAAAGCATTTTAGTCCTGAAGTCAGAACCTTGTTCCCTAATTAGGGATAGAGGATAACCCAAAAACGAGAAAAAGCAAGGCAGATGTGTCTACAGATTTGGGCAGTTTAGTGAAAGTGAACTTCAGCCAGGCAGCAAGGTGCAAAGCAGAATGAAATTGGGTTTCTTTAGTGGCTCCAATGTGCAGATGTAACATATATAACAGTTAGCATGCAAGACAGGTAACAAATATACAACACAATAAACAGTAGACTAGACTGTATCGAAAAACATACACATAGATAACACAACAGACAAAAAAGGCAAAATATCACACATCAATACTAAGAATGATTGTATCATTATAGTGAAAAGCATGCTACAGGAGGAAGATAGAGGATCAGCTGCAGCAGAACAACATCAGAGGTGTGTGGAGGGGGCTCAAAACCATCACTGTTCATAAGCAGCCCAGCTTTCAGGCTGCAGGTGACCAGAAGTGGGTGAATGATCTAAATCTGTTCTTTAACAGATTTGATCAGCTACCCTCCCCTGCAAAGGACAGAGCAGACTCTTGCTGAGGAGACTACGATCTTTTGGAGTGCAGGGAAAGCTACTGAAGATATTTTTTTGACTTTGTGGTGGCCTCAGCCATATTCTATGGTGTGGTATGCCTGTGCAGCAGGGAACATTGCTGTGGTAAAGACCCAATACTTCATATTCAATACACTTCTCCTGTTTCATCAGTAGATAGTAGTATTGATAGCGGTGGATATTTGCATGTTCCACTCTCTGAGGTATATTATGATGACTAGATTATGTCATAGAAATGTGTCCCGTTTTTAATACTAAACAGATTACCTGCAAGTGTTTGCGCAAGACCCAGGTCACGTGACTTGCACCTTGTTGCAGAGCCATGGAGATGATGTGGGCACTGGTCAAGCCCCCACCGATCACCATTACTCTTTGATTCCTAAGGCATACAACAGGTGGACCTGCAATAGTACAGGATTGATTCTCTGATCTGTTATTTTGCAATTATTTTATGAAATAGGCTCTTAAAGGAAACAAGGGAATGTTGGGAACAGGCTTACCTTTAACATGATTGCCTTTAGCTTTATGTTGAGAGAGTAGGTGCATCAGTTCCACTGTATGCTGTAGCCTCTGTTCAGGGTAACTCTCTGCAATTGTTTTTACCCATGATGGGATATTTGCCATCTGTTCTCTGGTGGGTCCTGTGGCGAGCACCAGCCTCTTCGCCTCAAGAGTCTCCCCGGTGTCTAGAATCACTTGAAAGTATTTGACTTTCTTTCGCTTTTCAAAGACAACTGGAGTAATTCGGTCCACAGTGCCTTTGATGAGGACACGGTCCAGGTTGTAACTGCACACCTGTTTGACGCAGTGCTGTACAATGTTATACAGAATACACTGAAAGAGGTGCAAGATCTGACCATGCAAAGTGGGATCCCCACTTTGAGATGCAATGGCATTTCGCACCAATACTTGATTACATACTTTAGTTTCATGCTTAATGCACAACTTTATTAGTCATTCAGCAAGTTGATGTCCCACCAATGCATCTTACATATCATTACATACATCATATGTGAGTATTGTTTTTCTCCTTTCATGCCATACACATTTGTTCAGTATTCATGGACTTGTTCCATGCCACACTGATCCCAGACCTGCTCCTTGAAGAAGTCCACACTGAGCTGAGTTCCTGGCAGGCTAAAATATAAGTTTTTTTGCAAGCCTTGCACAGAACTGAGAAGCTTCCTGTTTTGCTTGCCAAGGCGTCCGTCATTGAAGAAGGCATTCTTATCCTGAATGTAGATCCTCTCAGGGAGAGAGTGAAGCTCAGCTACACGATCCTCTGCAAGCACAAAATCTTGCAGGGCTTTCTGGACAAATTATACATAAATATAATACCATTAGGAAATTGATTTGGTTATGAATTACATTAGTAACAAAAGTCAGTTTGCTATTACCTTATTGAGGGGATTAGTGTGCACCAGCATGTGTGAGCGAAGGTGAGGGATATTGAGAGCAGTGAACTGGCTCTCCCACAAGGAAGCCCATTCTCCATAAGAATCTACCACTTTAAAGTTCAAAGGAGGACATGGTGTACTTTCTGGGTCTTTGTGAAGCTCTGATGGTAGATCTGTAGAGATGCAATGCATTGGTTCCTTAAGGATGAGTTCATTTGGAATCCTTTTGTATTTATACATTGACCAGACATTACATTATGACCACCTGCCTAATATTGTTGGTCCCCCTTTTTCTGCAAAAACAGTTCTGACCCATCGACCAATAACAGCATTAACTTCTTTAGCAATTTTAGTTCGTCTGTTGGATTGGACCACACGAAACAGCCTTCCCTCCCCAGGAGCTTCAATGAGTCTCCGCCACCCATGACCCTGTTGCCGGTTCACCACCGTTCCTTCCTTGGAGCAATTTTGATGGATTCTGACCGCTGCAGACTAGGAATGTCCCACAACAGCTGCAGTTTTGGAAATGCCCTACTCCAGTCATCTTCTTCTTCTTCTTCTTTCGGCTGCTCCCATTAGGGGTCGCCACAGCGGATCATCCGTCTCCATACCACCCTGTCCTCTACATCTGCCTCTTTACACCAACTACCTGCATGTCTTCCTCACCACATCCATGAACCTCCTTCTTGGCCTTCCTCTTTCCTCCTACCTGGTGGCTCCATCCTCAGCATTCTTCTACCAATATAATTTATGTCCCTCCTCTGCACATGTCCAAACCATCTCAATCTCGCCTCCCTCACCTTGTCACCAAAACATCCTACATCGCTGTCCCTCTAATAAACTCATTTCTAATCTTATCCATCCTCGTCACTCCCAACGAAAACCTCAACATCTTCAGCTCTGCTACCTCCAGCTCCACCTCCTGTCTTTTACTCAATGCCACTGTCTCTAATCCATACAACATCGCAGGTCTCACCACAGTCCTATAAACTTTCCCTTTCATTTTGCAGATACCCTACTATCACAAATCACTCCTGTCACTCTTCTCCACCCACTCCACCCTGCCTGCACTCTTTTCTTCACTTCTCTAACACACTCTCCATTACTTTGCACTGTTGACCCCAGGTACCTGAATTCCTCCACCTTCTGAAGCTCTTCTCCTGCAACCGCACCACTCCACTGCCCTCCCTCTCATTCACACACATGTATTCTGTCTTACTCCTACTGAGTTTCATTCCCCTTCTCTCCAGCGCATATCTCCACCTCTCCAGGCTCTTCTCAACCTGCTCCCTACTCTCACAACAAATCACAATATCATCCGCAAACATCATAGTCCAGGAGACTCCTGTCTGACCTCGTCCGTCAACCTGTCCATCACCACTGCAAACAGGAAAGGGCTCAGGGCCGATCCTTGATGCAGTCCAACCTTCACTCTAAACCAGTCTGTCGTACCTACTGCACACTTCACTGCTGTCACACTGTCCTCATACATGTCCTGCACCACCCTCACATACTTCTCTGACACACCTGACTTCCTCATACAATACCACAACTCCTCTCTTGGCACTCTGTCATAGGCTTTCTCTAAATCCACAAATACACAATGCAATTCCTTCTGTCCTTCTCTATACTTCTCCATCAACATTCTCAAAGCAAATAAGGCATCTGTGGTGCTCTTCCTCGGCATGAAACCATACTGTTGCTCACAGATGGTCACCTCTTCTCTCAGCCTGGCTTCCACTACTCTTTCCCATAACTTCATGGTGTGACTGATCAACTTAATACCCCTGTAGTTACTGCAGGTCTGCACATCTCCTTTATGCTTAAAGATCGGTACCAGCACACTCCTTCTCCATTCCTCAGGCATCTTCTCACCTTCCAAAATCCTGTTAAACAATCTGGTCAAAAACTCCACTGCCATCTCTCCTAAACATCTCACGCTTCTACCGGTATGTCATCTGGTCCAACCGACTTTCCACTCTTCATCCTCTTAATCGCTGCTCTCACTTCCTCCTTACTAATCCTATCTACATCCTGCTTCACCAACTCCACATCATCCAACCTTCTCTCTCTCTGATTTTCCTCATTCATCAGCTGCTCAAAATACTCCCTCCACCTTCTCAACACACTCTCCTCACTAGTCAACACATTTCCTCTCCATCCTTTACTGCTCTAACTTGCAGTACATCCTTTCCAGCTCGGTCCCTCTGCCTGGCCAATCTGTATAAATCCTTTTCTCCTTCCTTAGTGTCCAACCTCTCATACAGCTCCTCATATGCCTTTTCCTTGGCTTTCGCCACATCCTCTTAACCTGCTGCCGCATCTCCTTGTACTCCTGCCTACTTTTCTCATCACTCTGTCTATCCCACTTCTGTTTTGCCAACCTCTTTCTCCTTATGCTCTCCTGCACTTCCTCATTCCACCACCACGTCTCCTTGTCTTCCTTTCTATTTCCAGATGTCACACCAAGTACTTTTCTAGCTGCCTCCTCATCACTCCTGCAGTAGTTGCCCAATCATCCAACACCTCCTTAACACCACTGAGCCTCTCTCTGACCTCTTCCCTGAACCTCACACTACACTCTTCCTCCTTCAGTTTCCACCATCTTATTCTTCTTTCAGTCCTCACTCTCCTCCTCTTCTTCTTCGCCTCCAAAACCATCCTACAGACCACCATCCGATGCTGTCTAGCTACACTGTCCCCTGCCAACACCTTACAGTCTCCAATCTCCTTCAGGTTGCATCTCCTGCATAGCACATAGTCCACCTGTGTGCACCTTCCTCCACTCTTATCGTCACCCTATGATCCTCCTTCTTCTTAAAATAAGTGTTCACCACTGCCATTTCCATCCTTTTAGCAAAATCTACCACCATCTGCCCTTCCACATTCCTCTCCTTAAAACCATACCTACCCATCACCTCCTCATCACCTCTGTTCCCTTCACCTACATGCCCATTAAAGTCTGCCCCAATCACCAACCGTTCTTTCCTAGGTACACCATCTACCACTTCATCTAATTCACTCCAGAATCTTTCCTTCTCCTCCATCTCACAGCCAACTTGTGGAGCATAGGCACTGATGACATTTATCATCATCCTTCAACTTCCACCTTCACGATCATCACCCTATCAGAAACTCTCTTCACCTCCACTACACTCTTACTGTACTCTTCCTTCAGAATCACCCCTACACCATTTCTCTTTCCATCCACACCATGATAAAACAGTTTAAATCCACCTCCAATGTTCCTGGCCTTACTCCCTTTCCACTTGGTCTCCTGAACACACAGCATATCTACCTTTCTCCTCTCCATCATATCAGCTATCTCTCTCCCTTTCCCCGTCATAGTACCAACATTTAAAGTACCAACCCTAACCTCCACTCTCCTACACTGCTCCTTTCCTGCCGTCTCTGTAGGCGTCTTCCTCCTCTCCTTCTCCTCCTTGACCAACAGTAGCCCAATTTCCACGGTACCCTGTCGGCTAACGATACCTGTGGCGGTCGTTGTTAACCGGGCCTCGACCGATCCGGTATGAAATTCTCATTTGTGATCCGCATATTTGATTTGGCACATGTTTTCGCTGGATGCCCTTCCTAACGCAACCCTCCCCATTTACCCGGGCTTGGGACCGGCACTAAGAATGCACTGGCTTGTGCCTCCCTAATGGCTGGGTTCCCTACTCCAGTCATCTAGCCATCACAATTTGGCTTATATCAAACTCGCTCAAATCCTTATGCTTGCCAATTTTTCTTGCTTCTAACACATCAACTTTGAGAACAAAATGTTTACTTGCTGCCTAATATATCACACAAACTAACAGGTGCCATGATGAACAAATTATCAGTGTTATTTACTCTACCGGTCATAATAATGTCATAATGTTATGCCTGATTGGTGTATAAACAAATGGTTAGGATCAGGTTAACATAATAGCATAAGGTTAAACCATACCTGCAGATCGCCTCTTGCTCTTGGATCGTCCAGTCTTTGGGTTTGTCTTGCTGAGTTGTACCCCCTTAAGGATTTCCGCATTTGAGTTGTTGACATGCTGCTGTGGGTTCAAGAGCAGGGTAGCTAGAATGAGAGCATGAGGACCTGCTCCGACTACCAACACATCCAGCATCTCACGAAGACAGACAGACCGAGAGATAAATACCACAAATATTAGGAAGTAAAGACAATAGGGGCAGCTGCCAATTAAAGTCCCTGTAATTGAACTGTTATTTGCATAGTGGCATGTCTGTTACAGCAAAAACCATAAACACCATCTGACCAATCAGTTTAGAGAACCATTAAGTTATGAGTGAAACTGTTTAGAAAAAGGATATTACCTGTTCAAGGGTTTTTAAGTTTCGGAAGCAGATGAAGAGAGAAAAAGAGAAGTAGGAAGACCTGTTGAAGTGAAGTTTGCAGACAGGCTGGTAGAGATTCCTGTAACTCTAGCCAATGCTTCCTTAGATTCTCTGGACTCTGATTGGCTCAAAGAGTTGAGTGTCAGTTATAAAAATAACTATGCCATGCAACAGAGAGGCAAAATTTGGCTCCTGACATTCACAAGCAACTCTAACTAACCAAAAGGACAAAGATCTTTACACTTTTTATTCGCAATACAGATGGTTAAAAGTATGGACTGCATAATCTATGTATGATGTTCACAGGGGGATGAGTCAGGAGTTACATTTTCAGCACTACCAAAAGGTTACTGCTTCTGGTGCCTGATTCAAGGCACTTAACCCTCACCTGCTCAGTTGTATAAATAAGACAATTCTAAATCACTCTGTATATGGGTCTCTGCCACAACCAAGAGCAACTAAGAAAATTCTACTGTGAATTAAGTGTATTAGTCAGTAAAGTCAGGTAGCTACATAGATGATTCCTCTAATAGCACAGCTGTTTGCCAAACCACAAAAAGTATAAGCCTGAAAGATATATTTTATCTATTTATAGTTATTGGTCTTAGTGTAAATCCAAGAGAGCAAGAGGTGAATGCAAATACAGGACTTTATTTGAAGAACAAAAAAACAATTGAAATAGCTGGGGACGATGGCTAGAGAAGACTAGGGAACTAGAACCAGTGGGGAAAAAACAGAAAACTCAAGTTAAGTGGCTGTTGAGTAAAACGTCTTTTATTAATTGAGGAAATTAAGAAAAAAAAAGATTCAAAAGATATTCAAAAGAGCCCTCTGGTGGTCTGGAGAGGAAATATGTAAGACTTTCCTGACTGTATTTAATGTTAAAGAACACTGTAAATATGTGCCAGGCCATAGGGTTAGGACCATAATCCTATCAATCAATTTCTTCTCCTCTGTCGGCTATTGTGAAAAAAAGAAAACTGATATTAAATCTAATATATTTGAGCTTGTGCAATTTGCTACAGATGCGGTTCGCGAGCTCTGACTGGTGTGCTCTCTGATTATCCAATCAAAGGATGTGAAAACCAACGTTACTGTGCGCCTGATAGATAGCTCTGATGTCGCCAACTCGAAACCTAATTGGTTAACGCTAACTATAATGAATTCTGTACTAGAACGAAGCTTTGTTTTACCCCAGTGGTGGACGAAGTACACAAACTAAGTACTTGAGTAAAAGTAGAGATGCAGTAGGTAAATTATGACTCCAGTTAAAGTAAAGTAATAGAATGATATTAATGACTGAAACACTGACTGATATTTATTAAAATGATCATGAGTACAAAACCTTATTTTAAACTACTTAAAAAATGTTTAGCAAATAAGGCCACTGGTGTTGTGGCGAGTTCGAGTCAGGAGTTTCTTCCATCATTTATTCCTCTCTAGATTTTCTGCTTGCTGTTAAACGCTGAACTGTATGTTGGGGATTAATGGATACACCAAGCGCCAATCAAAAAAAGTTCAAACTTTCTTTTGTTGTTGTTGTTTGTAAAAGTTTCCTATTATTCGGTTAACAAAAACCTGACGTGCCACAAATACAGGATGTTGATTTTAGAAAATGCTCAGGTGAAACCAGTGAGTAATGGCATCATACAAAAAAGCTCTGTGTTTCTTCTGAGCGGTGTCAGGGCCATGCAAATAGGTTAGGCAAACACTGCCCTCAAGCCACACTGCAGCCTTTGTGATCCTGCATCGTCCGTGAGCAGTTATCAGAAAAATACTAAACCACCTAAACCAAATTTGGAGCTGTGAAGCCGGAGGATCATTTTTCTTCTCTCAAAGGTAATTCTATATATATTTATTTTAATTGATAAAAGCTATAATGTTACTAAATGGACAGATTGTAACGTATGCAGTGTTTCCCAGATCGTATCAACAGTTGTATACCGTCATAGACAAACCAATTAATGTAGATGTCCTAGATTACTATTATTACCTCTATATACGATTTCCAATACAGTAGCATTCCTGTATGTAATGCAGTGCTGTCTAAGGGCCCGAAGATCACGGGCATCCAGTATGGTTCTCCAGCCTTGACCCTTATGCACAATCTCTGAATTCTCTGAATCTTTGGATGATATTATGCACTGTAGAAGATGATAGCTTGAAACTCTGCAATTTTCTTCTGAGAAACTCCTTTCTGATATTGCTCCACTATTTTTCGCCGAAGCATTGGGGGAATTGGTGATCCTCTGCCCATGTTGAATTCTGAGAGACACTGCCACTCTGAGAGGTTTTTTTTTTATACCCAATCATGTCAGTTGACCTAATAAGTTGCAAATTGGTCCTCCAGCTGTTCTTTATATGTACATTTAACTTTTTTCTGGCCTTTTATTGCTACCTGTCCCAACTTTTTTGGAATGTGTAGCTCTCATGAAATCCAAAATGAGCCAATATTTGGCATGACATTTCAAAATGTCTCACTTTCAACATTTGATATGTTATCTATATTCTGTTGGGAATAAAATATAAGTTTATTAGATTTGTAAATTATTAGTGTCCCAACCTTTTTGGAATCGGGTTTGCATCATATCTAGCTTATACATGTACTGTGGTGGGTCTGGTAGTGATGCAAACCAAAATGCAAATAATGTACGCGTTATTTATGTATTTTCAGAACGCTTTAAATGCAAGTCATGATTCTTGTTATGTTAATGAAAATTAGACGATTTTATAAAAAATTGAGTGAAGATTTTGGTTTTTTTTGTTATTTGTTTGTACATCGGCGAAAGTGCCGAAGATGAGCGAAGCCAAAAGCATTAAGGAAGGCGTCCTGCTGAAGATGTCCCAGCAGAAAAAGAAAATATCCCCCAAGAACTATAAAGAGAGGCTCTTTGTTCTGTCCAGCCAAGCCCTGATTTATTATGAACATGAAAAGGGGGTAGGTCTTGTACTCATGTGTTTTTAGATTAATTGTAAATACACTAAAGTTTACAGGTGCATCTCAATAAATTAGAATATCATTAAAAAGTTGATTTATTTAAGTAATTCTGTACAAAAAGTGAAACACGTATATTATATAGATTCATCACACTGATATATTTAAAGTGTTTATTTTTTTTCATTTTGATGATTATTGCTCACAAGTGCTATGATGTTTGTGGATGATATTGTGATTTGTGGTGAGAGTAGTGAGCAGGTTGAAAAGGGACTGGAGAGGTGGAGGTATGCGCTGGAGAGAAGGGGAATAAAAGTCAGTAGGAGTAAGACCAAGTACGTTTGTGAATGAGAGGAAGGGCAGTGGAATGGTGCGGTTGCAGGGAGAAGAGGTGGAGAAGGTGGAAGAGTTCAGGTACCTGGGGTCAACAGTGCAAAGTAATGGGGAGTGTGTTAGAGAAGTGAAGAAAAGAGTGCAGGCAGGGTGGAGTGGGTGGAGAAGAGTGATAGCAGGAGTGATTTGTGATAGAAGAGTATCTGTGAGAGTGAAAGGGAAAGTTTATAGGCCTGCGTTGTTGTATAGTTTAGAGACAGTGGCATTGATAAAGACAGGAGGTGGAGCTGGAGGTAGCAGACCTGAAGATGTTGAGGTTTTCGTTGGGAGTGACGACAATAGACAAGATTAGAAATTAGTTTATTAGAGGGACAGCGCATGTAGGACGTTTTGGAGACAAGGTGAGGGAGGCGAGATTGAGATGGTTTGGACATGTGCAGAGGAGGGACATGGGGTATATTGGTAGAAGAATGCTGAGGATGGAGCCACCAGAAAGGAGGAAAAGAGGAAGGCCAAGGAGGAGGTTTATGGATGTGGTGAAGGAAGACATGCACATAGTTGGGTTGAAAGAGGCAGGCGTAGAGGACAGGGGGGTGTGGAGACAGATGATCCGCTGTGGCGACCCCTAATGGGAGAAGCCGAAAGAAGAAGATTAAGTTCTGATGTAGAGTGATGGGCCTGGGGTGCAGTCAGCAGTCCAATTTTTTCCCAAAAATGTTAAATAGGGTTGAGGTCAGAGCTCTATAGCAGGCGACACAAGAATTTCCACTCCAACCCATGTAATCTTCATGGAGCTGGCTTTGGGCACAGGGGCATTATCATGCTGGAACAGGTTTAGGTCTCCTTGTTCAAGATAGAGCATCAAAAGGCCATCCATACAATCGTATGCCTCTAACATTGTGATCACAGTTTGGAGATGTACCACATATGGCTGGAAAAGTGTCCCAAATACTAGTGTACATATACTGTATTTAAGATTTAGCTTTTCAAATTGCTAATTAATTTTCATTTGAAGTAAAGCAATGCTTTTTTTGTTTGTGTGTTTCCTTTTCCTTGCAGAAGAAGAAGAGAAAAAAGGGATCAATTCTGACAGACAGAATCTGTTGCGTGGGGAAAGTTGAGCCTGAGAAGAACGCGCCTGTAGAAAGAAAGTTCCCCTTTCAGGTTCCATAGAACACACACACACACACACACACACACACACACACACACTATTTAGGGCCAAGAAATTACAAGAGGTTTTTTGACTGAAATCTATTTTGTCTATAGTAAGAATTTGAAGTCTAGAATTTTCACTTCCTATTTTCGCCGCATTCCTTGACACCATGCTACACGAGTCAATCTGCAGGAAAACGTTAGATATTACTGTGTTATCACTATATTGCAACAAACATCGAAGAAAAGTCTTTCATTAACAATGTTAACACCAAATGACCCCCCTCTCATTAGATTGCGTACGATGAGTGCATCCTGTACATGTTTGCGAAGGATGAAACAACTAGGACGGACTGGATAGAGGAGATAATGCAAGGCAAGATATTTATGCATCGATACGCATGACACGTTCTCGCAATTAAGAACGCGTCCAGATTTCTCTGTGTGTATATACAGTATATACACATTGATACTTGTTTTATTTGTAGTAATAAGGGGTAATGACAAGCTTTCTGCTAAGTACCACAAAGGATTCTGGGTTGACGGAACGTTCCAGTGCTGCGGCCAGACCACAAAGAATGCCCCAGGCTGTCGTGACATCGACAAAGGTGTGTTTTATGTTATTAGGTGTGTGGCTTTTAACAGCATGCAGTTTTGTAAACCTGAATCAGTGACACTGGTGATACTCTTTTTTTCAGAATCAGTGAAGTTCAAAGCTTCTCGAAATACTGCATTACCTCCTGTGCCTTCTGTAATGGTGAGGAATTTTGACCTTTTAATAATGAGGATGTGGTGATGGTAATAATTGGTACAGTAGAATGGCCTTGGATCAGGAAACAAGTTCATCTTTACAGCTCCGAGGGAGAATTCAACTTCCTCCCATCCCAGAAGATGAAGGCAGCACTTGTGTGGAGGTTGTGGCCCTGTATGACTACACTGCCAGCAAACCTGGAGAGATCAGTCTAGTGAGGGGGAAGAGGTATATCTCTCTGGAGAAGATGCCAGGAGAATGGTGGAAAATCAGGGACGCCTCCAGGTAAAAGATGACTCGTATTCGCTTATACTGTACCGATAAAGAATACAGGATTTGAATTTAATAATAATTAAAAAAAATATATAATAAATCAGATTTCCGGTGTAATAAAACTGCAAAATCAATAACCATGAGGTTTTGATTGATTTAAGGTTTAAGATTTTTGATTGAGGTTCTGTATTGCTTTTAGCGTGAATATCTGAATTAGGTACTGGTTTGAACTCTTTTGTACTATAAATGATTTTCTTTGCTTAAAAGAAAAATGAAACTGCATTTAGTTTATTAGATTACAGCGTAATGTTTCCTATTTATTTATTATTCAATACAATAAAATCATAAACCAGGGGAACCATGGCAACTTCATTTTATATAATAAAGTTTGTAAAAATGTATACTGTAATGTATGTATGTATAAATATCTACTTTTGATACTTTATATTTTTATTTATTTTAATTTTATATTCTTTTTCTATTTACATGTTGGACAGTCATAAAAAGCATTTCACTACATGTCGTACTCTGTATGAATGTGTATGTGACATAAAATTTGATTTAATTTGATATATAACCAATTGAGCAAGACAAAATTTATGATAAAGTTCACTAGTCCTGTACTGAAGTCAAAATAAAATATTCTGCTTGAATACTCTACATGGATAAAAGTGTTAGGAGAACTGACTTTTCAGGACATAGATGGACCTGTTCTTTTACAGTTTCACACAGTCACAGTCGTGCGCGCGCACACACACACACACACACACACACACACACACACTTACCATAGCCATGAGGTTTACGCTTGTGGTCTCCCACAGCTTCTCATTTAACACAGCTTACGTCTTCACTTTAAAGCAGCGAGGAACGGCATAGTTTTCTGAACCGTAGCAGAGTGAAGAATAAGACTGACACCTTCAAATGTCCTGAAATGAAACCGAAGTTTAAATAAAGTACAGTAATAAAATGTATTATGTCGTTATACAATGAGGAATCATGTACATCTTAAAAAATTGCATACGTAAACAGTTTAGCACAAATTGACCCAGTTTAGCTAGCTAAAGTTAGGTAGCTAGATTCCAAATAGCATAGTATTTGTTGCTAAGTAATGCTAAGAGCAAGCAAGCAGGTGTAAAACCTGGGAAAGGATTGGTATAGAGGAACTATATGAGCTTATCTAGTTAGCAAAGTTAGCTAGTTAACTTAACTTGAAAGTATTAACCAGCTACCGACATGCACTAGCATCAATCTCCTGGACGCGGAGCTCAGTGGAGAGAAATCTCACACCACATTAATGAATTAATATTGCTCTCAGTGTGTTTTGTAATAAACAGAAAGAAGGGTTTGAAAATATATTTTACATGATTGTGCATTTATCTTTTGTCTGTCTAGTGCTGAAGGACTTGTCCCTTCAAATTACATAGAAGAAGTAGAAGAAAACAACAGGTTACGTTCTATTACTTTTCCTGTTTTCCTTTCCTGCTTAATAAATATAGTGTGTCATGCTATTGTACCTTCTAAAAATCCCTTCTGAAATAGTAATAACCGATTTTGTATTAAATGTTCGTCCTGTGAACGTTAGAAAAGTTGAATTTGGAAAATAGTGACGATTTTCTACACCCTGTTATTGTTGTTGTTGCACAATCGGCTGTGATCATGCAATAATGGAAGTTGGGGGTTTCACCAAAGGCCCATGAAATATAAAAGGAATTATTTCTTTTTTTGAGAGTTTGAGGGTCCTCAGGCAAGTGTAGCATTAAGATATTTATATATTTACAGTGCCAAGGATGCAATATCCAGGAGGACCAAAAAGGAAAGAACCAGCAAATTAAAATCACAGTGAGTTTTGTTGTCTTTACTGCCACACTATGAGGTTGAGGTTGTAGTTCTCTTACCCACCACTGGGTGTCATTAATGCATTTCATCTACTGGGCTTCATTATAGACAGTATGTGAAATCCCAGCTGATAAGAGACATGGTGCTAATACACACTACACAGGCGATCAGAGACAAAATAGAGTTTGAGTGAGACATCAGCTTTTGTCAAACCCGGTCCTGAAAGCAAGAGTTCAAATGAAGAAAAAATAAGAAAGAAATAAGGAAAAAGATTGCTTGTGCCAACTGTAACAGTCTTTATTTTTTCCATGTCCATCTTGAGATGCTCTGTTGATGACAGCATAGAGAACTATCCGTGAGTTTCACTGACTGTTTTCATTCAGATGAGTTCATATCTAATTCTATTCCTAGTACAAATAATTGAACAGCTGCTTCTATTACATGGCAAAACAAACATTAGGTAAATGTGCTTTCATCTACTGTCATAACCTTTTTCGTTGATTCGAATTCATCAAGCTGGTATGTGGGCAACATGTCTCGAGTGAAGACTGAGCAGCTACTACGTGAAAAGGTAAGCGGCGGTTTTTACGTCTTCCCTCTGATACTTTTATCAATGGACTCTCTTGGACTTTGACAGGGAACTTCGAAAGGAGGATATATAGGAGGATAGAAAGGAGGATATAGAGCTTTGGTCCCTGGACAGCAAATGACCGGCCTCCAAACCTTTTATATTTGTACTTGGGAGTGACTAGAGAGGTATGTTCAGAAGAGCGGAGAGTTCTGGCTGGTTGGTAGACAGTTACAAGTTCAGCGAGGTAGGCCGGGGCCATACCATTGATGGCCTTGAACATGAACAGCAGGACCTTATACTCCACCTTAAGTCACACCGGAAGCCAGTGAAGCGAGGAGGAGGACAGGGGTGATGTGTGAGCGTTTGGAGGTGTTAGAGAGAAGACGTGGCGCGTTTTGTACCAATTGAAGCCGATTGAGAAGTGATTAAGTCCAGTGTAGAGAGCATTACAGTAGTCTACCCTCAAACCGATGAAGGCATGAATAGCTTTTTTAAGGTCAGCTCGGGACAAGAATGGTTTGACCTTACTGAGTAGTCTTAGCTGGTAAAAGCTTGCCTTCACCACTGCACTGATCTGTTTATCGAAGTGCAAAAATAACACCCAGGTTACACACGATAGGTGCAAACTGAGGTGTTAGATGACCAAAACTGAGAGAACTGCTGGGTGAGTCTGGGCTAAACAGGATGTACTCAGTCTCAGTATGTATGAAGACCGTAGTAACACCTCTTTGCATTTGTGGTGAACAAAAAGGCATTTTAGAATGCACTAGCACAACACATCAGGTAGCACTTCCTTTAGCTACACACTAAAAATAAACAGTTGATTAAATGGCAAGTGAACCAAACGCCATTTAATGGTAAACGTCCATGTGATCCCATTTGGTTTCCCAGATTCTGATATTTGTTGGAAACATTAACTCAAACTTTTGAATACAACATAGATGACATATCAAATGTTTAAACTGAGAAAATCTATAATTTTAAGAGATAAATAAGTTGCTTGTAAATTTCATCAATACATCTCAAAAAAGTTGGGACAAGGCCATGTTTTCTACTGTGTGGCATCCTCTCTTCTTTTAATAACAGTCTGCAAATGTCTGGGGACTGAGGAGACAAGTTGCTCAAGTTTAGGAATAGGAATGTCCCATTCTTGTCCAATACAGGCTTCTAGTTGCTGTCTTAAGTCTTCTTTGTCGCATCTTCCTCTTAATGATGCGCCAAATGTTTTCTATGGGTGAAAGATCTGGACTGCAGCCTGGCCATTTCAGTACCCGGATCCTTCTTCTACGCAGCCATGTTGGAAAATGCCTTTCCAGATGCCTTTCCAGATGCATAAGCCCATGCCACACACACTTATGCAGCCCCATACCATCAGAGATGCAGGCATCTGAACTGAGCACTGATAACAACTTGGGTTGTCCTTATCCTCTTTAGTCGGGATGACATGGCGTCCCAGTTTTCTAAAAAGAACTTAAAATTTTGATTCGTCTGACCACAAAACAGTTTTCCACTTTGCCAGAGTCTATTTTAAATGAGCATTGGCCCAGAAAAAATGCCTGCGCTTCTGGATCATGTTTAGATATGGCTTCTTTTTAAACCTATAGAGTTTTAGCAACAGCGAATGGCACTGTGGATTGTGTTCACCTACAATGTTTTCTGGAAGTATTTCTGAGCCCATGTTATGATTTTCATTACAGTAGCATTTCTGTATGTGATGCAGTGCCGTCTAAGGGCCCGAAGATCACGGGCATCCAGTATGGTTTTCCGGCCTTGACCCTTACGCACAGAAATTGTTCCAGATTCTCTGAAACTTTGGATGATATTATGCACTGTAGATGATGATGATAACTTCAAACTCTATGCAATTCTTCTCTGAGAAACTCCTTTCTAATTTTGCTCCACTATTTTTCACCGCAGCATTGGGGGAATTGGTGATCCTCTGCCCATGTTGAATTCTGAGAGACACTGCCACTCTGAGAGGCTCTTTTTATACACAAACATGTTGCCAATTGACCTAATAAGTTCCAAATTGGTCCTTCAGCAGTTTCTTATATGTACATTTAACTTTTCCGGCCTCTTATTGCTACCTGTCCCAACTTTTTTGGAATGTGTAGCTCTCATGAAATCCAAAATGAGCCAATATTTGGCATGACATTTCAAAATGTCTCACTTTCAACATTTGATATGTTTGTTGATATTCTATTGTGAAGAAAATATAAGTTTATGAGATTTGTAAATTATTGCATTCCTTTTTTTTATTCACAATTTGTACAGTGTCCCAACTTTTTTGGAATCGGGTGTAATTGGTTACTGTACCTAAGTGACTTTTTCGTGTATCTGTACTTCACTGAAGTATTTCCATTTGGGAAGACATTTACTTCATTAGATTTCGAAGTCCAATATCTCAACTATATTTTGCAAAATCCATTCTTTCTTTTTATTGATGAGTGAATAAAAACTTAATTGGTCAAACACGTAGCAAGCATCCAGTCGGGGCAGTTTTGAAATTGGGTTGATCGCGGTTTAGTGGTATCAACTTAACACCAACATACAGTTCAGTGTCAGTTCAACAGAAAGCAGAAAATTCTGAGAGGAATAAATAACGAAAGAAACCCCTGACATTCAACACCTGTGGCCTTATTTGTGCAATTTCTTTTTAAGTAGTTGAAAAGGTTTTAGGTCATGATGAATTTTAATTAATATCATTTTATTAATATATATATATATATATATATATATATATATATATATATATATATATATATATATATATATATACAGTACAGACCAAAAGTTTGGACACACCTTCTCATTCAAAGAGTTTTCTTTATTTTCATGACTATGAAAATTGTAGATTCACACTGAAGGCATCAAAACTATGAATGAACACATGTGGAATTATATATGGAATTATATACATAACAAAAAAGTGTGTAACAACTGAAAAATGTCATATTCTAGGTTCTTCAAAGTAGCCACCTTTTGCTTTGATTACTGCTTTGCACACTCTTGGCATTCTCTTGATGAGCTTCAAGAGGTAGTCACCTGAAATGGTCTTCCAACAGTCTTGAAGGAGTTCCCGAGAGATGCTTGGCACTTGTTGGCCCTTTTGCCTTCACTCTGCGGTCCAGCTCACCCTAAACCATCTCGATTGGGTTCAGGTCCGGTGACTGTGGAGGCCAGGTCATCTGGCGCAGCACCCCATCACTCTCCTTCTTGGTCAAATAGCCCTTGATGCCTTCAGTGTGACTCTACAATTTTCATAGTCATGAAAATAAAGAAAACTTTGAATGAGAAGGTGTGTCCGAACTTTTGGTCTGTACTGTATATATATATATATATATATATATATATATATATATATATTGGGAAAAAACTCAGTTTATGTGAAAAGACACTGTTACTCAACACTATATATATATATATATATATATATATATATATAGATATAGATATAGATATAGATATATAGTGTTGAGTAACATTAATGTCTTTTCACATAAACTGAGTTGTTTAACACAAGTACATGCTTTGTGTCCACTTTGTGTAAAGAGTGTACACTGACTTCACGCTATTTTCACTGCTTATTTTGATCTCATTTGCGTCACTACTCTAGTAAGGGTCTCACTTTTTTTTCTAACAGGGGAAAGAAGGATCATTTGTGGTCAGAGATTCCAGTCAAAAAGGGGTCTACACAGTGTCGCTCTTCAGTCGAGCGCTAGAGTGAGTACTGATGAGGGACTTTGCTGTGACCTCGCTATACCCCTACAAAAATCCCCATGCTCATACACAACGCTATGACCACATCCTTTCTGCTATGAGCACAGCTCAAAGTGACACCTGCACCCAGATGTCTGATTTAAAGCACGTGGTTTGTGTTCCCAGCGAGCTGAACGGGACTGTAAGACATTATCTCATTAACGTCAATGACGATGGGCTGTACTACTTGGCAGAGAACCACCTGTTTGAGTCCATCCCCCGGATGATCGAGTACCATCAACATAATGGGGCAGGTGTGGAATCAAAACATCCGGACTTCATGCATTATTCTGTTTAGAAATGTCATTACACAACCACTCACACACTAAAGATTTTAATTGTATTTAAGTCAATAATAAAATTACTCATGGTTCCTGATTAATTTCCACAGATAGTTGAGACGTCATTGGAAAAAAATCAATGCCATTGTGTGTGTGTAAGTGAGTAGGTTTGTGTTTGATCATAAAATCCTGTTTGCTGTGTTTGCCGTCTGTTAGGCCTGCTGACAAGATTACGGCTTCCTGTTACAGAAATCAATCCCCCACCTCAGACAGCACAGGGTGAGGCAAACACACAACGCTTACATCATGGCCTGAAACACACTGTTCTTGGAATATAAAGTAATAAATAATATGTCATGTCTGGAAATGTTTCTAAATTCATGTAGCTAACAGAATGTACTAGATAGATGTGACAAGGTCATGGTCTACCTGTTGCAACACAGTTGTGGTAGTGCAGGAAACCAAAGCTGGCCAGGTTTAGTCATGCCACAGATTCTTACTGTATCTAGCTTCTTTTTCGTGAATTTCTACTTTACTGAAGTATTTTCATTTGGGGAGATTTTCACTTTAACGTCACTACATTTCTAAGTGAAATATGTTACTTTTGACTATATTTTGCGAAATCTTTTTTATTTATGAGCGGATAACTATGTAACTGTTCAAACGCGTGTTTGACTCATTAATATGATTCTATTCATAGATCCTTGTGCTAAGAGTAAGAGTCTTTTTTTTATATACATAAACTGAGTTGATTATGCAAAGTGTCCTGCAACAAAAATGATAATAGGACATTATAGGAGTAATTTTTACAACTGTTTCTCTACTTTACTCAAGTACATTATTTGTTTAATTTTCACCACTGGGTTCTTTTATTTCAATGAATTTGGAAAGTATCCAGACCCCAGTCAATTTTTTCAGTTTAGTGATGAAGACTGAAACTCCAATTGTTCAGAAATTTTTTTTTTCGCATGAATCTACACTCAGTATCCCACAATGACAAAGTGAAAATAGAATGATAGATATCACATGTACATAAATATTTAGACTCTTTAGTCAGTACTTTGTCGAATCGCCATTTTTTTTTCATGTCAAATCCTCTCAAGCTAGGTCAGGTCGGATGGGAACCATCACAACCGTCTCCACAGAGATGTTCAATTGTTCAGAGATGTTCAATAGGATTCAATAGGGTTTATGATTGTGGGTATGTTCTCGATGTTCTCTGTTGTTGCACTGATGGACGAGCAATGAAGATAAAAAAAAAAAAATGTTTACCTTGCATAAAGCAAACTAGTGACAAATAGCCAATATTGTTGCGTTGTATTGTGATATTGAGGTATTCAACTATGGCTAGATGTGAAGAGTATGTGTGTGATGTGGGTTTTGCATAATATATTCAATATGAGTTTCATTTGTGCGCGTGTGTGTGATTGCAATCAGGTGTGTGGGAGCTAAGGCGAGAAGACATGCGTCTGGAAAAAGAGCTCGGCAGCGGCCAGTTCGGAGTGGTCCAGCTCGGCGTGTGGAAGGGCAAACATCAGGTGGCCATTAAGATGGTGAAAGAGGGCTGCATGTCCTCAGACGAATTCATAGAGGAAGCCCAGATCATGATGTAGGTTCCTGTTGTGCTCTGCTTGTCCACCTTCTCTGCTTCCCTTTTCTAACAGTGTAAAATCCAAGACAGCGTATTAGTTTCGGAGTAATGCGAGTGTGGGCAGTAACTATGTGTAATGCGCTTCCTGCTCTCAGTAACGGCTGAATAATATCCACAGAGGTGTTCCAAAATTTCCAAAAGAGCCTTTTTATCTTTCATGTCAAGTCAGGTTTTATTCTCTCAGGTGACTTATTATGGTTGTATTCACAGTTTACAGTAGTTTACAGATTATATCCAGGAATATTCCTGAAAATATTTCCAAGGGGTGGAAAGGAAGGGTTATAGAGGAGGCTTAAGTGGTTAAGCAGGTATCTTGTGAGAAGAACCAAAATAGCAGACAGAGTGATGATTTCTCTTGTGTGTGTGTGTGAGTGAACACAAAGAGATTTGCGACATCATGTAAACATCTCACGGCCAATATTCCGATATTGCAATATAGCTTAAAAACCCAGCTTGGTTATTATCGGGATATTTGCTTGTACGTGATATAATGACGTACTGTTTATTTTTGCATTACTCGAGTCACACAAACAGGTTTTTTTTTTTAGATTTGCATAATTAAGCTTAGATTGAAAGTATGACTGTTTGGTCCAGGTAGCAAGTATAAGTGAATCAGTTTCACCTGCTTTGGTACATATGAAAGTGACAAATATGTGCTCTAGAGATAAGAATAAGGGAATTTTGAAAACAGGAGGAGCACTGTCAGAGCATGTTTCGGACCAATCTGTCACAGATTCTAAAAGGGTGGCCTGACACTCCTTAGTGGGCCCTGTGCTTAAAAAAAAGCAGCACTGCCATTGGCAACTGGCAGAGAACACCAGAATTTGCAGGTCTTCCATTGGTGGTCCTTGGGGAGAAATATACTTGTAGGGTTACACAGATCTCCATATCCTTACTGCTGTGACTGCACTGTAGATTTCAGGATGAAACCATTGTAAGAACTTGCGCCAGTGCATTGGGCCCTGGGTTCCACCTAGTGCATGACATTTTACAGCGTCATGTGGCCGGAGTGTGTTGACGATTTCTGTATGACATCGACACCATTGACTGGGCCTCACATGCCCAAAACCTGATTTGGAAACTCCAAGATGTCATGTATTGGAGCATCCAAAGACACCAAGTACTGTAGAAGCAGCCAGGACTGTCCAGGAGCTCACTAATAACTAAATTCAACTTTATTAGTCAAATTTTTTTGAGCGGTGTATATATACATATTCCAGTGAAATGCAAACTATAGCATCATTCCTTCTTGCATAACAGAAATGCAATACACTGACCACCAGTTTGTGTCACTCTGCATTCAAAGGAAACTCAGGCATCCTAAGCTCGTGAGGCTGCATGGTGTGTGTACCGAGTGCTTCCCTATTTACATAGTGACGGAGTTCATGAGTAATGGTTGCCTGCTAGAGTACCTGAGGCATCATGGAAAAGAACTGCAGCCACAGCGTCTCCTTACCATGTGCCTGGATGTATGTGAGGCGATGGCTTACCTCGAGGAAAAGCAGTTCATTCACAGAGATCTAGTAAGAACACGCTTGCAATAAAAGTGATACAGGGTTTATGTGGTATGTGGAGTCTCTATCATTTCGATCTCTCGTGGTGAAGGCTTTAATCAACACTTGTTTCCCTTCGTGTTTATTGCAGGCAGCGAGGAACTGTTTGGTAGATCAAGACCTATCTGTCAAAGTGTCTGACTTTGGAATGGCAAGGTAACAAACACACATGTAAATATACAGTATATAGAAAAAAGACAGCAAATGTAATACTAGAATACACAATAGCAGTGCCTAATAATTTATTATTGGTCAGATTGTGATTTTCTAAATAGGCAATTATGCACCTGCAATTGGAAGGAAGAGATAAAAAAAAAAGCTGCTTTTGACTCACATGTATATTACAGATTTACATTAGAGCATGTGAATATGCATAGAAATTCTTTCGATGCATATCCCAGCACTGTTATGAAACTAGGGTCAGAGCACAGTGTCAGTCATGTTACAGTGCCCCCTGGAGCACAGAGGGTTAAGGGCATTGTACAAAGGCTCCAAGAGTGGCAGCTTGCTGACACCAGGACTTGAACCCCTGATCTTCTGATCAGTAACCTCAAAATGTATGTTAGATAACTCCCAAGTAGCTATAAGTATTATTCTCACCTGAAAACTCCCTGAGAGCACATTTCAGAGAGAAACAGGGCAGCAACAGTCACTAAGAAATCAAGATGAATTGTGCTTGCTAGTTTAACAAAACAATGCTTGTGTACCATCATTAGTTGATAAGGATAAGAGAAATTTAAGGATTATTCAACACCGAATGCAATAAATCAAAAGGTTACATCTGATCATTCTCTCTCTCTTGTTATAATGTATTTATATGTCTGTGTTTTCCCCAACCCCTGACCCCATGTAGATATGTGCTGGATGATCAGTATACAAGTTCGGCTGGAACAAAGTTTCCTGTGAAGTGGTCAGCCCCTGAGGTTTTGAACTACACCAGGTTTAGCAGCAAGTCTGACGTATGGGCTTACGGTGTGTGGCTGCTTTCACTTAATACATTTTCCATTATGCAAACCTTCCTGTGCTGCTTTAAAAGTTTTTATTTCTCACCACAGAATGATATGTTCAGACATATATGACTAAGTTGTACTATAAATGTGTTAAAGAAAAAATTTTTCCAAACCACGAAAGGAATGCAATTAAAAAAAATAAAGTGTAAGCCACAAGCAGTGCAAAAGTTCATCTCTGATGTGAATAATATTGGTATGGTTATCTAAATTGGATATAATAATGCAGTAGGCTGTTCACATGGACCGATTTTGATATTTTGTAGCTACAATTCTTCACAATTCTGATTACACCAAAAACTGGCAAATAAATCTATTCTGATTTTCACTACTGAACATCTTGCCAGTATTTATCGAAAGAATAAAATGAGTTACTGACAAATTGTAAACAAAATATAAGCTAATAGCAGTGGGAAATGAGTTCTCACTTTGATTATCATCATCATCCAAATCAGTCCCATTAGCCTAAAACATTAAAATGAGCCAAAAACACAGCAGCAATTCAGAATCACATTGACATGAATGCCCCGAAGACTGGGGGGGGGGAATACTAAAGAACCAGTAGGCAGTGTTTTGATCCCTGTAGTGTTTAATGGTAATGAAGCAGATTTTCCATTTATGGTTGAAACGCTTACAGACACTACAACCCACAATCAGAAGAAACAAAAAGGAAAGAAAAATCCATGAACAAATCAAAAAGAGTGAGTGTACCACATGCTTGTTCTTCTAGCAATCACGAGTCTGACAAACTATGGAAGTAAGTATTACACTTAAAGGTCAATGTAGGTCATGGCATTTGAACGTGAGCCTCAGTATCTATGCTGGAGTTAAAATTGCTGATCACTTATTAAATCGGCCGGATTTTTTTTCTTAATGAGCTTCTTTTGAGCGGTAAGCCCCCAGTTTAGGCAGATCATTTATGTGATATAAAACAAACACATATACACACACAATTACAAAAATGTAAAAAATAAATAAAAAAAATAAAAAAATTAAATAATAAAAAAAAGAATGTATTTTTTTTGTTATTCATTTAATCTTTTTTCAAGATGAAATTAGCAATGGAAAATTGAAATGTGTGAAAATCGAAAATTCATCTTTATTACTTAATTTGATTTGCTGCATAAAGCAATGCTCCTTAGCAGCTATACTTACAAGACAAGTAAAATAATGAAGCACATTAACTTGAGAGTGTAACAAAAAGAAGCCTTGTGTCCCATGATCACTTGTCAAATTGGATAAGTTGATAAGGGTAAGTGAAATAGGGAGTTTTTTTTATTTATTTATTAGTTTTTTTATTATTTCTTCTTTCTATGGCCCAAACCTCATTAGATAAATAATCACATCAATGCTTTATTCCAATGTTGTCCAGTTGCCGGATCTTGTATAAAACGCATTCACACAATTGACACAACATACAAATTTGAAGAGATTTGTGGCCTTAATCTGGCAACCTTCAACCCGGTTGATTTTTATAGGTAACTTGGGAAGTTGAATGGAACATCAGTGGTAGAAAGGGAACGAGAAGAGTCAAGTGGTGCATCGGCAAAAAAAAAAGTGTAAATTCAACAACAGCTGGGTGAAAGAATTTTTCTTATCTCAAAGGAATGTAGACAACACCCACGCCTTTTGCAAAGTGTCGCACTGATTTTTATGTCGGACATGGTGACAAAATTACATATCTCAGCACATTAACTGCATAGTTGTATAAAAGGTCCTACACAGGACAAGCACATGGGCACATAAAAGTGCTTAATGTGACTGTTACACAGTCCGACTATAAGGGCCTACATATTTTTCCAGATGACAAGATGGTCAAGAGCCTATGTGCAGAGTGGTGTGTGTGTGTGTGTGGTCCTTCACAATGCTGGTGGCTTCACAGATGCTGCATGTTGTGTAAAAAAGTGAGAAATTACTGTAAAAAAAAAAACCATGAAATAGATTTACCTAACTTATTACTCAGAAGTAATTCATGATAATGCTAATCTTTGTGAAAGTTAATCTAATGCTAACACTGGTTGGTGTCTATATTTTTTGTGGAAAATAGTGAACAGGCTCCAGATGTGGCCAGAAGTTTGACTCTCCCCTAAACATTAAAGACTTAATCTAGGTGAATTTTGACTAACCTAGCCTAAGGCTCTTTTAAACAAATCGTGCCAAGCTTTGCTAGCAAGATTTCTTTTAATCTTTACCTCAGAGATTGCTCTTTGCTCAATGTGAGCTGTGAAGGAAGGTATTAAAAGATATGAAAGTATGTATATTTCTGTAGTAATGTCTGTAAAGACAGTGTCTTTTTTGCCACAGTTGCTTCACCAGGTTCATGCCTTGCTAAAACGTATATTGACTAGCTAGTATGCTAGTGAATAAATGCTAAGCATTGCCATGATATTGATCATAATAATGAAGCTGGTTTTGTTGTGTAGGTGTGCTGATGTGGGAGGTGTACAGTCTGGGCAAACAGCCCTATGAGCACTATGATAATACACGAGTAGCTGAGAAAGTGATGCAAGGTCATCGTCTGTACAGACCCCAACTGGCCTCAGACCAGATCTACCAATTTATGAAGTCATGCTGGCATGAGGTAGTCATCTCAAATCTCTTTCACTGTCTTTCTCTCTCTATCTTTCTTTATCAATCGATATCTCTCTATTATTTAATTGCATATTCTGAATACACTTAGTCATGTGACCCCTACATGTGACAACCTCTTATTTCCCACGTTTACCTTCCCTTTTGTCTTTTCTCTGTTCTTAGTGCTATCTATCTATCTATCTATCTATCTATCTATCTATCTATCTATCTATCTATCTATCTATCTATCTATCTATCTATCTATCTAGAATCTCCCATGTTCTTTTTCAGTTCTCTCTCTCTCTCTCTCTCTCTAAGGACATGACCCCTATATTTCACAACTTGAATTTCCCCCTTTTCCTTCTTCACTATACTCAGTGCCATGTCTCTTCTGCAACTCTCTCTTCTGTCACTCTCATCTGCCACTCTCTCTCTCTCGCTCTCACTCTCACTCTCTCTATTAGTCACTCATCAAATCAAATTCACTAAAACAAAACAAAAGAATCCCACAAACCTAAATGCTAAAATATGAATCATTGTTTTCACAGCTTCCAGAAGAGAGGCCCACCTTCCAACAGCTTTTGATCGATATCGGTGCATTTGTATAGGGAGGGAACAATAACAATACATGCCACGAACTTTATTTGGATACCTAAGCATTAAAGTAATCTTATAAAAGGTCCTTGTGCTACACTGACATTGCCAACCTGGTGAATCAATTTGTATTTCTTTATTGTTATGAGGCAGCAATAATAATAAAAAAAAATCTCTATGCACTGTAAAGCCTGAATGATTTATTGGGTTTTTTTTTTTATATACATCCAATGAGTAGTAAAGTATTGAACCGAAGCTCTGCGTACTGCAACGCTGCACCCGATTGAACGACTAAAAATATTTCTAGAGTGTTGTGGCATTTGGTTTCCTGCTTGCTCAAAGCAAAAATAACGGCTCTAGTTCACCAGGGCACATTGTTGTCAGGTGTTGTTTTTTTTTTTTAAGGGAAATTATTATGAAGCATAATAAAAGCCAGAGTACATTCTCCTTGACCTCATATAAATTTTCAATACTTACATCCCTATTTTATGTATCTTCCCTTCCTTTCGAGTGTTCATACCTATTCAGCCTGTAAGCACGGCTTCTTCCTTTACCGTAAGTCAGCATATTGTTTTATGGCTGCCTCTTCCCTCTGCGGTTTTGTGCCGCTTCCTTTTTTTGCTGTTGATGTGCTTTGAACATGCGCTATGTCCAGTTCGATCAAATGTGTTGATCTGATTGTCATTAAGCCCTGCCCACTTCCAATGCTTTATTTATACCACGAAACCCCTCGTTGCTTCCTTGAGCCGTTACTGTCTGCCTAGGTAACAACATGGAACAGGTACGTCTGTCTTTCTGTTAGAACTAATCAAGTTTATTCGTAATTGTTTACGAAGAAAAAAAGGCAATTGTGGTGATTTGTTTTTCTAGGAGACTTTTCTTAATGGGGGTGTCGCCTTGTTTCACACTGTGGTCGAAGGCAAGCATTGTTATGAAGTGGAGAAAGTGTTGACGAATAAGCCCAGTGCTTTTGGCAGGTAGATCATAACAACATTTGAAATCCACACTTCGATTAATGTTGAATCGTCTTCTCATTTTGATGCATCGGTGTCGTCTAGAGTGTGTCTTTCAACATAAGCAATGTGGCATATAAAACGACGTAATGTTTTTAATTCCTTTTCACCGGTAGTAAAGGGGACAAGCTGATGATGATAAACGATATCCAAACTGAGCATTTGCCTCCGAAGCAATTAATCAGGATGCTGAGCTCAGGGTGTCCTCTCCTGGTGAGTAATTTCTATTTTGCACACATCAATACATGTATGTGAATCGAAGGTAAAAATAGAAGTGAGACAACTTTGTGTCCTGAATGAAGTAAATGAATGAATGAACTATTATTCAATGGGAAACAATAATGAAAAAAATGCTGGCTATCTTTCTTGCCCAGCTTCATGGCTCCTATAGTATATAAAAGTGTCTATTGCACTGATACATGATTTGAGTCAAAGTACTTTTTTGAGTCATTGCATGAATAATCAGATGCCTTCAAAAGCTTATATGGTGATTTATTTTGTTTACCAACCAAAAGTACAGCGTTTTAATTATTTTCAAAAACGATACGGTCATGAAGGTAGTCATTAGTTACTTTCAACCACTGCATGTATTCATCTAATTACAAAGCATCCTGTATGTATTAAGGCTATAGGTTCGATTTTATATAGCCGTAACGTCCTTTATATCCTAACAGATAAGAAAAGGAAAGGGGAAGTGAAAAATGCATTTTGTTTAGCAGTAGCAAAAGGTGGACCTCCAGGCCATTTTGGAAAACAGGAAGTCGGACAGACCAGGCAGATTTGTTAATATGCACATTGTCTCCTTTGATGTTTTTTTCTTTCGACGACATGAAATTCATTCACGAAAGTTTGTATTTCATTTAGCAGAGGAGTTTGGAAGGGAGATGATTGAGAATGGGGGGGGAAATCCGTTGCCCTGGATGTTTAAGGTCTTTGCTATGACTCTTGAACTTTAGGAGGTCCATCAACATGACATAAAACCTGTTTCATGGTTTTATATAAATACCCGTTCTTACTTTGCACTTGCTTCCGCCTCCACTATTGTGCATTACATGACGTATGCTGAAAATGTGTTACATAACCAAAAATGAAAGGGTCCAAATATGTATAATTGCTCACTCTATTGCAACCAGATGCGTATATGAAGCTTAGCCGAGGGTATTGTTTTCACCTGTTTGCAGACTTTGCACCAGGCGTGTGTTGACGACACCGAAATTAAATGCCCGGAGTATGAAAGAATGAAACCCTATCACAAGGAAGATGCAGAGTTATCCTTCAGTCTAGACATGGTTCGAGAAAAATGTCTGGATGAAGATGAAAAAAATCCGCGGATGCCGGAAGAATGGGAGTGCAACGATAGGGCATTCGATTCATGCAATGACGAGAAAATGCTGATCGTGTCGATGATGAACACGAGTATAGCGATTGTGCAAGCGAGAGGATGCGATGCCCTTTCCCCCTGCAGATGTGGCAACACAAATTGCACCTTCAGCGACGTTATCATGGCCACCCAGCAGAGTGCGATCACATCAGGTGAGGATGAAAGCGAAGACTCTTAAAACAACACGTCGCAGTAGAACGTGTCGACTGTGCCTTAGTGATTGATTGAGTTAGGTTTATTACATCATTGACCCCTCAATCTTTGCTACTAGTACCAATGCAACCAATCACGTCAAGACTACACTTCTGTAGCTGCACCACATTTTGTAGCCACATTCATTTCACACTTCTCTAAAACTTTCTTAAACTCACTCGTTAAACCGCAGGCCTGGTTATACGTTTTCATATACACGATATAATAGCAGTGATTTTTGAGAGCGTTTTCAAATCGCTCGAATTTGAATGTACTAAAAAAGAATTGTGTGCCAATGCTGTATACTAATACAGTCAGGATATAAAATAGAACCAGTAGACTGGTCGTCTGGTCTAAGGGTATGTGTGCATAATGCTCATTCAGTTTTTCTTTCTCCAGTTTGCAGAGAATATATGAAAAAACGTTTCGAAAGAGGTCATGTTTTCATTCAGAGTTTGCTGCAGAAAAGCATCTGCATGGAAAACATCTCACGTCCGACAAAAGAAATCCCTTGTTTGACTGATTCCACCACAGGTTAGTCCACGATCGAATTCCAAGCAATTCAACCAATTCCAAGCCTGGCTAATATTCTGCATTGATATTGTCGAAAGTATATGGACACTTGATTAATCACACTTATATGTACTTGTTAAACATCCCATTCCAGATGTAGTCCCATATTTGCTTCAGTAATATTCTATACTGTTGTGAGAAGGCTTTCCTCTATTGTTTTGCAAAAATGAATGGGGTGCAGTCATAATTGTAAGCCATCCCAAAGTCATACAGTGAGGTTATGATCAGGGCTCGATGGCAGCCACTTGAATTCTTCCAAACCAACATTAGCAAAATACTGTATGGTTCTTTTTTTTTTTTTTAATAGAGCTTGATTTATTGTCTTGAATTTCATTGAAATTGTGCTCAAAACCCTGCTTTACGGTTTGAATATAATATTTGTGTTAATCATGCCATGCTAGTGAACAACAATTGTATTCTTATATTTTGCAATTTTTCTCATATATCAAAATTCAAAGCATTTCCAATGCCTGTCTTACAGCGAACATAACCATCTTCTACTACATGTCAAACGCGCTAGACGATTTTGACAAAGGTGTTCCTGTTGTTCTGAACTTCAGCGGCTCCACCAACTTTCTCAAATGTATGCGCTTGAATGACCGCCCGGTTTTGACTGTCGAGGTAAGAACGAATCCGTTCAAGAATCCGTCCGAAAATATCACGAAATATGGACATTTGTAAGGCATGTCCGGTATCATGCATAGGCAAGTTGGGATTTGGAAAAGTTGGGGACAAGTTTAAATAATTAAGAGGTATGCATAACGACTGGGAGCCCATGGACCCAACAAAAAGTGGTATTGAGGACACTGGTAGTTCATTGGTTAAGTGTAAGGTCATAAGATCACATCCCAGCACCAAGCTTAACTATAAAAATGAGCCAAATGCCCCTTTACTTCCATAATTGGCTTTTGATAAGGGCATCATCCAAATGCCTTAGACTTTAATTGGATAAGGCTATTACGCTCATGCAGTGGGTGGTAAGAAAACAGGCCTTTGAAAAAAAAGAAACAAGGGACTAGTCATTAGTAACAAATTGCAGGGATTGGTATGGTGGTATTTGGCTGGAATGGTTGATATTGGCCAAGTGTGTCCATTGAAGGTCATTTCAGGTGGAGGGATTGGTCATGAATCTCTGCACAAGTGGGTGGGACTGGTCATATATACTTGGCATATAATAATATAATAACTATTACCTAGTTTAAAAATGCGAAGGGGGCAGAGTGTATGTGGGAATGTGCGAGATTACTCAAGAGTGTCCATGTAAGTAAATGGGATTAGTAAGGAGTGTGTGAGCATAAACATTGGTCACGAGCAAGTGCACACCTAGAAGATTGCTATAATTGGTCAAGAGTGTCTACATAGGGGTCAGGATTTGTCTGCAGTAGGTGATGGGACTGGGAATTGTAAGGAGTGTCTACTAAGGGGGCAGAGTATCCTCAGGTGGTAGGGTCAGGTCCAAAATAGGTGTCTGTGGCAATGGGTAGGCTTGATTAAGAGTATATGAGAATGGACAGGATTGGTCACTTGTTGCTACTGGTGGGATGGAGGACAGAATGGTCATGAGTGTTGCCAGAAGTGAGCAGGTAGTTTGGAATACATGTACTAGTTCATCTAAGGGTCTTTATCGGTTCTGAATGAAGAACCGATTATAGCAACTGTTTACATACACTGAGATGTTATACTAATAAAAACCAATATGCTACTAAGGTTTATTTTAAAGATTTTTTTTTGGTCTGCTGTTCCAGTGCTGTGAGAAAAACAAGCTGCAGGTTATCTGTAAGGATGACCCAAAAACATGGCCTTTTGTCTTCTACCTGAAGAGTACAAAGGACAACCACCGCCGATTCGAGTCGGCCTCGTGCAACGGTTGGTTCATCCACACGAAACCTTCTGGCTTGGTGTGCGTGGACCAAGGATCAAATTATACAGAAAGTAACTTCTACATCATTATCCACTTAGAAAATAAATAAAAACATTTTGTAAACATTTGAACCCATTTACTTGGGTTGTTGGGGTTACAGCAACAAGATATTTGAAATCTATTAACGGTATGAATTTATTATTATCAGCATAAACAAACCATCCGAAAAAAATAATCCATCCGAATATGATTTAAAATGTTATTAGTTACACTAGAACTAGTTGTAGTTCTCTAATTAAAGTCTTGGATATACAGAGTGGGGAATAAGAACACTTTTATTTATTTTTTATTCAACACCGTTCCAGTCCAGCAATTCACATGAGATTTTGACCTGACATTCAAATCAATTGAAGAAATCTGCACAGATAAAAAAAATCCAAATTTTACAATCCACAAACAATTTTTAACAAAGTGAAAAAGCGTATTGAAGACCGTAAGAAAAAGCAGTCCACCAAGTACTTTCATTAGGCTGTTGTTCCTCCTACTAGCGCAAATTACAAACAGCTAAGTTAGTGCATGTTGAAAGGTTAGAAAAAAACCACCCTTATCCATTTCTGAATCCAAATGTACAAACGTCTCATGATGGGTAGAGGCAACAGGTTCTCACAAGACCTTCGCACTATATTTGCACTATATAAGAACAGCAGGTACAGTTCACCCCAGAAGGCATGTTCCAGATGTTGGTCAAACCAGATTCTACATGCCTATTTATAAAAAATAAAAAGATAAGTAATAATGATAATAAAAAAAAATGTTTTATATCAATTTCCCCCCTAATATGGTGCATTTCTGATTCCGGTGCTGATGAGCAACTTTTAACTGCAGTATTGAGTAAATGTGTATCAAATATTAAAATTTTTGGTTCCTATATTTTTTATAATTTTTAAAATCATGTGTGCTCTTATTTTGTATTGAATGTATAATATTAATAGTATATTCTGTGTGTTTTATTACAGTTTGTACTGATATCACAGTATAATGCTAGTATAGTTCTCTATAATACTATGGAATGTTCACAATACAGAAAAAGAATTGAAATTAATGTATTTTATTATACGTTTATACGCCAGTATTTAGCTTACTTACTGTATATTTTTAAAATTTGCATTTGTCATGTTACTGAAACTTCCTTTGCTAACGCCTTAACATACATGCATGTAATAGTCAATAAAAGCAATTTCTGAAAAGCATTATTTGTGTAGAACATTGCTCATGAGCAGGTTTTGAGTTCCCTCTTCTAACTTTCGCTTCCATGGTTTCCCGTTTCATTACGATGGGGGATGTGTGCATAATGTCATCATATCAGACACAATGTACTAAATAGCTTTAGTTTTTGTAGGACTTCAGGACCACCTGAAAGCATTGAATTATCTATTCGAGATTCGATCATCACTAATCTACAACAGATTCTTATACGCTGACATAAATTCAATTTAATTCAATTCAATTCATTTTTATTTGTATAGCGCTTTTAACAATGAACATTGTCTCAAAGCAGCTTTACACAAATAATGTGGTGATTAAACATAAATATGTTCTGTGTAAGTATGTTTGTCCCTGATGAGCAACTGTGGCAAGGAAAAACTCCCCGAGATGGCATAAGGAAGAAACCTTGAGAGGAACCAGACTCAAGAGGGAACCCATCCTCATCTGGGTTGCACCAAATGTCCATTTGAAGCAGATATACAATGTTGTGGGGTACAGTGATGATGATCAGAAGCAAACTGCACTCCCGAGTCAGTGCAGCAGACCGCCGACACCAACTACAGTCCAATCCGTCCTCAAAGCACCCGTTCTACTCGAATTAAGAGACCGTCCCGAGCTGCACAGAAGTGTGAAGATCCAAGGAGGGAGAGGGGCAGGAACACTGGTCACTGGAGCCTCAGGAGCATGTTTAACTCGACCGAAAGAGAGAGAGAGAGAGAGAGAGAGAGAGAGAGGGTGACGGGAAGAGAAGGATATGGATTATTAAGTGTAACTATTGGTGTACGAAAGTTAATGTCACTGTGCAGTTTGGACTCCGGCAAGACTCGCTATGGCAGCATAACTAAAAGGGAGAACCAGAAGGTAACACAGACATGAGGGATCTCTGGGATAAGAGACGACCCACCACACCACCGTCAACAAACCTGAGTGAACGTGTGAATGTGAGGGACGACAGCATACAAATATACCAGTTCACCAAACACTCTATATCCATGTTCCCTCCAGATCTGTGCCTTTACCTAAGAGAAATCTACTGATAAAAGGCTTGACTAAATAAATACGTTTTCAACCTCGACTTGAACACTGAGACTGTGTCTGAGTCCCGAACACTGATTGGAAGGCTGTTCCATAACTGTGGGGCTTTATAAGAGAAAGATCTGCCCCCTGCTGTAGTCTTCATTATTTGAGGAACCAACAGATAGCCAGCACCTTTTGATCTAAGTAGGCGGAGGATCATACTGGTACAGAAGTTCACTCAGATACTGCGGTGCGAGACCATTGAGTGCTTTATACGTCAGTAGTAATATTTTATAGTCAATGCGAGATTTGATTGGGAGCCAGTGTAGACTGATTAAAACAGGGGTGATGTGGTCATATTTCCTAGATCTAGTGAGGACCCTTGCTGCTGCATTCTGGACTAACTGAAGCTTATTGATGCACTTACCGCACACCCAGACAGTAAAGCGTTACAGTAGTCTAATCTAGAAGTAACAAAAGCATGAACCAGTTTTTCTGCATCCTGTAACGACATCATATTTCTAATCTTAGCAATATTTCTAAGGTGAAAGAAGGCGATTCTGGTGATATTATTCACGTGAGACTCAAAGGAAAGACTCGGGTCAATAATCACACCAAGGTCTTTGACAGCCGTACATGCTGAAACAGAAACACCATCCAGAGATGCTACGTAATCGGAAAGTTTACTTCTAGCTGCATGTGGTCCTAGTAAAAGTACTTCCGTCTTATCTGAGTTGAGCAGAAGAAAGTTATTAAGCATCCACTGTCTAATGTCCTTTACACACTTCTCAACATTGTTAAGCTGATCTCTCTCATCTGGCTTTGCTGAAATATACAGCTGTGTGTCATCAGCATAGCAATGGAAGCGAATCCCATGTTTATGAATAATTTCACCAAGAGGCAGCATATATAAATGACTCCTCACCCACATTTTTTTTAACTGTGGATACTTTCATTCTTCATGACAAAACTTCTTTTTTTCTCTAAAGTCCCCAATATCCAGTGAAATTAATCACGTGGTAGCTAGTAGCTTAACACGCTACTGAACATATAATACCACAAAACACTGGGCTGTTGTCAGAGCTGGTCCAATCTGCCAAAAGAGCAACATGGAACAGGTACTACACTGTGTGTCTGATTTTATATAGCAAATACGTTTTGAGTTATTCAAATCTGTCTTTGTGTGAACAATGTGCTGCTTTTATTCTGGACCGCTGAAACTCCTTAAGTTAATAAACACAAATGTATGAAAAAATCTGTTGACTAATGGATTTGACAACAATTTTTAATAATGTGGTTTGTAAAATAAGGTAATGAGACCCCCTCAAAAAACATGTTTTCGTTTCAAACAGCTGATTTGGGAGGTATAATGTTCCTCGAATTATAAACCTTTGCATTATTTGGAAGACGGACGAGTTACAAATCCCTTGAGGAATCTTGGAAACATTTGGAAATAAGCGTATGCTCAGGGCTAAATTGGGACTCTTTTGATTATTGTGGCCTGATATTTGTGAGTTTTGGAAGTAAGGAAGCTGTGGTCTGAGCGCAGGGTCAGTCATGGTACAGCGCCCCTGGAGCACAGACTGTTCAGGACTTTGCTCAAGGGCTTGAGAGTGGCAGCTTGGCGTTTTTCCCACGAGGAAAGCCACAGCAAGCCAGGGGTGACTGTGGAATAGAAAAACTTCCATACTTCCATACTGTACCACGCTCCCTAATCTCAACTAATACTCAACTGGCCCAATGGGTACAAAACCTTACAGCCCATTGGGCCAATTCTTATGGTTTGAGTCTGGTTCCTCTCAATGTTTCTTCCTCATGCCATGTCAGGGTGTTTATCCTTGCCGCAGTCGCCCCCCGGCTTGCTCAATAGAGAAAAACGTAGAATAAGAAACAAACATATACATTCAATTAGCACCACTTTATAAAGCTGCTTTGAGACAATGTCCATAAAATGATGGACAATGGCAAAAGTCCATCATCATTTCATTTTGCTAATTCTTCCACACCATTAAAAACATATAGGTACTTCTAGGTCCCCTGGTGGTCTAGCGGTTAGGATGCGGCGCGCTCACCGCTGCGGCCCGGGTTCGATCCCCGGTCAGGGAACCAACCCCAGTCACTAGGGTTGCACAAGCCTTAGTGCTGGTCCCAAGCCCGGATAAATGGGGAGGGTTTCGTTAGGCAGGGCATCCAGCGTAAAAACATGTGCCAAATTAAATATGCGGATGGTCCGCTGTGGCGACCCCTAATGGGAGAAGCTGAAAGAAAGTTTTTTTAGGATTGCAGTATTCATCATTTATCCATTCCTACGTGTACGTATTTATTGCTGCCGGATTTCGATTATCGTTTCGTATCTCCTTCTTTATTGGATGATGTTTTCCAGCATTAAGTTAAATTCCTATATGGCTATTTATAACATTCGAATCTACAAATGCTCGTAAAACAAAAGGGAAATGGCAAAACATGAGTAATCATAAATCATAAAAGCTCGATGCATCGTATTTTAAATGTTTTTTACCTCAATGCTCCCTTTGACTTTCACTTCCCACACTTCCCTTTTAAATGCATTTCGAGACACGTAGTCATTTCTGGTCACCGTAATAAAAAATTACAAAAATTTCACTCTAAATCTGTTAATATCCTCTTTATGTTCAAAAATTATGCAGATGCCTGAGAAAAAAAATTAAAAGCCTGGAGACTGACTGCAAAAAGGAGAACATCTTGCACCTCCTGACGAGGGTCAGAGACATGCATCTAGACGAAAAAAGAGAATATCTACAAAAACAAGAAGTGTCAGAATGTAGTACTGAAGGAGAGTTCTCAGTAAAGGAAGTGCTGTCTAAGGCCGAGAGCTATGGCATAACTTCGTGCACCATCACCAGACAGCGTGCGATTGCATCGGGTGATGCCTTGAGCAATGACTTGCATCCAAAAAAAGCTTTGTTTTGTATGTGATACAGTGCTTCAAGTCATAATATCCTAGTCCTAGTCATAATATCATATGTCCTTTTAAAGCATCACATTCTATATTTAGTCCCAATTTGCTCTTAAGATTCCCTTCACTCCTTTTAGATGTTCCACTAGATAT
This sequence comes from Silurus meridionalis, assembly GCF_014805685.1. NCBI lineage: Eukaryota > Metazoa > Chordata > Actinopteri > Siluriformes > Siluridae > Silurus > Silurus meridionalis. The sequence continues at coordinate 16,444,625 of NC_060909.1, forward strand.
TGGAGTTCAATAGGGTTTAGATCAAAGCTCTAATTCAGGAGATCTTCCACTCCGAACCATGCAGAGCAGAATGGAAATCCGGCGACAGATAAAATGTGGCGCTGTAAAAGGCAGTTAAGAAAGTGGATTACAAACAAGAATGAGGAATAGCACAGATTTGACGTAGCAGAATTCTTTTATAGGCTCTTATAGGCTTCCTTTTGTTCATTAAAAAAGTGTGACATTTGCTACTTTTGTGGAAAAGAAAGACCACAGAGAAATCCCCGTAGATTTTCCATGGTGCCGATTAAATAAATAAAGGAACTGAAACAGATCAGTATTAGTTCAGTTTTTTCTAAATCAGCCATGAACATTTAATCAGTCTCTGTAAATATGGTGTATAATAAAAATCATTGTAAAAATCATATATTTTCAATACATATACCCTTCAGTTAGGTCTTGTAGGACCAATGTTGTACTTGATGTATAATTGTATTGTACGTTTTTACAATGCAATACAAAACCTTTTATTTTTTATTAAAGAAACGTGAATGTCTTCTATTCTATTCAATATTTGGAGAATACTGTATATGCATAGTGAATTTTCATTGAATAACATTTTTTCCCTCATCCCACCACTAGTTTATGAATCTATTGTTAAAAAAGCTGAAAGATCTAAGGTGCTAATCCAGAGTTTGGGATGCACAATCATCCATCTTGATTTTTTTCTTCTCAAGAGTAAAGGCTTGCATGAACAATTCCAAATCTGCTGCTTGGATTTGACCTTGTGACCTATTAAGCAGACTTCTTAACCAGTGAAAATTCATAGTCATGAAAATAAAGAAAACTCTTTGAATGAAAAGGTGTGTCCAAACTTTTGGTCTGTACTGTATATAAAGACCTACTTGTTTAAATGAAAATTTTGGCACAGTACACAAACTTTTTATGGTTTGTTCATATACATCTTAGATAGATGATGTAAAATGGGGCAAATTAAAACATTACCAGTCTAAGACTCTAGGAAAATAGGCAGAAAGTGCTGATTTGAAAGCGATTGAGACGACATTTCATAATCATCAACCTGCATTCTCGATCCCTTGCCTACAAGTTTCTTTAAACAGATAGCTCCAGAGGTAATTGAACCTGTTTTAAAAATAATTAACTCTTCCATTAGCACTGGTTATGTACCTTAATCCTTCAAACTGGCAGTTATCCACCCCCTTATTAAGAAACCTGACCTTGACCCATGTCAGTTGTCCAACTACAGACCGATATCAAATCTCCCCTTTATATCCAAAATTTTAGAAAAGTTTGTAGCACAGCAGTTATGCTCACACCTACTTATGAATAACATTTTTGAAATGTATCAGTCAGGATTTCGGCCTCATCATAGCACAGAGACGGCGCTAGTTAAGGTGGTAAATGACCTGTTATTGGCCTCTGATCAGGGTTTTGTCTCCTTACTTGTTTTGCTCGACCTTAGTGCAGCTTTTGACACCATTGATCACACTATACTGCTTGCTAGACTTGAGAACGTTGTAGGAATAAAGGGAACAGCTCTCTCTTGGCTCAGGTCTTATTTGACTGATCGCTATCAGTTTGTGGATGTAAATGGTGAGTTCTCCACACTCTATGAGGTAAAGTTTGGTGTTCCTCAAGGATCTGTCTTAGGTCCACTGCTTTTCTCTTTATATATGCTGCCTCTTGGTAAAATCATTCATAAATATGGGATTCGCTTCCATTGCTATGCTGATGACACACAGCTGTATATTTCAGCAAAGCCAGATGAGCGAGATCAGCTAAACAATGTTGAGAAGTGTGTAAAGGACATTAGACAGTGGATGCTTAATAACTTTCTTCTGCTCAACTCAGATAAGACGGAAGTACTTTGACTAGGACCACATGCAGCTAGAAGTAAACTTTCCGATTACGCAGCATCTCTAGATGGTGTTTCTGTTTCAGCATGTACGGCTGTCAAAGACCTTGGTGTGATTATTGACCCGAGTCTTTCCTTTGAGTCTCACGTGAATAATATTACCAGGATCGCCTTCTTTCACCTTAGAAATATTGCTAAAATTAGAAATATGATGTCGTTACAGGATGCAGAAAAACTAGTTCATGCTTTTGTTACTTCTAGATTAGACTACTGTAACGCTTTACTGTCTGGGTGTGCGAGTAAGTGCATAAATAAGCTTCAGTTAGTCCAGAATGCAGCAGCAAGGGTCCTCACTAGATCTAGGAAATACGATCACATCACCCCTGTTTTAATCAGTCTACACTGGCTCCCAAATCTCGCATTAATTATAAAATATTACTACTGACATATAAAGCACTTAACGGTCTCGCACCGCAGTATCTGAGTGAACTTCTGTACCAGTATGATCCTCCACGCCTACTTAGATCAAAAGGTGCTGGCTATCTGTTGGTTCCTCAAATAATGAAGACTACAGCAGGGGGCAGATCTTTCTCTTATAAAGCCCCACAGTTATGGAACAGCCTTCCAACCAGTGTTCGGGACTCGGACACAGTCTCAGTGTTCAAGTCGAGGTTGAAAACTTATTTATTTAGTCAAGCCTTTTATCAGTAGATTTATTTTGGGTAAAGGCGCAGATCTGGAGGGAGCATGGATATAGAGTGTTTGGTGAACTGGTATATTTGTATGCTGTCGTCCCCTCACATTCACACGTTCACTGAGGTTTGTTGACGGTGGTGTGGTGGGTCGTCTCTTATCCCAAAGATCCCTCATGTCTGTGTTACCTTCTGGTTCTCCCTTTTAGTTATGCTGCCATAGCGAGTCTTGCCGGAGTCCAAACTGCACAGTAACATTTACTTTCATACACCAATAGGGACACTTAATAATCCATATCCTTCTCTCTCTCTCTCTCTCTCTCTCTCTCTCTCTCTCTCTCTCTCTCGGTCGAGTTAAACATGCTCCTGAGGTTCCAGTGACCACTGTTCCTGCCCCTCTCCCCTCCGTGGATCTTCACACTTCTGTGCAGCTTGGGACGGTATCTCATCAACACCTTGGGTGGTTCCATGTAATTCCGGAGTAGAACGGGTGCTTTTGAGGACGGATTGGACTGTAGTTGGTGTCGGCGGTCTGCTGCACTGACTCGGGAGTGCAGTTTGCTTCTGATCGTCATCACTGTACCCCGCAACTTTGTATATCTGCTTCAAATGCACATTTGGTGCAACCCAGATGAGGATGGGTTCCCTCTTGAGTCTGGTTCCTCTCAAGGTTTCTTCCTTATGCCATCTCGGGGAGTTTTTCCTTGCCACAGTTGCTCATCAGGGACAAACTTACTTACAAAGAACATATTTACGTTTAATCACCACATTATCTGTGTAAAGCTGCTTTGAGACAATGTTCATTGTTAAAAGCGCTGTACAAATAAAAATGAATTGAATTGAATTGAATTTGAAGATCGCTATAGATTTAGCTGTTCTGACGTTAATCGGAAGTTTGTTCCACCACCTTGATTCGAGAACAGAGCAGAGTCTGGATCTTTCTTGTATTTTGAGAGATGGTGGCACCAGTTGAGTAGTGGTTGATGATTGCTGGGAACATGGTGCAGTGCAAGCTGAGATAATTGCTCAGAAGTAGATTGGTAACGGTCCGTTTTTGGCTTTCGCAGGCTCTGTTTATTGGACGCCGGATTTCACAATTTAACAATAGAATGTATACAAATTTTTCAACACTAGGCAATTAGCTAGCTTTTTTCAAATGAGGCAAAAATTAAAAAATCGGCCACCCTTGTTGCTGCATTAAGCTGAGTTTTGCAAAAAATTGTAAAATACAGTATTTATAGCTACTCCACATTTTTGTCCGATTAATGCCACAAATGTGGTCTAAAAGTTTTGCTGTTAGAAGAAAATGGGCCACTGATTTAGCTCATGTTGTCTTTTGTGGTACTTTTTCCATGTGCCATAGAACTAATATTTTGCACCTTTTTTTTTTATACATTTGAACTCATTACCCTCTGATCTGAAAGCATTCTGCTCTAGTGACTTATTCACCTCACATACTTTGGTGGCTGGATGACTGTGCTGTAATTCTTAGGTTTAATCAGAATTTCTATCCCCAAAGTGATATTGCACAAGTTTAAAAACTGATTCAACTGTTTGAACACATACAGGAAGTTCATTCCACCACCCAAGAGTCTTGAAGCTGTTTTCTTGTGCTCTGAGAGATTTTTGTGGCCTCTTCAGCAATGGGAGATGATTGGAGGAAAGGTTTTGCAGTGTGAGGTGTGCAAAGTTCCTTGATTAGGTGGTTGCTAGTACATTTTTGGCCTAGAAGACTGATGAGTTTTGTGGGCAGCTACATTGGAAAGCCATTGGAAGGAACATAGGATTGAGGTGGTGTGGGAGAACTAGGGAAGTCGCTGTGTTCCAGATCTGTTGCAGAGGTCGAATATGCCATCAGAGGCAAACCTGCCCAGAGTTTGTTGCAGTAGTCCGGTCTTGAAATGACTGAAAAAGCACCTGTGTGGTCAGAAATGGATGATGATATATTGTCCATAAAGATCATAAGACCTTGCCATAAGGATTAACAACTTTTCAAATATAAATTCTTGTCTTGATCTAGTTTTTAAGAGCTGTTTATTAAAATCTTAAGCTAACCAAACTCACTAGCCATGTTGGAAATTATATTGCAGTGCTTTGAGCAAGACCAAATGAAGTCCATCAATAAGAATGACAAAACCATTTGGCCTTTTGTCTTCCTTCTCTAAACTACAAAAGATACAACAGTCATCGCTTCAAGTCAGCCACATGCAGCGGTCGGTTCATCCACACGGAATCTGGCTTGGTGTACGCATGATGAAAAAGTCGAAGAAAATACCTTCAGAAACTTTCTGTGGAGAGAGCAACTCTAAGAGGTCCTCCAAATTCCCCACAGTATTTATTTAAATGGCTTACGCTTCAGTGAATTCATTCTCAATATTACAATTTTCAGTCATTTGAATATGACTGAAAGACAGTATCTGTTTTGATAGTATTCTTTTCTAGATATTTTTCTACATACTGTATTAAACAATACAAACACAAGTTCAGTATATCAAAAAATGTAATGATCAAATGGTTAAATTAACATTGTCATTATTACACTCTTGCTTGGCCAACTTGGGCTAAAATTGTTACATTAGTATGTGGGTCAAATTTGAAAAATTGGGCTTTTAATATTAGCTAGGTAATTCCCTTATGATCAATGGGCTAGCAACCCGACCCCCTAACAAAACTGCTACGAAAACGTTACGTACGTTATCAGGAACTTCCTGCCCAATGCTCCTCATGACATGGGAGGAATCTAAAATAATAATAACTGCCTTAATGTCAGATAACAAAATAATTATCATAGCAAAACACACAATAAGGATTTTTTGATTAATTTGCTGCGAATAAATCTCCAATTTTTATTTTTAGATCGTTTTTAACAGTGGCTATCGTCTCAAAGCAGCTTTACAGAGAGAAAGCGGTTCACTCATAGAGAATTAAGGGCTACCAAAGGGGGCACTGTGAAACTAAGGAGATAAGAGTCTCTGGTACCATCATTTTCCTCCAATCTTCCCCGTGAATGCTCAGGAAATTAAACTTCTAAAATTCGGTATGAGCCTAAAATAGACACAAAAATCCTTTAAAACGAGTGTGATGCTACTCATCCCACATGCTAAAATATTTGGAAATTATATTAGAAATAAAAACTTTTGTACAAGTATATAAAGTGAACGTGTAAAGTTAAAACCCAAACGAACATGGTATCTTGTAATTAAATGATGTTTAATCCACTTTGCTACACACTTCATACTGCTAAGCCACTGCATTGATATAGTTCTGGTTAGCATAAAAATGCATGCTATCTATTTGTTATCATGCTATCATGATTGTTGAGTACCAATATGTATTGTGTTAAATAGTATATATTTATATATATATATAATTTTATTATTATTATTATTTTATTAAATCAGTTTTGTTCATTTCCATGTTAAACCTATGTGTTAAAACAGTGGTCCCCAACCCCCAGGCCCCAGATCGGCACAGGTCCGTGGGTCAATTGGTATATTTTTTTATTTTTTAAATTTTTTTTATTTATTATCTGATTGTGAACGATGTTTATAATGGAAAATTCTCTCCTCCACATCTGTCTATGACCCGCTTTTGATGCATGTCATGATGCCTCGGTCACATGTCTTACCTCCATCCGCCACTCTCTTAAAGGGGCTCCGGCCGCTAACACATAATACCTTCTTTTGGCAGTGATCATAGATGTGTAGAGTTTAAATTGGGGCTGCAACTAACGATTATTTTGATGGTCGATTAATCGGATGATTATTATTTCGATTAATCAATTTGTTTTGCTTAGAATAACTAGACAACTGTAATTCAGGGTATTTATGTTTAAAAGTGTACTTAAAAAAAAAAAAAAGAAAGAAAAGCCAGGTTTTGAGTTAAACTATAATTTTTCGCATTTTGAAGCATTGAGTATGGTGGTGTAGGTGTAAAATGTGTATATCAACATTTGTTTTGTTTTGAATGATAATTGCAAATGGCAAGTTGACAACCATGCTTAAAAAGATAGACATTTTGTGGAGCTATAAGCATCTAGAATAGAATTAGTTACACTGGGACTTAAATAGGACTACTCAAGAATGGACTGGAGACACGTACTACAAAACATCAAGATCCAAGCCAAGAACTGACACACAGGGTATTTCAAATACACAGTCTGTGATTAAACAGGTGGTAATAACTTTCTTTCGGCTTCTCCTATTAGGGGTCGCCACAGCGGATCATCCGCATGTTTGATTTGGCACATGTTTTTACGCTGGATGCCCTTCCTAACGCAACCCTCCCCATTTATCCGGGCTTGGGACCGGCACTAAGAGTGACTGGTTCCCTGACCGGGGCTCGAACCCGGGCCGCAGCGGTGAGAGCGCCACATCCTAACCACTAGACCACCAGGGACTGATTAAACAGGTGGTAATAATAGGTAAATAATGAGGGTCACAGGGACACAATAGTGACATCTGATGGGTGAACAGAGGGAAAACATGGGGGGGAAGGGGTGCCTCCAAATCCTGATGCCCTTTATCAGTTTGGAGTTGACAGCACCTAAATATTACTCACTGCTTTTACTGATGGCTTCACATGGATGGGCTCCACCAGGACAAGTTCCCCATGTTGATGCCCATATATGTTTTTCCTTGGATAACTTTAGGGGTGCAAATGCTAAGTACGATTTGTGTTCAAGTTCTTAATATGAAACAGTATATTGAGTATAATGTAATCATTATTTTTAGGACTGAAACGATTACTCAAGCAACTTGAGTAATTTGAATATAAAAAATATCACTGAGGCAAATAATTTGCCTTGATGTTTAGTCGACTTAACACAGTTTCCCCACGGACCATTTTTACTGACACACCACTCGCTAAACTCTGGAGTGCTCTGGCCACTAAAAATACTGCAGAACGAAAAGTTAAAGGAACGGGGAGAAAACAGCGAGGGGCGAGGAGAGGATTCATACGGAATCCCGTTTTTGCTACATTAAAAAAGTTCTGACGCAATTCCGAATTTATTTCTGGTTGTTTTTTCCCTTGCAATTGTGTTTTCTTGCAATTCTGACTTAATTTTTTACAATCCCCACTTTTTTTTTGCCGATCGGGCAGCGTCACCCCCTCTATAGTGCCAGAAAGCTTTACACATAGAAAATGTAATCAGCTACAGTCAATAGAATCGTATGGTATCACACTAAGCCTCTGATTCCTAGAGAGAACTCTGTCTAACAATCAGCTCTGGAGTAGACGGAACAAGACGGATGAAGCAGAGAAGCCTCGTTCATACACCAACAGCTCCAAACTTCAGGCCGTCAACATGGTTACCGGTGGATGCACCAGAAATATAGGATGTTTACAAGAAATAAAGTCAATCCTCAATCCTCGACTGGGTGGCACCAAATGCAGATTCATTACAGTTCCATCATTGTTGACGTATGCAGTGATAGGCGCTTGATTATAACCAGAAATCCATAATCCAGCATCAATACAAATGAGTTTCTTTGATATGTTCTTCCTGTTTTTGAGGTTAAGCAAAGGTTTTTTTGTAAACCCCCTGTATTTCCCCAAATTTGCCCTTCCCTCTATTTTTAGACCAGACAAAACTTTTCCCCTTTTGCTGCTAAAACAATTGTGATCCGTCGACCATTAACAGCATGAACTTCTTCAGCAGTTTGAGCTACAGGAGCTTGTCTGTTGGATCGGACCACACGGACCACCCTTCGCTCCCCACGTGCATCAATTAGGCTCGGCCGCCTGGGACCCTTTTGCCAGTTCACCACTGTTTCTTTCTTGGATTGGAAGAACTCACAAGAGCTGCAGTTTTGGAGATGCTCTGACCCAGTCGTCTAGACGTCACAATTTGGATCTTATCAAATTCGCTTGCTCTTTATGTTCGCCCATTTTTCCTGCTTTTAACACGTCAACTTTGAGGACAAAATGCTTACTCGAGATAATCAGTGTTATTCACTTTGGTTATAGCTTCATGATCTTATGCCTGATTGGATTCTGTGGTGGAAATCTAAAATAACAAATATTAATGGAATGAATGTTTGGTTGCATCACCTGACTTTAAATGACCTGGTTTATCTTTGGCAGATGCAGCCAGCTGTCGTTATTTTTGACCTAAAGTTGACTTTGCCTTTTTTAAGCCTCATTTTTATATATTTTTCACCTGTTTTGAAGCTTTATGTTAATATTCGACCATGGGATGGTTTTTATATCAATGCATTCTCTTTTTTTTTATACATAAAATCACTGTAAAGCTTATAGTCATGGTTGGCAGGTCAAGTCATAATTTTTTAAAATCGCACAAAAACATCTGAGACTAGCATTCAAAAGTTTGGGGTTTAGGAGGCACTATTTATCAACTAAAAATCAGGTAAGTAATAGTTTTATACAATGGTTTCAAACCAGTGTCCGCATTTCCACTTCCCCTTTGTTTGTTAAAGCTTACGAAAAGTGGACTCGCTTTTGTTTTAGTTTACAGAAACAAGTCCAGCTTTAGAGTAAAATCTAAGAAAAAAGGATTTTAAGTGCACTATTTCATTAGTATAGTCCAACATAGTCATTGCATTCTTGAGCACCTATAAAACTTAAGTACAAACATAGATAATCACTTCATATATGAAATATAGATATCACTTCATATAGCCCACACAAACCACATGTTCTTTGTGGTCACTAGGGTCCTATCTATCTATCTATCTATCTATCTATCTATCTATCTATCTATCTATCTATCTATCTGTCTGTCTGTCTGTCTGTCTGTCTGTCTGTCTGTCTGTCTGTCTGTCTGTCTGTCTGTCTGTCTAATCATGATGAAATGCTTAAACATCCTCACTTTGACTAGCAGCCACATTTCCCAAAAGAGCCACAATTACTAATTAGTTCTGCCTGTTTATTAATAGCATATGTCTATGCTAATAAAAGATACAAAAAATTAAAGATAAAAAAAAAAACAGGATGTATTGAAAAGGTTACAAAAAAAAAAACCTTTCATTAAAAAGCATGCAGGCTAAAGTGTGTCAGGTCACAGCAACTTTACAGCAAACACTTAAAACCTGGCACAAATATGCCACAGACCACACCTTCGTTCTCCGGCAAAGAAACATGAGCTGTGACTCGTAGCAAAACAATGCAACCGCAGAGCAGTCGACTATTTACTCAGGTCCTGTGGGATTAAAAGTTTAGACCTGCAGTCTAAACTCTGATATTTTGACAGAGCTGGGATGTAGAGATGAAGATGTCTCTGGAAGTCATACTCCGGACCTCGCTAAGAGTCTGAAGGGATTCATCATCCCTCCTATATGTGTTCTGGGGGCGACTGAATGCAAACCTGACTATGCAAACACCCCATCCACATTCCCAGCTCGTGCACACCTGGTAAGCCATGCCATCATGTCTACAGGCTACACAATGCCTCTGTTTGCTTATTGAAATCAACCTTCTCACTGAAGGTAACCGGAGTAAATACAAAATACTAAATAATGTTTTCATTTATTAAGGGAAAAAAATATGCCCAAACATAGCTGGGCCTAGGTAAAACTACTGTTTCCCCCTTGCAAAATCTTGAATGAACTGTTATTACCCACATTTTTTGGAAAGTTGAATTAAATTTCACTCGCCACACCCAGGCATGATTAGTGCCAAATCTGTTAAATCAAGAAATCACTTAAACAGAACCTGTATGGCAAACTGAAGCAGGCTAAAAAAATCTAAAAAAGCAACACATCATTTAAATAAATTCAGGAACAGATGAGAAACAAAGCAATTGCCATGTATCCGTCTGGAAAGGGTTCCAAAGCAATTTCTAAGGCTTGGCACTGGGACTCCAGTGAATCATTGTAAGAGCCATTATCCACAAATACAGAAAAACATTTAAACATTCTTGAACCTTCCCAGAAGTGGTTGGCCTACCAAACTGATTTCAAGACCGCAACAATGACTCATCCAGAAGCTCATAAAAGAACCAATAACAACTTATAAGGAACTACAGAACTCACTTTCCTCAGTTAAGGTCAGTGTTCATGGATCACAGCAATAAGAAAGAAACTGAGCAAAAGTTGTATCAATGGGAGAGCTCTAAGGCGAAAGCTACTACTGACCAAAAAGAAAACAAAGGCTCGTCTCACATTTTTGGAAGGTGTGTATCCCGTTACATCTGGTGTAAACCTAAAACAGCATTCCAAAAAAAGAACATCACATCAACAGTCAAACATGGTGGTGGTAGTGTGATGGTCTGGGGCTGCTTTGATGGATGACTTGTCTACCAGAAAATCCTCAAGGAGATTATCCAGCCATCAGTTCATGACCCCAAGCTAAAACACACTTGGGTTATGCAGCAGGACAATGCTCAAGACTTGTCAAGACTTAATCAGAAGATTGAGATGCTGTGCCATTACTGGAATTTTGTGCTCAAAAACCCAACAATGTTGCTGAATTAAAACAATTCTGCAAAGAAGAGTGGGCCAGAATTTCTCCACACTGATGTGAAAGACTCATTGCTAGTTATCACAAATGCTTGATTGCAGTTGTTTTTACACTGTTCCAGGTAGGTTTGGACAGATTTTCCCCTTAATAAATTAAATCACCATTTACAAACGACATTTCGCATTTACTCTAAGTATATTTATGTAATATAAAAAATATTATATATTAAATATTTGCTTGATGATCTGATTCATTGAAGTGTGACAAATTAGTAAGGGAAAAATACTTTTTCACAGCACAGTAATGGTTGGAAAGTTCAATTCAATTCATTTTTATTTGTATGGTGCTTTTAACAATGAACATTGTCTCAAAGCAGCTTTACACAGATAATGTGGTGATAAAAATTAATATGTTCTTTATAAGAGTAAGTTTGTCCCTGATGAGTGAGCCGGTGGAGACTGTGGCAAGGAAAAACTCCCCGAGACGGCATAAGGAAGAAACCTTGAGAGGAACCAGACTCAAGAGGGAACCCATCCTCATCTGGGTTGCACCGAATGTCTATTTATAGCAGATATACGATGTTGCGGGGGGGCAGTGATTGTGATCAGAAGCAAAAAGTAGTCCCGAGTCGATGTAGCAGACTGTTGACATAAACTACAGTCCAATCCATCTTCAAAGCTCCCGTTCTTACTCTGGAATTTCATGGAACCACCCAAGGCGTCGATGAGAAACCGTCCCAAGCTGCACAGAGTGGCCTCCAGCCGAAGAGAACACCATCCAGAGGCAGGCCTGGATGAAGTGGGAAGATCCATGGAGGGGAGAGGGGCAGGAACAATGGTCACTGGAGCCTCAGGAGCATGTTTAACTCGACAAAGAGAGAGTGAGAGAGAAGAGGGGTGACAGGAAGAGAAGGATATGGATTATTAAGTGTCCTTATTGTTGTATAAAAGTTAATGTCACTGTGCAGTTTGGACTCCGGCAAGACTCACTATGGCAGCATAACTAAAAGAGAGAAGATAGCACCAACATAAGGGATCTCTGGGATAAGAGACGACCCACCACACCACCGTCAACAAACCTGTGTGAACATGTGAGAGTGACGGGACGACAGCATACAAATATCCCAGTTCACCAAATACACTATATCCATGTTCCCTCCAGATCTTTACCTAAAAAAATCTACTGATAAAAGGCTTGACTGAATAAATATGTTTTCAACCTCGACTTGAACACTGAGACTGTGTCTGAGTCCCGAAAACTGACTGGAAGGTTGTTCCATAACTGTCAAGGCATAATTTCAGGAAGTCAAAATGTCTCAATTTTTTTCACGAGAAACCAGATCAGAAATTGTTTCATACAATGGTTTTAAACCAGTGTCTGCACTTCCACTTCTCCTTTGTGTGAGCTTAGCAACTGTGGAACCAGAATTTATAAGTGCACTATTTAATAAATTTTTTGTTTACGGTTACTATTTTGGTCCAGGATAATCATTGCTTGATAATTTATATATACCATCACGTCATACAGCCCACACAGACCACATGCTCTCTGTTGTTGCTGAGGTCCTCAGTAATCCGCTATTCTCCAGGGTCCTCAAAAATAATTAGCTATTTTGACTAGCAGCCACAGACAAAAAACCTAAAAAAAAACTTAAACGAGCATTGAAAATAGCTTTTTGTTTTGTAACATTGTTAGTGTCCCCAAAATCACACCCACTTCCCAGTTCATATTTGAATATTAATATATTAAATACAGGTAGTTCTTAAGTCTTTCCTCTTTATTCTTTCCCTACAAGCAGAAGGCATACTTGGGCGCTTGGAAGACATGCTTCCAATGCATCGTACATCAATGGTCCCCAACCCCCGGGGCCGTGGGTCAATTGGTACCGGGGCCCATTCCATTTTATTTATTATTTGATTCTAAACCATGGGTTTTTTTTTTTTTAAATTACCGGATTCTCTCCGCCACATCTGTCTATGACTCTGGTCAAGGGGCTCCGGCCGCTAATATATATTACATTACTGCTCAAACCCCCAATGAGCAAAAGGACAAAAAACAACACAGTGGATTCACATTTATTATTATATTAAGAATTTTTTTTTTAAATAAAAAATTTAATATAATTTTTTTTTTATAGTTTTTATACTGGTCGTATCATTTTGATTTGTTGTATTTAAACCCTCACTCACCCATCCCCTTAAAGGCCAGTCCGTGAAAATATTGTCTGACCCTTCCGTGGTGCAAAAAAGTTTGGGGGGCCGCTGTCGTACATCGTACACTGCTGCCTGTTGCACGAAATTTCAAATATTTTTTACATTATGTCGTATCGCTATCGTCACCGTAAGATCGAAAAGCCGAACCATCTATACTCGGGTACCATCTGTACTAAATAAATACAGATCTACAATAAATAATAGCATTGCATAACAGTTCTATAATAAACAAAGGTGATATCATTTCTGCAAAAGAGCCACAATGCTCAAGTAGTTCCGCCTGTGTCCGAGCGCTGATGTGGGAATTTATTATCAGGCTAATAAACAAAACAAAAGAAACGTTGCTAGCCAAGATGTATTGCGAAGTTGGAAAAAAAAAGGACAATGTTATTTCTTTCGTTAAACAATGAATCTCAATTACGTCAACTTTACAGTAAACACTACAAACATGGCACAAATACGGCACAGTCTATTTCTCTCACAGGCCTGGAGGAGAAAGAGATGTGCTGCGACTCATACCGAAACAAGGCAAACGCAGAGCAGTCGACTATTGACTCGGGTCCTGTAAAAGCCACGTTCCAGTGCAGTCTAAACACTAATATTTATTTCACTTTAGAGCTAAAGAGGTCTTTTAGAGGTCATGCTGCAAGAGTCTAGAGGAATTCATCATCCCTCTGGGTGCGACTGAATACAAACCTGGTATGCAATCAGCCAAACACAACACAACACAACACTATTACATAATAAGAGCCCACCGGTTTGCATATTGTAATCGACATCCTCATTGATTTGCTACTATTCTGTAGTTTGGTCAGGGGTTCAAGCCCCAGTATAGCTTCCACACTTGGGCCCTTGAGCAAGGCCCTTAACACTCTGTGTTCCAGGGGTGCCCTATCATGCTCGATGATGGGCAAGCTTTATATAGAAGTGAAGTGGTGACAAAAAAAAATTAATCTCTGACAATTAAATGGGCAGCCAGAATGAATGAAACAGAAGATACTTTGGACTTTTTGCGGACCATTGGCACAGTTTCTAAACAGTATCTATTACCAGAAGGTTTGGTAAACTGAACCACATGCACCAGCAAGCACATACAAAGCCCACGGTGTCACACCTATACGCCCCATGTATCGACTTAGAGATGGTATTTGGCTGCCCATGAGGGAGGAAATTGGTAATACACCTGTCAATCAAAGTTCAACCTGTTCCATGGCAATCAGAGAGCATTCTGTATGAGCACATAATTACCACTTACTAATTTTAAATTGACAATGATTACACATTATGAAGAGGCTCCCAGTAATATAATCCATGATTAGTATCATATAAAATATTAAGTGTAGGCTTCAATCAGGTTTTCAGCCCCGGGGGATTTCCCTTCCAAAAAGCATGGGCCGCTTTGTTTCCGTGGCTGCTGTTTCCCTTTTTTGTCACTTCTTCTTTTCCCCTGTAATGATCTCCATGGCTAGTGATGACATCACATCACAATGAGGTCAGAGAAGGTAGTAAAAAGCCCAGCCCTTTTTGCAAACAGTCTCAAAACCAACAGTTTCTATGCTTTTACCTCACTCACAACTGACTGCAGAGGGAGAGAGCAACATGGCAAAGGTACAGTATGGTACAGTCCTACTTTCTATCCAGATGTTAGCATTATAATATCAGGCTCTGTGCATGCATGTGGATGTGCTATTTAAAACTGCTGAGGTCGTTGATAGTCAGCATGTCGTGATTTCTTCGGATTTTTGAGAAGTTTTATAGCACATGTTTTTATTGCACCTTGTAAAATCGAGTTTTTAGGAGAAAACGCTATAGGAAGCATAGAACGTCTTGTAACGTTTTTTTGTGCTCTGTACCAGTGTGGGGTTTGCACTCACGCTCATACATTTGTTTTACACACTTATTCAGAAAAGTTGGGAGGTAGTAGTAAGCTTTGGTTCTCGTGCACTGAATGCAGACAGCCATGTGGTTACACACACACACAATCATACATTCTGCGGTTTATCGACTGTGCTCTTAAATAAGCTTTGGTTGAACTCATTTCTGAGTGTTATACATTTTCTTCAACCACAACTCAGATCTTCAGTATCTTCATAACCTGCTCGTCTTTAACCTCTAAAATATAGTTATACTTGTATTTCATAAAGTATATACAGAGTCAAATCTAAGTGCTTTGAGTCATTTCTGAGAAAATGCTGGGTAATTTCTGCAGCTGGTAGTTTCCACGCTCACTGTGTATACTCAAATCTGACAAATCCGTGTACCGAAATCTTTTTTTGTTTTGTTTTTTTTGCATTCAATGCACATTTCTGTAGGAAAATGTAGGTACTTACCATATTGGAAAATAAGTGCTGTGTTTGTTTTTTTATTAAAACATAGTTCCTATAAACTGACTGACAGATCGACTACATGAATGAATGAACAAATGAATGACCTGCTTTTTTTTTTATCTAGATTAGATTCGATTACATTATAGATATATACATACATCCAAACTACATGCAAGTACATCCAGACCTGCATAAACTAATTTGACTGATAATAGATAAGTGAGGAAAACTGATACCTGTTAAACTTGTTCTAAACATCTTCCGTCCAAAGGCATGAGCTCATCCTATAGTAAAGAATGTAGTTTTGGTTTACAAACTACAGCTTCCTCACAGCGTCCTCAATTCATACAGATTCCTAAAACATGTTTGGTATAGAGTAACAAATAATGGATTACGTAGCATCCTTGTAAACCAGTAACATACTGTAGTTCCTTTATCCACCCCATAGACCTTTCTTTCTAAATGTTTCCTCAATAGATTAAAAATGGTACATACACTATTTTGACAAAGGGTTTGTAAAAGTTTGTAGATTTCCCATTCCACATAACTTCCAAACTTTTGGGAAGAAAATGCGCCACTAGATTTTCTGACCGTGCTGGTGGGAATTGGTATTAATTCTGGTGGGAATTGGTGTTAATTCAACCGCAAAGGTGTTAGGTGTTAGTCAAATATTGATGAAGTTGAGGTGAGGAGGCGTGGGGTGCAGTCAGCGTTCCAATTCAGTTCAATTCGGCTCACAAAGAGAAAATTGTGTGCCTGACACTTTGTGGTAACAGTTTGAAAGACCCACATATGGCTGGAAAAGTCAGGTGTCCTTGTACTTTTATCCATTTAGTTTAAATATACAAACTAGAGTCAAACGGCAACCTGTTATTACTTATTGCACACTCTATTTGGCTCAATGCAAATGCTCCCGTACTTGACAAGTATCCAGATTCTTCCTCTTGCACATGCAGGTCTCCTGACACAACATCTGTTGCAATAACTCAGCTGACCGGAAAGATCTTTCCGAACGTTTGTATCCCTGCGGAGTGTGCAGGATGTTGTGTGGCTCATGACTCATAAGCTAGCAAGGTTTATTTTAGAGATAAATTTGTAAAACCACACCTTTTAAAAAAAAAGAATAGATGATTGGATTTTCACCAGACATCTCACTTTGTTTCTATATGTGTTCATGTGAACCCTTTTTTTGGGAAATTCATTGTCAGCATATGTAACTGTGTCAAAAATGAAATCGCAACCTTGTTCATTTTCGTGGTGGCATTTTGTCTGGAACTTATCACTGTTTTATGTATTGGTATGGCAATAAGTATGACGTTTTACACTGTCCACCATACGGCATGAGAGCAACACATGAGCATCGTTTTTAACAGGGTGACTTGACTTGTTGGAACGAATAGCTGCTTTAAAAACATGGACACTACATACAACTGATTTCAGCCTTATGAAAATACATTTCTTGTTTTTTTGTTTTTACAGCTGAGCCTTTACACTGACGGCAAGATGGAGAACATGTGCTGGTGCTTAAATCTGCAAATGGTTCAAATGCCACAATTGGATAAGAATCTGAGCGAGTCGGACGAGTCCGACCAGGAGAGCATCACTACAGAAGACGAATGTGCCGTCGATGGAAATGGTCCGCCACATATGAAAGGTAAAGTCTATACGTTCTCTAAAGCTTAATGATAATAATACATTTATGCTATTTGGCAGACGCCCTTATCCAGGGCCACTTATAACAGAGCAGGTGAGGGTTAAGGGCCTTGCTCAAGGGCCCAGCAGTGGCAGCTTGGCGGTGCTGGGATTTGAACTTGTGACCTTCCAAACCAAAGTCCAACCTTTTAACCACTGAACTACCACCTTAATAATTATTATAATTATTATCACAGAAATATCTTAGGTTCAGGAGATAGATTTAATCAAAATGTACACAGCAAGTTTGTGGACGCCATGACCAATAGATTTAAATGTGCTACCACAAGGGTCTGAGTAAAGTCAGGTTCTGATGTAGGTGACATCAGAAGGCCTGGGGAACATTCAGCGTTCCATTTCATGTTCAATAGGGTCGAGGTCAGAAAGTCTAATACAATACAATTGTGTGGCTTTAACCTTGTGGTAGAAGCACATTAGGCTTTTTTTTATATTATTGTTACTATGTATTTATACATAAATATTCAGATTGTTTGATACTGACATGAAATTGACCTCCTGAAGGCAATTAAAGAGGTAGATATATAAAAATAGGTTCTGATATTATATACAATTGTGTGCCTCAACTTTGTGGTAACAGTTTGGGAAGAATTACATATGGGGGCAAAAGTCAGCTGTCAAATCTTTTGACCATATAGTGTTCATGGACAAATGTTCTAAATTTTTTGTTGAATAGGCGAATGATTTTGTGAGGCATTTACTATAATCATACTGTAATATCCATGTTTTATATATATATATATATATAGATCTATAGTATATATATTTTGTGGTCTTTTGGGTGAAAATATGCACCCCTGTAAACCTATAAACCTATACATTTTTCCACTTTCCACAGCGTGCTTTCTTAAACATAACGAATCCAAAGTGCTGATTCAGAGTTTACACCAAATAAACATCTCCCAGGAAAATATCAAATCAAAAAGAAGAAATCCGGCTTGCATGAAACCTTCCACCTCAGGTCGGTATTTGAACTATACTATAATTTTTTATTTTTTTTCCCCATTGAATAAATTCGTGTTCCTTTTTTTTTTATGAACTCAGAAGTCCTCATATTTCCTGTCTTTTTTAGGTGACATCACTATCTACTACTATAAGTCATCTATAGACATGAGAAGAGGTGTTCCTGTGGCACTAAACATCAGCAATTCGAATCAGTTCCTGAAATGCGAATTTCAAAACGGCAAAGCAGTTCTGAGTGTCGACGTAAGACAGCAGTCCAGATACACCAAACACGCATCATCTCATTTTTTTTTTCTTTCATGCTAGCCAGAGATAAGTTAATGAAAACGGCATGTATGCTGGTTGGATGTGTTTTTGTCTAGTATGTAGGACCAACAATATATAATTAATTCAATTGATTGGCTGATGAACATTTCCCATAATTAGCTGTGCAAGTTTTTCCTAAAGTGCATTACAACATAAATCAAGTCAACATGGCTTCCTAATATAACCAAATTCAGTAGGTGATGGTCAATATATTTGCCTGCAGACCAAACCGAACTCACCTGTTTATAATTAATATTTACTCTCATTTTTTTTTTCTCAGTGCTGCGAAAATAGCCTGGATGCTATTTATCGCAACGATCCAACCACATGGCCTTTCATCTTCTACCTTACGCACACTAAGGATGACCTTCGTTACTTCGAATCGGTGGAATGCAAGGGCTGGTTCATTCACGCAGAAGCTAACCTCGTGTGCATGGATGAACACAAAGATAAAGATCCTGAGAAATTTTCCTTCCTCATTTTCCGTTCGCCCAACGCTTACCCGAAGCCCAAGTGAAAGTTTCTCTCTTTCTATCTACAGAATCTATTTATCTATCTATCTAATAGCATCATCAAAGTGCTGTTTGAACTATCGAAAGCTGTCTGTCTGTCTGTCTGTCTGTCTGTCTGTCTGTCTGTCTGCCAGTATATGTATCTATCTTATAGCATCATCAAAGTTTGTTTTGCAACTTATCTCTTTTTTTTTTTTACTTTTTTTACTTATTAATATTATTATTATTATTATTATTATTTTTATAGTGTGTATTTAACTGCCATTGCAGTTTTAAGTAATATGCATCATATCGTAATTTATTTAATGTTCACTATACAGGTGTGGCCTAAATTTTAGAGAATGACACACATATGAATTTTCACAGCATTGATTATGCAAGAATGAGCTGGTATCAGTCAGGATTTGGCCCAGAAGTCGATCGCCAAGGCAAATTGCCGACAGACAAAAAAAGGGGCAACACTGAAAATATTGACTCTTTGCAAAAACTTAATGTAATCGTCAATAAAATCCTTTGACACTTAGGAAATATTTCTAATTATACTTCAATATACCATAGTAACATCGGGAAAAAAAGCTCTACATACTCTAAAGCAGCAGACTTTAGTGCCATTCTCAAAAAAAAGTTCTCCACAGCTGTAAATATTGTCATATATATATATATATATATTGAACATGTGTTTATTTTCATGTTGTTGTTTTTTCTTTGCATTTCTTTTCCCTGTCAAATAATATATATATATTAAAAAAAAGAAAATCCACTGAAAATTAGAAACGTTTCAATTCGGTTTGGAGTCTATTCCCTGGACTATTTTGGGAAAATGGTCGAAATTATGCTTTTGGCTTTATGTAGTGATTCTTGTCTACAGTGGATGCTGCTAATCAGACACTTGTGTGCTGATCTTTTGTTTTTTTTGTTTTTTAATAATACATTAAATTCATTGCCACCAAGCTGTTAACGTCGTCCTTGAAGCCTTCACTCCCTTTAATCATTTTAGTTACTATGTCTATATATTACACATGGAATACTTCCCTGCTCATTGATTGGTCAGATTTAACAACAGTTGTGCTGAAGATCACACAAGATGCTGTATTTTGTATAACATATATAATGTTTATGAAGCATTTCTTTGGAAGGAGTCTCCAGTGTCAGTTTTTAAGAAAAATGTCATGTTTTTTTTCCCCCCAGTTCAATTTATGCTTGTTGTGGGTTTTTTTGTTGTTGTTGTTGTTTTTAAAGCACTAACTTCAATTTTGCAAATATTTAACATTAAAAAAAAAAAAAAAAAAAGATATAATGTGTGTTTTTTCCAATTAATAATACGTGCAAATACAATTTGTTTCTATGGAACAATGTCGGAAATCTCATCGTATGAAGCTTTAACAAATGTATAAATGTAAAGATGTTCATGGAAAAATTTGCATGAATAACACACACTATTAGCTCCAGACAGTTCATTTCTTCAAACGTTCAGATGAAATACTTTGCTATGCCTCTTGGAAAAAAAAAAAAACAGCTTCAGTAGTCTTCAGGAGATTTCTTACTGAGCTTGTGATCCAGTTCATCCTAGAGCTGCTCAGTGACTGATCATTCTATGATAAATAATAATCTTGCTTCGGGTCACTGTCTTGGTGTATGGAGAATTAGGTTCCAATGAGCCACAATACAGAAGAAATTGATGGTGTTGAAGTATAGAATGGTTGCCATGTTGATTTCTTTCACCTGGAATAAGTCTCCAACTTTCCCTTTTCCAAAACAACCCCAAACCATTTAAGATTCCACTATGTTTTCGTCTAAATTCATCCATTAGAGACAAAAATGTCACATTTGGACTCTTCTGTATATAGAACTCTCTTCTAGTCCACTTATTATGCTATTATTTTACCTAGTTTGTTAGATATAAACAAAAAAACATGCATGTGCCTCAAAACCATGAAAGTCTAGGTGTTTCCAAACTTGAAAAATGATATATATCATATATATTTACACAGAATGGTCCCTGAAATAACTTGAAACTGACAAAATGAATAAAAAAACTTACTAATGAAACTAGCCTGGACAAAACTTATGCTACTCCTACAAAAGACAAAATAATTTGACCATAGAGACATGTTAAACTAATGTGTGCCATTTAATTAGCCCCACAGGTGTCTTCAAACTTGTAATCAGTCAGTCTGTCTATTTAAGGGGTGATAGTCGCTTTGCTGTTTGGGATCATGGTGTGCGCCACACTGAAGATGGACCACAGAAAGCTAAGGTGACAAGCATGTTAAAGATACAGGCAATAAGACCATATCCAAGCAGCTTGATGCTCCTGTGATTACAGCTGCACTTTTTATTCAGAAGTTGAAGATCCACGGGACTGTAGCCAGCCAACCTCCCTCGATGTGGCCGCAAGAGGAAAACTGATGAAAAACTTAACAGCAGATAAAATGAATGTTAACCAAAAAGCACAAAACAACTTCCAAAGAAAGTAGAGGTCAGATTGAAGAAAGACTCCACTGTTGAAGGCAAATCACAAAACAGCAAGACTGGAATTTGACAAAATGCATACTGACAAGCCACAAAACCTTTAGGATAATGTCCTTTAGACACATGAGACAAAACTGGTGCTTTATTTGGCAAGTCACATCAGCTCTATGTTCACAGAGTCAAAAATGAAGCATACAAAAGAACAGGGTATCTACTGGGGAAACATGGAGGGGGCTCAGTTGTGTTCCGAGGCTGCTTTGCTGCATCTGGCACGGGGTGTCAAATCTGTGCAGAGTACAATGAAATCTCAACACTATCAAGGCATATTTGAACGAAATGTGCTGCCCAGTGTCAGAAAGCTTGGTCTCAGTCACAGGTCATGGGTCCTCCAGAAAAACAATGACCCAAAACCTCCAAGATTGAACAAAACTTTGGTCTACTCTGAAGTGGCCTTCTGTGAGCCCTGATCTAAATCCTGTGGAACTTCTGTGGAAAGAGCTGAAACATGCAGTCTGGAGAAGGCACCCTTCCATCCTGAGACAGCTGGAGCAGATCGCTCACGAGGAGTGGGACATGTCGGCACGTGCAGAAGTCTCATTGTAAGTTATAGAAATCGCTTGATTGCAGTGATTGCCTTGAAAGGTTGTGCAACAAAATATTAAGGGTACCATTTTTGTTCAGACCAGTTTCATTAGGTTTTTTTTTAATGCTTCTGTTGAATCACAATTCAAAAGAAATTTAAATGTGAATGCCATTTGTGAGGGGGGGAGCCAAGCCCACCAGCTTCATGTCGCTCATTAGAGTCCACTGAATAGTTGTCTTAGGCATTGAATCTCTGTACAGAAAGAAGTACAATTGAACTATTGTACAGTGAATTTAGATTTAGTTCCTTATTGTACAATGTTTACTGAACTCAAACCTTAAAAATAAAACTAATCCATTAGGTAAGCAGATTTCAGAATTTCTTTTTAATTACATATATTTTTTATTTATAATATTTTTATAATATATAAAATTGCAATAATACAATACACAGTAATTCATTACAACACTGACACATAAATAAGCTATTTGAGCATGTAATCCATCTACTTCATATGTACAATTGAATAGATCTCACACACAGATGATCATTTTAATTGCGAATAATCACTTCTTCTTCGTTTTTAACTTCCCTTTTCTCATGTATGCCGATCAGATCATCAAAACCCTGTTTGTTCGCTGTCGTTCTCGTATGCTTTGTTCATTGTCCCGTTATCCATATTTTCCTCGTTTGGGTTCTCAGGCTCGTTCACTTCTTTGGCTTTCCTATGAATCAAAAAAAGATTTGTTTGAATATACAGGATTTGGCTTGTACAGCCTGCGGTGAACGAATCATAAATAAATATTCAATCTCGAAAATGGCGATGAAATCAGCTGGGCAGGATGATGCAATGCATCACGTTTGCAAGCTGCTGCTTCTCCATCTCATGCTTTGTGCGTTTCCTGATGCTTAAGGGGTTTTTTCTTCTCTCCCTACTGCGCTTACCTCTTCCTATTTACAGCCCCCATGACCACGACGTAAATGCCTATGCAAACCACCACCGCCATGACCACTCCGAACGCAATCAGCCACACTTGAACAGGTGGCTCTGAGAGAGGAGCCAGGGTGGCACGCAGGCCTTCAAACTCCAACGTGTCATCAGTCAGCTGAAAAACCCCATTAATGCGACCTCTGGAAAGCCTGTGTGAGGGGCAAAGGAAGAGGGGAGGATTGGTTAGGGGGATTTTACACACTCTAAACACTTTGTAACTCTAACTATTTATAACCAAACATCATCTAGAAACCGATGCACTTGTCAGTAAGTCTTTCACGTTTGGAGAGTACCTACGTTTTGCGTAACATCCAGCTACGGGTCACATGCACTATCTTTCGAGAACCCCAAACCGCTCCAAAAGCCTCTGATGAAATCATTTCTACTATTATTAGTCAGAAGGATTTCTATAAGAACAGTTTTGTTATTGTTTAGATGTTTTCAGTTCTTTTTTTCGTTCTCACAACCCCCAATTCCGTGTGTGTGTTTCAGAATAAAAAAATCTGTTATTATTCTGACTGTGAAGCATTTACGAACGACATGGTGACAAATTCAGTACCCAGACGTTAATGATTTAGCATTTTTCATAACCGAGACTCCAGTGTTGGCTCTTCGTGACATTCAGAGTTTATAGCTGTAACTGCAACGAACAACGGAAAATTTTAAAAAGTGAACATTGCAAATTGTTGAGGTATGAAAGGATAACGTCGTACGATACACGGGTCAGGCATCATTTTTGGACCACCTGCCTAATATTGTGTTGGTCCCCTTTTGCTGCCAAAACAGTCCTGACCCATCGAACGTTAAAAGCAACTTCTTCAGCAGTTTGAGCTACAGTACAGCTCTGTTTTATTCCGATCAAGTGTTAGCAGTGTACTCACCAGATTGCCGCTTCCACGTCCGCTTTGGGAATAATCCTAGATACGTTATTCGGATTGGTCACCACAAAGTAAAATGAGATCCTTAATGTTTCTTTGTAGGTGTAGATATTCTCTGCCCTGGAGACATTAAAAAACAAAATAAATTTAATCGATTTATATAGGTATACAAACAAACATACACACAATATATTGACAAAAGTTTGTGGACACCTGACCATAACATTTATGTGCTTTTTAACATCCTGTTCCCCGTCCCCATTTGCTGTTATAATAGCTTTCTTTCTTCTGGGAAGTTGTTCCACTAGATTTTGGAGTGTGTTATGGAGATTTGTGCTCATTCAGACACAAGAGTGTTGGTAAAGTCAGGTACTGTAGGAGATAAGGCGGCTTGGGGTTGCAGTCAGTGGTTGAGGTCTGAGCTGTACAGCAGGCCACACAAGATCTTCCATTCCAACCCATGTAAACCATATATTTAAACCATATCGGGTTTGGGTCTCCTACCTAATTTGCAGTAATGCGTACATTTTGACAGCCCATATGTGTGTGTATATATGTGTGTGTGTGTGTGTGTGTGTGTGTGTATATATATATATATATATATATATATATATATATATATATATATATATATATATATATATACACAGTATATGTGTGTATATATATCTATATATATGTGTAAAATGTGTATGTGTGTAAAATGTGTATATATGTGTAGATATGTATGTGTATGTGTAGATATGTATATGTATGTATATGTGTATGTGTGTAGATATGTGTGTAGATGTGTATGTGTAGATATGTGTATATATGTATGTATGTGTGTAGATATGTATGTGTATGTGTGTAGATATGTATGTGTAGGTGTGTGTGTGTGTGTGTGTGTGTGTGTGTGTGTGTGTGTGTGTGTGTGTGTGTAGATATGTGTATGTGTGTAGATATGTTTGTAGATATGTATGTGTAGATATGTGTGTATGTGTGTAGATATGTATGTGTGTGTATGTGTGTAGATATGTATGTGTGTGTATATATATATGTATGTGTATGTGTGTAGATGTGTGTATGTGTATAGATATGTATGTGTATAGATATGTATGTGTGTATGTGTGTAGATGTGTATGTGTGTAGATATGTGTGTGTGTGTAGATATGTGTGTGTATGTGTGTAGATATGTGTGTATGTGTGTAGATGTGTGTATGTGTATAGATATGTATGTGTATGTAGATATGTATGTGTGTATGTGTGTAGATGTGTGTATGTATAGATGTGTATGTGTGTGTGTAGATATGTATGTGTGTGTAGATGTGTGTATGTATAGATATGTATGTATGTGTAGATGTGTATGTGTATAGATATGTATGTATAGATATGTATGTGTGTATGTGTGTAGATGTGTATGTGTGTAGATATGTGTGTGTGTGTGTGTGTGTGTGTGTAGATATGTGTGTGTAGATATGTGTGTATGTGTGTAGATGTGTATGTATAGATATGTATGTGTATGTGTAGATATGTATGTGTGTATGTGTGTAGATGTGTATGTGTATAGATGTGTATGTGTGTGTAGATATGTATGTGTGTGTATGTGTGTAGATGTGTATGTGTGTAGATATGTATGTGTATGTGTGTAGATGTGTGTGTAGATATGTATGTGTATGTGTGTGTAGATATGTGTGTGTGTGTAGATATGTATGTGTGTGTAGATGTGTGTGTGTGTGTGTGTGTGTGTGTGTGTGTGTGTGTATATGTATGTATATGTATGTATGTAAATCATTAATTATGAGCAAACAAAAATAAATATAATATAAATTTTGTTTGTTACTGACATGAAGTTGACCACTTCTTCTTTGGTCTCTAAATAGTACTGTCGCATTGCAAAGGCCATAGAGGCCTTAAAGAGGTACATCTCGTTGTCATTCCACTGGTACTAAAAAAAATTGCAATTTCATTAGCATTTGTGGTAAAATTTTCCTTAAAATAAATTTTTAAATATGAAGAATATTTCAAAGATAAGGAGAAAACCTACTGCATTATCTCCCAGGGCAGCTTTCAGACTTATTCTCACTTTAATAGCATTTTCAGAATCTGTAAGCAAGCAAGTTATATTTATAGCAATAAAAATCACATTGTCAAAAATGTACTTTTGTTTAGCAAATTGGCAATGTTGAGAAATTTTATTCCCTGGGCATTCAGCACTCACATGGATCGAGAGCCGCATCCCAGCCTGGTTCTCTGTTGTTTTTCTGGTTCTCCTCCTTAAGCCACTCATGCAATGTACTAAAGTAGTTCAACAAAGGTTTGGAGTCCATCCTAGTGTCACCCGAGATCTCCTCCAAAGCCCGTGTCCAAGATTTTGATCGTCCTAACTCAAGCATTTGCCTTTTAGGAGACACACGATACAATTCAGTGTCATTCCTTACGTTTGGTTTTTAAACTATTCTGAATCTTTAACATTTTTGAAGAAGGTGCAGGGTTTGTAGTGATTTTTATTACAGCTTGTGTAATCCAGAGCTGTATTTCATGAAGTTATATGACTGAGCATGCTGTAATAATCAACCACAATCTTGAACATCTTCCAACAACTGACTATTCAGAAATCGTTAGCAATTTGCCAATAATTAATATGTTCGCTATATAATAATCCTTCTCAAATAGAAGCTCTACCTGTCCCATTCAAAATTAGGCCTTTGGTTAAATGGAATACATCTGCCATCAATTACAGTGATTCTATTTAAAAGCAGATACGTTGGTTGTTGCTGTAGTATTTATTTTTCTAGGAGCAATGGGCCACAAAGAGTTTACCAAGAAACTGCAAGACTTAATTGTTAAAATAGATAAATATATATTCCCCTACTGGAAACAGAAGTCACACCTTTGACCGTTACAAAGTGCTGACACTAGAGACTTCTTCCAAAAATGCCAGAAATATTCACGTGTCTAAGAATCCAAATGATTCATCGTTTTGTTATAAAATAAGGATGTGCATTACTGTTACTACAAACACAACATATAACCTTTAACATGTGTGCTAGTATAATCCTGTTTTTTTTTTCCTGGCACCCATCAGATTTGCGGTTAAGCGAAATGACGCAACAGCTTCTGAGCAATCGGCTTTTCTGTTGCGAAGTTGTGAAAGTTCTGTGTACCTTAGTTTGTTGCCTGCTTTGGTCGAGTTTGTGATGTCGCATTTGTACAGGGGGCCGACGTGGCCAGCTTCCTGGCAAAGCGCGGCCTGAAACTGGAACTGGTATATGGTTCTCGTAAAGTATCTGTGTCAAATGAAAAGTTAGTTGTCTGCGTTATCAGAAGGGTTGTGACTATTAATGAATTTATCAAACGTTTTATGTGATGAGGGATTACCGGATAAATGAATAGTCTCCAGACACATGGA
This sequence comes from Silurus meridionalis, assembly GCF_014805685.1. Taxonomy (NCBI): domain Eukaryota; kingdom Metazoa; phylum Chordata; class Actinopteri; order Siluriformes; family Siluridae; genus Silurus; species Silurus meridionalis. The sequence goes on from NC_060909.1 coordinate 16,471,939, forward strand.
AAAGTGCAGGTGGGTCACAGTAGGTCTCATCTCTAGGTAAAGGCTCCACCACACCGACCAACTCTCGTCTGAAGACGATAAGAAACATTCTTAGGTGAGTGCACTAGTATAATAAACATCAAATTTTTCTGTATTGCCTGTTCAGTCTACATTTGGGTTCTTTACAGTGTAGACAAAAATACTTTTTAAATATGCTATATTTACAAAAGGTTGTGGACACCAGATCACAAGATTTGTACGCCTTTTTTTGAGGAACCCAATCCACATTTAGTCCCCATTTGCTGGTAAAATAACTTCCACTCTTCTGGAAGGATGTTTCACTAGATTTTAGAGTGCACTTTGTGCTTTAGCCTCATTAGTGGAGATACTGATGTAGGTGAGGTGAGGAGGCCTGGGGTGCAGTCGGCATTCACATTCATCCCAGAGGTATTGAGTAGGTTTGAGACTTGAGCTAAATACCAGGCCACTCAAGATCTTCCATTCCAACCTATGCTAAGCGTATCTTTATGGAACTGGTTTTGTGCTACTACATCCTATGCATATGTGTGGCAGCATTTCTGGGTGTCCCAGTATGTTTGTCTATTTAATTGTTACTTATATAACACTTAGACTTGTACACATTTTTAGCGTTCCTAACTTCACTGGAAAAAAAACAAGTAACAAAGAAATTGCATCATAGAGGAATTTCTCCTGACTTCATAAGACTGAAACCGTTCTTTCACGTACTTCATCTCCCACCAGCGGAGCATCCACTGTTCTTTGGGAATCTCCTCCTTAAACACCTGCCATCTCCATTCCTCCAGCATGTAGGTGAACGGCAACGTTGCCACAATGGTAAGGGCTTGCTTCAGCAGGAAGTTAATATCCGTCTCTGTAAAAAATCACAGTGAATGTAAATCATTTTGGATTGGACTCGATGCTTCCCCTCAAGGTCCCTGATTTATTTTTTTTTTTGTATAATGGAATGCTAAACAGGGCAAAATGGACAGAAAGAAATATATTTTCCATGTAGTTATTTACATAATTCATACACAAACATATAAAATACAAACTGCCCCTATATACAAGGCTTTACAGTAAACTACAGGCACTTTTTTGAGACAGTTTTTGGTGGTAAGTTGAATTACAGACACTGGGCAGTGGTGGAGGAAATACACAAACATGTACCTACTGTAGAGATACAGTAGGTCAAATATAACTCCAGTAAAGGTGCTCCATTGAAACTTTTACCTGAGAAAAATTATAAACGTATTCGCCTTCAAATGTACTTAAGTATCCATAGTAATATGGCTTTAATGTATATACATATATAGGTTAATATAGAAAACACAGGGCTTTCAGTTTGGTACGCATGCTTTTTACTTGCGGAACATAGTTAAAGTTTCCCTCAGGAACGTATTAAGTGGCGGACCACACGTTTGTTTAGTCTCTGCCTTGCACTTTAAGCACATTATTTTTATTAACAATAAACATAAAAACATACACAACAATGCCAGGGGTATTAAAAAAAATTAACACTGTCGCTTCTCATTTTGTACCAGAAATAATATTTGTTTTGCGCATGCAGGAAAATGCTAAAGAATCCATAGCGCTAACGTGAGCCATTAATCAGGAAGTGGCTAGCAGTTAACGCTAGCATATGGATTATTTAGTGTTTTATACCAGCTTAAAAAATTTGGAGAACATCCTGACAATTCCACATATCGAGGGAGTGAATGAATAAAGTTCATTTGTTGAGTTGAGTAAAAAGTAAGATATCTGACTTGTATTCAAAAAATTTAGTCAAGTTAAAGTAAACGTTTCCCCCATTGGAACTACATGAGAAAAATAAAGATACGCAAAAAAAAAGCTACTTAAGTACAGTATTGAATTACTTTTATTTAGTTTCTGTCCACCACTGCCACTGGGCCATAAACTAATACCCTAAACACACACTTTATGGGCAAAACTTTGTGGACACCTGACCATTAGAGTGGTATGTGCTTTCTGAACATCAATTTTCTACAATTACTCTCTATTTGCTGATATAATATTCCCACTTCTTGGAAAATGTTCCACTGGATTTTGGAGTGTGTTTGTGGACAGATTTGTGCTCATACAGCTGCTGGACTGTTATCAAAGTCAGGTATTGATGTACGGTGTTCATTAGAGATAATGTTAAGAGCACTATAGCAGGCTACTCAAGATCTTCCACTCCAAACCATGTTCAACCTTCATGGAGCTGGCTTTGTGCACAGGGGCATTTTTATGCTAGAACAAGTTTGGAATGCTAGTTCAAGTAAAGGGAAAATGTGATGCCAATGCCTCCAAAGATGTCCTATACAAATTCATACATCTATTTACCCATCCATAGTCTGGCTGTAATTACTTAAAAAAACCATAGTGTGCTTTTAGGGGGTGTGTTCAAGTAGTGTCTGATTTGAGTGGCAGTGATTGAGTGCTCTTTGTATATTTTTCCCTGTCATATGGGCATCATGTTTCTGCATGGTTCTACACTCCTACTCAGTTATTTCCAAGATTCAGGAATCTACTCTGTGAGTTGACTAGAATTCAAAAGTGCTTATTGATACAAGGCTGAATCATTTGTCTGTTTTAGAATAAACAACAAACAAAACAAATGGACCCCACTTTGGTGAAACGGAAGTGTCCATACCTGCATCTTCTTTAAAGTCAGACGGTAGGAGCCCCAGAGACTGCAGGTGAGACGGGGTTGCGGCTGACAGGCTCATGATCTCCCCCACAGCTTCGTGAAAGCCCTCATTGGCTCCGTCTCTGAGCAGGTATGGTAGGTGTCGATACGCCATCTGGTACTGATTATGTCCCATCTCATGATGTGCGGTTAGAAAATGGTCCATGGTCACCGTAGTGCACATTTTGATTCTGGAGTATATGGATAGCAGATCAATAGAGGAACCTACCTAATGTCTCATACTGAAGACTTGCTTTTTTTTTTTTTTTTTTTTTTTTTTGATTAATCAAATTAATCCTGGAAATACATACAATTTAAAAAGAAATACTCCTGAGAATGTAAATTTAACTCAAATTTCAATCATTCAGCTTAATTTGAATTTGTAATAATTATTTATTGTAATCTTTGTGTTATTTAGGATTAGACAACTATTACAATTATTTACATTAGGTAACGTGCCACAATGTAAACTACTGTCAAAAGATAAATGGATGGATGGATGGATGGATAGACAAACAGACAGACAGACAGACAGACAGACCCCTGCCTCAGTACCTGTAGTCCTCTCGGTTGCCCATGTCCCACGCTGTGGCATGACACACCACTTTCCTGCCATCGTCAGGTTTTGTGAACATCGACTTTGTCCAGAAGTCAGGAAACATGGCCGACATGTTCACGGACACAAAGAACTTTTCGGCTTCCTGGAACAGCCGCCGTTCGTTCCAGCCCTGAAATCAGCAATAAAATATTTCCTCATTATTTTACGGTTAATAAAATCGATAAGAAGTCATGCGCCAGAAATTGGATAACAATCTGCAATCTGATTTGGAATGGACCTTTGGGCTGAGATAAGAATCAGCTGCTGCTTAAATACGTTATGTGCTAATAACATTTTTTTTTAAGCCAGACCTGCCCTATCATCGCTGAGGTCACGTCGATATCAGGTTTGTCTTGATAAGGGACACAGAGGGGGTAAAGGTTGGTCCAAAACCTCCCCCACATATCACCTGGAAAACATGGAGGACAACAACAGGGATATCTTACTAGTCATTTGAAATCCTCATAACTCATTCAATCCTAATTGCCGTGTAACACACACTATACTGTGGTTCCTGTGTTCCTGCCAGTTTCATCTACTTTATATTTCCCTGATTCATCTTGATGCCCTACTTCTGGATGACATTCTCTTTAATTGGAGACCACTCTGTGCACCATGAGGATGGTTCCACATGAACAGCGTAAAGATCCATGAAGTTACTGAGCAACTCAAGAAGATTGATTTGGACTGTAATTTATATCGACATTTGATGCCAATTGAATGAAGACGGTTTCCCTTTTCTAAGGTTTCTTTCTTATACCTTCTCAGGGAGTTTTTCCTTGCCACTCTCACTACTAGCTCACTCATTACAGATAAACTTATAGGAACAAACTTAAAGGCATTAATTAAAAGAAACTTTCAACTTTAAATGCTGCTTTGGGACAATGATTGAGAAAATTGCTTTACCAAGCAAATGGGCTGGAAGACCTCCTTTAGTGGCGATGTGGCCAGGATATGAGTTCTGTAACTTGGCTCTCACATATGCATGAAGCTCTTTGTACAAAGGCAGAATCTACATAAAAAAACAATTTCCAGTTATTAGTACAAATCTTTATTTTGGATAGCACCGTCTCAAAAATAAACGTATAGATGATAATCTTGTGTCAAGGAATTACTTGGCAATAATTGTTGGTTTTTTCTAATTTTACTTGCGTTTTTAAAACGCCACTATTTTAGGTAACTCGTTAACCAATGCGTGTTATGTAACCCCAGACCTACCTCGTTATATATGCGCCTAACATCTGTCATCAGTTCGTCCCGAGTGTAGCTGTATTTTGGGTCATCGATTGTTTCATAATTAGCCCTCCAGTAGTCGCCATAATCGGTATAATCTTTAATATAAAAAAAGCAGCGAATAAGCACATCTCAACATCTAAATTCATGACCTTCAACACTCCATTTGAAAGCAATGTCCTCTCCAATGCTATTACTAAACTGATGTGTCGAGTAATTGCTTTTGCTATTTATGAGAGGACTGCTGTGAAATGGAATCAAGCCCAAAGTTAGTCACGATGCGTCATACTGTTCAGCTGGGCGACTTCGTTTTTCAAGTCCACGTAGTCTTCATAGAGCGTTCTCATCTTCTTGCCAACCTGAACCCTCCAGCCTTCCCACACGTGTAGCCGCTCGTAGTAATCCCTGCTGTCAGCCATGATTGCTTCCAGGCCTGGAAAAGGAAAGACGTGGCAGGAAATGAAGGGCCATAAAGACGAAAAAACATGTACAGAAACTTTTCCAACGTGTTTGATTCTCATTAGTGATGAAACAAAACCAAAAATAAGAATAAGCCTGAAGTTGTTGGATGTTCAAAGCTGGTGTATGACAGTAAAATGTTTTTGTGTACATGGACATTTATCCTGTATTTTCCAGTTAAACAAGCAGGAACATAAGATTAAACCCTTAAGTCTTTGTATTTCCTTATTGTCCACTCTTGGATTATAAGGGACCTTTAAAAGAGTGCACTTGTTCGGTGACTCTATATTACTGTTAGTCTAGACTTAAGCCACACCCACCACCCCTTTAAGAGCTCTCTTTCTCAATCTACACATGATTGTGAAATACCAGTGATCCTGCACCCTTGTGCTCTCCAGACCTGCCTCATCCAGATGCCACATGGGCCTTCACATGGACAGTATAAAGTTTGAAGAAACACTTGCTGTATATTGAACTCCTAATATGAACAGGATGAAAATGAGTTCGGACCGCAATGAACATAAACAGTTCCTGCTACAGTGGCTTACACTGAACTACAGTTGCCACAAACAGGATGAGATTGAATTGCATTTTGAGTTCCTTGAAGGTTTCTTCCTCATATTATTGTATTGAGATTTTTGGTTGGCCACTCTCTATTTATTTATGCAAATCTCCTGTGTGACAATGTCCACTGCTAAATGTGCTCTACATATAAAACGAATTTAAATTGAGTACAACAGTAATTCAGAGTATAGCAATTCGTATAGTTATTAGAACAAATCAAATGGCCTGGCCAAGCCAAATATGGCAATGTTATGGATGGAAATCTGGAATATGCTCACTTATAAGAAAAGTTAATTCTAATAACCCAAATATGATTATTTTCCTGTAACAGCATGTCCTCTATTCTGAAATCTTTATCCAAGCCTTATCCATAAGTCTATATAGGAATTCATTACTCTGAGCAATCACACTTGATTAAAAAAAACATGACTTTATATGACTTTATGGTTTATGACTGACTCAATAGAGCCTGTTATCTCTCCGGCTACAATACCTGGTTCCAAAGTCTCGCAGTCGAAGGGGTCGTCGAATTTACACACCGTTCCTGTGCCGTAAATAGTGCTCATCTCATTCATGACTTTACCAAGCTGCAGTACCAACAGAGAGTTTGTAAGAGACAATGCAGAGGACTTATTAGTACAATGTACAAGCATTATATTAGGTTACATTTCAGTCATAAATATGGATAAGTCATATAAACAGATATATAGAAGAAATACCGCCAATTATGGATCATAGTGTCACCGTACTTACATGGCTGGCTTTATCAGGTGACAGAGCCCCCGAGCCCTTGTCTTGGAGCGATCGGAGTTGGAGTTTAATCTCCGGATCAGAAATCTGATCGAGAGGAAAAGCATTGGACTGCTCGGATACATTAGAGTAGTATTTGCTCCAGATTGCCCCTTGTACTGCCTATAGAAAGAGGGCCAGGATCAGATTCAGTATCATTACTGTCATAATTCATAACACGCCAAGAAGAAGAGCAAATATGTACATTATACATTTGAAATAAACAAAGTTTATACAGAAACTGTCCGTACTGTGACTCATTTTTGTTTTAAAAACCACATTTTCAATTTGCACTTAATCAAAACTTAATTTGTGGTCCCTTTAAAAACTGTGGAAATTACATTCTCTCAAAGGGGTCCCATTCCAAAGAAAACCATTGACACTTCGTTCTTTTACTCACCAGTTTATCCGAGTTCTCTGCCGTGATGTTCGTGTTGTATTCCCAAGATGCGAGACTGTACTGGTACATGAGACGGGACGCTTCTTCGTCGAATTTCTGCAAGAAATCTCGGGCCCCATCCTCGACTGTTTGAGCCCAGGCAGCAGAGATCCCAACCAAAATTAAGATGCACAAACCAGACATCTTTCACAGGCACTGGCAGGGCTGCAGCAAAGTCACGGTCTTATCAAGAGTGTAGCTCAGGATACACCCTTTGAACTGAGCTATAAAATAGAAAATAAGCCCAGCATCATTTAGTGCTTATTTAATGCGCAAAGTACAGACATTAGTTTAGGGTGCAATAAAATATTAAATTAAAATCGCACAGAAATGAGAATTGAAAATTCTCCAAAACTATTTATTTATTTATTTTAAATTTGATGTGTAAATTTCTGAGATTATTTAATTTTATTATATTATAATAAATGTATGATTTTTTTTTTATTCGATTTAATTAGCCTATATAATACTTATCAACTTTTTTTTTTTTTTAACAATTATTTTAATGGTTATTTAGGAGACTTTTTTGAACTTTCATCCAAATTTAGTTAAACTCAGTTTAAAACAATCTGACATACACATGACCATAAATTTTGTATGTGCTTTTTGATCATCCCTTTCCACACTTAGTCCCCATTATCTGTTCTAATAACCTTCACTCTTCTGGAAAGATGATCCACTCGACTTGTCGCTGCCTGAACACAAATCTCTACAAGAACACAAGAGTGTTCTTACAGACAGGTAGTGATGTAAAGTGAGGAGGTGCCGTAAGCGTTTTAATTCTAGGTGCTAAAAAGCAGAAAGACAAACGCCTCAGGTGTTGAAAGGCAGACAAAGAGCTCTGTGTGCATAAGTATGTGCTTTAAAAAAAAGACAATGAAAAGTTCAATTTTACTGTAAATAAAGTAAAGCAAATAAAGTCGAGTTTAGTTAAAACCTGTCGCCTGCCTTTCATTCTTTCTCCCTGAGGCACCCAATAGGGGTGAGATCAGAGCTCTATACCAGGCCATTTGAGATCTTTCACTCCAAAACATGTAAACCATATCTTCATGCACAGGTTTGGGTCTCCGAATTCAAGTGAACAAAAATGTAATGGTCCCACACTCAAAGACTCATACAATTGTGTCCCTCCACCCTCTGGTAACAGCCTGGGAAGGAACCACAGACAGCTGGAAAGCACAAGTGTCATAATATTTTCATAATATTCTGATTTATTGATATTTCTTTAAAAATACTTGGTTTCATTTTTGATGGCATTTGGCCTAAATGTTGCGCACAGTGCTGTAAGAGTTCGTCGGAAATTGGTCTTTTGAAGCAAATGAAAACAAAACAAATAGAAAGCCACAAACCACAGGCATTTTCCATTTACAAGTACATTAATGAGTCTAAGGAAAAGCTTTTCATCTGTCTCGCATTGTCTGTTGAAAGAGACCCCGGGGACGACTTCTGTTTTGAGTTTTAAGCATATTGAGTGAGAGTATGAACTGATTTGTAAATAAAAGATTTCTCTCCTGAGAAAATTCGCAAATAAGTCTCTATAAGCTAATCACTGATGAACATGCCAAGTGGTGATGATGGTAAAGAAAAACTACTTGAAATAATATGAGAAAAAAAGGAACCTGAGACACCAAATATCTATTGATTACAGTTCCATCATTGTTGAGGTTCTCACCTGTTCACTGGTGGACTGATTCTAATGCTAAGAGTGAGATTCAGAAAACGTAAACAACAAAAAACAGTATGTTAAGTATCCTTTGTTGCACATGAGCGTTAGCATATGATAGCATTCGGTTTAGCACAATTTCTGTCACTTGTTTAATGCCTTTTTCTTTTTCAAGACCTGATAATCAAAGTATTGGGTTTTGTGTGTTGTCTGGTGTTGTCTGTCTGCACTGTCTGTCTGTACTGTTTTTTCGTCTGCACTGTTTGCACTAGGTTGCACTCGATGCGCTTTATGTAGCTCTTGTTGTGTTGTTAGCGCTATGTTGTTGTTTAGTGTAGCACCAGGGTTCCTGGAAGATCGGCAGCATGCGATTAATTATAATAAAGTATAAATCGATCGATGCCACGTTTCTGACATTGACCTTTCAAAACGTCAAATACAACCTACGTCCAAGTCTAACTCTAACGTGCAAGACATTTTATATATTCGATTTAATGATAGCTAACACTTTCATCCATATGATACAAATCCAAACTTTTTTTTATTATTTCAACATGACTACAGGGTTCGTTCCCGTTTTGGGAAAAATAAAAAAGTATTTAATTTGATTTGAGTGATATCCAGGTCTTTATTTGAAAGAAAAAAAAAACGAAGAATTGCAAAATATTTGTGTTTCCATACTATCGCCCTGTTCGGTTTTTTTTAAATATAAAATTTTGAGTTTTAAACATATTTATTTGAAAAAACAAAAACTAAGTATACACGAATGAATTTGAAAACTGTGTTTTTGTCTAAATCGTTTCCCAAGATTTGCTCACCCACTGCTGAACTGCTGATAATTTTATTTTCTTTGATGTGTACATTGTATTATTGTCAACAACTTTTCAATGCCAGAGAAAGAAAGGATTAAAAGAAAAAAGAAAAAAAAAAAAAAACGCAACTCTGATTCAGCTAAATCTGGAATTATCCTCCAAGGTTTATACAGTCTGACTGCAGCATCCAAACTCTAAAGAGTAGAACCTGGTGATGTCAGAACTGGTAGTAAGCTCTAAGGCACTGAGGAAGAGAAGGTCTTCACAGAACTTTCATGCATCCTACTCCTTCACCAGAAGTAATGTCCAGGAAATGCTAAAGGACAATGAGATCCAGTGTGTTTTCCGCTCTTTTTCCGAATTCCTAAAAGTGTATGGACCGTTACCCAGGGGTTCCCTGGTGGTCTAGTGGTTAGGATGCGGAGCTCTCACCGCTGCGACCCGGGTTCGAACCCCGGTCAGGGAACCAACTCCAGCCATTAGGGAGGCACAAGTCTGTGCACTCTTAGTGCTGGTCCCAAGCCCGGATAAATAAGGAGGGTTGTGTTGGAAAGGGCATCCAGCGTAAAAACATGTGCCAAATCGAACATGTGGATGATCAGCTGTGGCGACCCCTAATGAGAGAAGCCGAAAGAAATTTGCTGTATGCACCATTACCTGTCAGAACTTCTACAGCTGAGAGGCCATTGTAAAAGCCATTGCTATCGAGCGAGACATTCCAGTTAATCTTGAGAAAGTCACTTAACTATTTAGAAAGACAGCAGGAAGACGAATACTGGTTTAAATAGAGGTGATTTAAAAAATATATATATTAAGTTTAAATTCTGTATAAAATAGTGCCATTTATTGCCATTCCACCAGTGCCTTACAGGAGGTCTGTGCAAAAAGTATGCTAATATATGCTGAAATGTATTCACTGGAATGTAGAAAGCATGACATTCGAATATAGTGAATTTAAAGGGAGACGTGGCATTTAAGGGGTTTACCACTTTCCAAAAAAAAAAAAAGAAAGTAAAATAGGTCACAGATGTATTTAAAATAATAAGCCATGAGAATCAGGCTTTGAACTGTAAACAGTGGTGTACAGAATTGAGTCACTGTTGCCATTTTCACAGAAAAGTGAAAGGTAGTTCCCCTACACACGCATTCCTGGTTGATGGTATTTTCTTATTCCTAACGTCATCAGAGAGTTTGTTGCAGATGAATCAGCAGGAAGGAAAAATACTGTGAAAACCTCAGCGATAGTGTATAACATTATGACCACCTGCCTAATATTGCGTTAATCTCCTTTTGCTGCCAAAACCGCATTAACAGCTTTTACGTCTTTAGCAATTTGAGCTACAGAAGCTCGTCTGTTGGATCGGACCACACGGACCAGCTTTCTCTTCCCACATGCATCTGAGCCTTGGTTGCCTGTGACCCTGTCGCCGGTTCACCACTGTTCCTTCCTTGTACCACTTTCGATAGATCACTTCTCTTGCTGCCTAACATAACAGGTGTCATGAAGAAGAAATAATCAGTGTTATTCACTTCAGCAATCTTGTGCATGTTGTATTTTGAGAAATACTGTATCATAACTAGCTGTTCTAGCAAAACACGTTATAACAAAAGTTCTTGCATATGATGTTAATGATTAAAAGCACTTCTCATCAAATAAAGGAACAGTTATGACACCACTGCCAGTTGATCGATTCAGCAAAACTGTGTTGAAGAAGAGGAACTACGAATGCCTGCTTTTTTTTCTTTTTTCATTTTCATTTCAGCTACAACGGCTGGAAAATGTGTTGCTTTTGAACGTGACGATCTTTTTCCATCTGTCCGGTTTCAGTGCGCCTGCGGTCAACGTAATATTAGATTCCCGTTAGTCTGATGTCTTAATATGAAAAAAAACACGATAACCCAAAAAAAACAAGGGGTTCGATTTACATTTGTGTTTTCTTTCTGCATGCAATTTTGTTTGCTTTTCCTTTACATCAATAAGACTGAATTTTGCAAGTGTGATGAATCTGAACATTTGTTCCATCGATCACTGGAGAAACAGTGACACCTATAGTTTATAACTAACATTACATTTTCCATTCACTTGAACTAGAAGATTGAATCAGAACATCTACAAAAATGGCAGGTCTTGTGTGGTGTTCTCAGTGTATGGTGATAAGTATCTTCCAGAAGTGATCCAATGAGGGACAGCATATGAACCAGTGACAAGGTCATGGACCCACAAGACTTATTGATGCATTTGGCTAGCCCATCAGGTCTGAAAGCTACTGCAGCACAAATTGCTGACAAAGTTAATCTCTGATAGAAAAGTGTGTGAGTGCATATAGCTTGTAGCTGCACACTAGTCAGATTGCCCATGCTGGTCCCACCAAAATCTCCTAAAATGCACCCCCGAAGAGACCCAGAACAATAAAAAAAGAGGTCAGGTCTGAAAAATAATGTTCTTTTAAATCATGGCAACCCAGGGGAGGAAGTGTGATGCTCTGGACATTGATCTTGCATGGAAACCTTGTGTTAATTTGACGCTACCACCTACCTAACCATCATAGCAGACCAAGTACACCCCTTCATTTTAAATGTATTGACTTGGCTTCCTAAAAGTCTCAGTCCAATCAAGCGTTTGTGGGATGAACTAGACAAACATTGATCCACGGAGGACCCAAAACTTACAGGACGTAAAGGTTCGATTGATAACATTTTCACCTTCAGAGGTCTTATGGAGTCCAAAGCTGGATGGATCAGAGCTGTTCGGTGACACAAGTGCTTTGATTATCAGACTTGCTATCCTGCAATGTGGTGTGGAAAGAATTTAAAGACATAGTTCAAACAGGTCTTTTAGTCTTTGAGTCTTTCCCTCACTGATTTCTAAGAAGGATATGAATGGGAACAAAAAGAACTTTTGAAAGAGGAACAGAATCTTTTGTGGTTTTGAACATAAAGGAAAAAATTTTCCCTGTTCCTCACAGACAGAAGTGGAACCTAAGCCACCTCAGGGTTTTACATATTATTCCATATACTGTACATACTACCCAATGCGAAGCCTGCAGATGTGAAGGCGATTTGTATCACTCTAAATAATCCTGATAACGATCCTGATTACACCTCTATAAACGTGATACTTTAGTCCGTACATATTGTTCGGCTATAAAGAACTCCACGTTATCTGTGCACTTGCTGATAGGAATTTTATAACCATAGTAAATATAATCCAAGATATTTACATATAATCTGAACCTGGATATTTAAGGAGATTGGAAGCTGACAACGTTTTTTTTTCTCAATTTGAACTTTCTCAGGGTAAATAAATAGGTTGTCACGTTGGTTCATTATGTCTTACACCTGGAATAGCTTCTTCAATGTTCCCTGCTCCAAAACAACTTAAACCCTTAAGCTTCCACCTCCAGGTCTGATTGTGGGCGTGAGGCTTCAAATCTTTACTTACCAGACGTTCTACTGTTTGGGCCAAAAAATCATTTTGTCTTCTACCTAGCTTTTTGCATATAATTAAAAGGAACTTGCATGTGTCCTAAAAACGATAAGAGGCAAGGTGTCTTCATACTTTTAGCAGGCACTGTATATAAAGTTCCGCTCAAGTTTGTTTCCTCATACTATCTCAGGAAGATTTTCCTTTCCACTGTCACCACTGGCTCACTCATTAGGGATAAACAATATATAGAGACACATTTAGGATAGGATGCTAAAATGTGTATACGTGGTCTATTTATTTCTGTAAAGATGCGTAAGGATCACTCTTTCAGTCATTCTTTCTCTCTCTGAACGCACCGTTCTTTCTCTCACGCCTGTAAAGTAGATGCAGTTACAATGCAGTACAACCAGATGTCAGTGTTGTCACTGTAAAAAGCCTTGATTCCTCTAGTCTTCATTCGTTCTGAAAATGCGGACATTATTTTCCCTCATTGTTTGTTAAACATTTTCCAAAGTTTAAGGTATACTCAAGGTCACAAGCTTGTTGGGTTTAATCATTTTACCAGTGAGCCAGTTCAGTGCTAGCCCAAAACAAAATCCTCAAGGAATGACGCTATGAAGCCTTTTCACCTTAAGGCATACAATTAGTACTTTCAAACATTTAATCATGTTGCCGCGATTTTAAATAAGTTTGAGTCTTCTGAGGGAGAAAGTCTCAGCTTCGTTCCAAATGCATTCTGGGACAGTTCAGTTTCAGTAGAAAAGTGATTCAAAGCAAGTGAATTAAATCATATGTTAATAGAGGCAGCTCACTGGTTGGAGTGAAAGATCTTGAGTGGCCTGCTATAAAGCACTGATCTCAATCATATTGAACACCTTCGGGATGAATTGGAAAACTGTCTGCACCCGAGGCCTCCTCGCCTGACCTACATCAGTACCTGACTTTACTAACACCCTTGTGTCTGAATTAGGGGAGTAACGTTACACAACATTCACGGTTCGATACGTACCTGGGTTTTTAAAGTCACGGGTTAGGTTCGATTTCGGTACGGTCGGGGGGAAGAAATGCAAAACATCAAAATGCTTGTCGCTTTTTATTAGTTTATTGTTGTTAACATCTGTGAACAACAGATTTGTTTTGTTTTTTATAAAATGCCTACTTGGTTAAAAAAAATATAAAATTTGTTAAGTTTTAATAGTTTATAACGAATAGAATAAATCAAATTCATGCAATTCTCTTTTTAATTATAGTGATTAAACTAAGTAATTAATTAAATTGGCACAAATTAATGGAAAATTGTATTCAATAGTTTACATTTGTTTAATACAGATGTGTATGTAGAAGTGTGTGTGTGTGTGTGTGTGTGTGTGTGTGTGTGTGTGTGTGTGTGTTTACAGTAAATTTTTAATATAAATACTTCTTTCGGCTGACTTTACATTCATTTCATCGTTCATTAATTCACTCCCTGTGTGTGGAATTGTCAGGATTTTTTACTTTTAAGAGACAACACCTTCTCACACTTTCTATAAAACGCTAAAGAATCCATATTGCTAGCATTTGCCGATAGCCACTTTCTGCATAGTGGCTAATGCTAGCGCTATGGATTCGTTAGCATTTTCATGCATGCTCGAAACAAAGTTTATTTCCGGTACGGAGTGAACAAAAACAGTGACACTGCGCTAACTCTAGTTTCTTTTTTATAACCCAGCCAGTGTTGTGTATGTTTTTTAAGTTTAATAATTAATAAAGAAAAATGCACTCAAAGTGCGAGCCAGAGACTAAACAAACTTGAGGGAACTCGGATTGTAATTATGTTTCGAGTAAAAAACGTGTGTGTGTGTGTGTATATATATATATATATATATATATATATATATATATATATATATATATATATATATATATATATATATATATCCCTGTGCAGCTCCATGAAGAGATGTTTTTTAATGGGATAAAGTGCAAGATCTTGAGTGGCCTGCTCTAGAGCTCAGTCCTCATCCCTACTGAACACATTCGGGATGAAATGCAATGCACCCCAGTCTTCTCATCCCACATGAGTACCTGAATTTACTAAGACCCTTGCACAAATCTCCAAGTAGACTCCAAAAATTTTGAAGAGTGGACATTATTATAACAGTTCATAAGGACTACATATAGAATGGAATATTTATAAAGTGCATAGGTCAGGTGGTCACAAACTTTAGTCCATGTAATGTACTACAGATCAAAGGTTAAAGAAAAAAAGCTATAAAGTGTATGAAAGAGTAGATATGTGTATGGATATGTATATAGATATATATTTCACAAATCCAGCTGCACTTTGTTAACAAGACTATGGACAGTGAATGTGTGTGTGTGTGTGTGTGTGTACAGTATAATAAGCATTTTAGTGCAGGATTTCCTGGTGCACATTTTCTCCCAATGACTCCATCCCGCGTTTTCAGCCTCTCCCTTAAAACCCCTCCGAAGCGTTGGATGCAAAAAAAAAAAAGAAAAAAGGGAAAGACAGCAGCTCAGGGAAAGGCGTGCAGGAATCAGGAGGAGGAGAGAGGAGTCTTTCATTGGGGTGTGGGGGGGGGACCGCCGCCTCCAGCGCAGCGCAGCGCACCAGCGCACTCCATCCTGATGTGATGAAGTGAGATGGGAGAAGCCATGGAGGCCTGGATGGTGGATCTATGGAGTTTGGCTTGAATTTACCCCGCTGTTTTTTCACATTTCGGATTAGGTTGGTGGTGGTGGTGGTGTTGGAGGAGGACAGGAGGAGTGCAGAGCTGGGTCGGATTTGGCCAACATGCCGTTCGCCAAGCGGATCGTGGAGCCGCAGCTGCTGTGCAGACACGCCGTGCCCAACGACGAGGGCTTGCTGTTCGAGGACCTGCGCTCCATCAGCAACGTGGCGCTGGCGCGCAGCCTCCGCCAGCTCGCCGACTTGGCCAGGCACGCGTGCTCCATCTTCCAGGAGCTCGAGGACGACGTGGTCGCCACGGGCCAACGCGTGCGCCTTCTCCAGGGCAAAATAGGCCACATGCAGCAGACCGCCGGCGCGCTCGATCCCAAACTCGAAGCCGTGCGTAAGTAGGATCTCGCCTACCGTGCATGCCCGAGGTCTGCTTTAATGAATCCTTAAAGTGCTATGGTGAGCCCATGGACCACCATCACCTCCCTCTCTCCTCTTCTCTCTTCTCTCTCTCTCTTTCTCTCTCTCTCTATCCTTCCACATTATCATGTATCACACGCCTGCATGCGTAACCAGCACCTGCGTCGCGCCCCGGTTGCGCGTTCGCGTCTCAATCATCCAAACCTCCAACAAAACAACCGAGCTCTAATGGATTGGTCTATTTTTTTTTCTTCTACTGATTATTCCTGGAGGTTTCTGTGCTGTCCAAGGTAAAGAAGGTGCGCCATGGCTTCTCCTCTCAGCTTATTACTAAGGAAAAAAATGGTCCACTATTCATGCACTGCATACAGAACACACATCTGTTCATCTAACCTGGATTTCCTTTGTAAGAAGGATGTTGCATGAGGGTAACTCGTAAACATGTTCACGAGGTATAAAGGGTAGGTGTTGTACCTCAATCAAAATCCGTCACTCTGGTTTGAAGGTGATTTGAGGGAGTTCTGGGTTTCCCGAGTCGCAAGGTGATGCTCGGGTGCAGCCAGAGACATTTGTGCAGCTTTCCAGGCTTTTAAAATCTTGTGCGACCACGGCAGTTTATTTTCACGCAGGTTTCGGAGCAACCTGAGTTCTCAGGGCGTTCGAATAGGGAAATGTTGCCTTTTCTCGATCTCTCCCCATCCGCTAAGGGTGATCCTTCATACTCTGCAAACCAAAGGGATGTGAAAATGAAAAACAAATGCCGTGGACTCGTTCTAAACCATGCATGAACGGTCATGTACTTTTAATAGGCGTGTTATGCATGACCGGATCATGATTACCTTCTTCATGCTTAGAGAGTGTGTTTGCTTTTCTTATGTACCAGAGACCACAGCATGGGTTCTCTATGTTGAAAGTCTCCCGGAGAGCTTTGGAACGACTGTGATAAGACCGGCAGACTGGCTGGCCTTGTCGTTCCACTCCTCCCCGAGCCCCCTTTGGCTGGTCGAGAGTCGCTGTGTCTCTCCACAAGGGGCAAAGGTCATGTCAGCAACGAGCTTCGGTCTAAGGGTTGTTCTGAGGTCAAGTAGCCAAGCAGCCCCTGATTACTTCCTGGATTCTAATTATAGTGCCAGAACCACCTTTACACACATGGGTCTAATCTCCAAAAGATTAAAGCTATGTCTACATTCATTTGGATAGATATGAAAACTAGGTTTTTGGTTGAACACGCTTTAGCAGGGAATGTTAGTCTACACTGAAACATCTGAAAACGCTCACATCCCTGCGAATGTGTAAAAAAAATATCAGAAGCTTTGGCCTGTCAGACTAAAAGTCTGTCATTGTGTTTAAATATCAGAATTTTTTAAGATTAAAATCACATTTGGAAATCAAAAAGCTGTGCAAAAACAAAAACAGCACCTCACTGTGGACGGAGGGCCAAAATGATCTCAAACTGGTGTTGATTAAAGTCGATGTTTTCTTGTGCAGGCTCGAGAAGATTGCTTGAAATTCAAAAGAATGAAACTGGACGCTCTAAATCCTTCTATGGTCCAAAGTTTGTGGACACCTTTTGTGGGCTTTTTGAACATTCCATTCTATTTAATCCCCATTTGCTGTGATGATAATGTCCACTCTTTTGGGAAGATGTTCCACCAGATTTTGGAGTGTGCTTGTGGAGATTTGTGCTTATTCGGCGAAAAGGGCGTTAACAAAGTCAGATATTGAGGAGGCCTGGGGTGCAGTCAGCCTTCTAATCCATCCCAAAGGTGATGATGAATTTTTTGAGGAACGACAGCTAAGATTTATAAGGTTTATATTAATGTTCATGTTATCGTTTCTATAGCAACAGCTCATGCACAGGGACTTGTGTGGTATACTTTTCACAAAATATAATGAATTGTATAATTATTCCATGGTAAAGGAGAAAGTTGATATAATGGTTGGAAGGAGTTTTCAGGATCAGTGCTTTGTAGCTGTTGGAGATAATCTTTTCTTTGAAGGCTTTCCGACGTGTAGAAATTTTTCATCAAAATTTCTGTAGTATAAGAAAAATAAGGCACTTTAGGTTTCACCCGTCAATCGAATTTGAAATCCCTGTAATGAAGATGAAGTCAAAAGTACTATTCAGCTCCCGCTCCGATGTCAAGGGTCGCCTCGATACGACGAGTGTGTTGACACGTTCGATGTATGCGGGCGGCCTGACCTGAGCCGGAGCGATTAATCACTAATGAAAGTCCGACGTAAGCTTGTGCAAACACGCAACGCAAAAACGAGTGCAAGTGTGTGGTCCCGGGCCGAAGTGTGCGTTTGTGTTTGTTTGGGTCGGTGTATAATATTTCCATGCAAACATCTAATAAGAGGAGACAGACTTAGCCCGCTGCGTTTCTGCAGTCAAAATAAACACGCTAAAGTGTACACTCTACAGTCTGAGATCGGGGGGGGGTAAAAAAAAAAGGCTTGGCTTAGTAAGGCTGTAATTTCTTCGGCAGACACGTTATTCTCGGTCAAATAGTCGAACTCGGAGCATAGAAATTAGGTTGATGCTACAATCAGTATTTGTTGTGTGTAAACACGTTTAATTTTTATTTAAACTGTTATAGTTTCTCACAGAGTTTTCTAAATGAAGGTAGAGTGTCATGTATGCTTTGTGGTACTGATGCTAAGATGAAAGATTATTTCTAACAGTAACTGTAGCTCAAGTACTGGATGATTTTAGTTCTATGTTCTATGGTTTACATGGGTCACGTTGGAAGATCTTATGTGGCCTGCTTTAGAGCTCTGACCTCAACCCTATTAAACACCTTTGGGATGAATTGTAGCACTCAATGCGCCCCAGTTAAGACCTGATTTTACCAACACCCTTGTGGCCGATTGAGCATAAATCCCCTCAAGCTCACTCCAAAATCTAGTAAAACATCTTCCCAGAAGAGTGGAGGTTTTTAAAGCTCTAATTGAGGATTAATGTGGACTGGGATGTTCAAAAAGCACCTTATAATCAGGTGTCCACACTATAATGCTACTGATGCTAACTGTAGCTAAAAGGTTATTGTTTTGCAGTAACTGCAGCTCAAAAACTGTATAGTTTTAGATAGTAGTTCATTAGTTCGTATATTTTATTGACTACAGGGTGGAAATCTGTCTTTCGTGTCACCACACAATACAAACTACAACATCATACCCGCCTGAAACTGACGCGAAAACACAAATGAATATCTAAAAAACAAAAAAAGACTCAAATATTGGATGATTTTAATAATTACAACCTAACACAATAAATTTAGTTCAGGCTGAATGAAAACAAAGTAAACTGGCAGCCTAAATGCTTGTCATTATCACTGTTTATTGTTTTTAGCTTTTCAAACTAAAAGTGGTTTAGTGGAACTGAAAAAAATGGCGCCATTGGTGAGCCTTACACTCCCGAGGTAATGCAAGGTAACATATTTCTGTAAAAAAATCAATCTCAACATAAAAAAATTCCTCGTAAAACCCTCTGACCTGTCAGCAAACATCAAGTAATTGCTCGTACAAACAAAGAAGACTCGCAGAAAACTGTGACAGCAGTTGCATGCTGTTGAAATGGTCGCTATCCGAGTCATAGTAAATGAGTCGCTATGGAAACGATTTTTAAAGGAAAAATTTGAAGACATCGGATTCAAGAATTCTACAGCCGTGTGCTGTAAATCAGACACGGATCCATCGTTCATTCCCGAAGTGCAATTACAGTCCTGCTGATGGTTCATGTTTAGAAGGGCGATAATTTCGCAGGTGTGTAAGTGCTCAGGATGTGTGGTTTAGCTTGAGGCCGTAGCGTGTTTGAAGATGAGATGATTATGGTACTTTGAGAACGAATGACGAAGCAAAAAAAACAGGCTTGCACCTTCATCAAAATACATTTCCACAGGTACTTTTTCTACCTCGGGATCTTTGACTAGACACAATTGTTGCTGATGTTGCATGATAAGGCAGAAGATAAGGATTATTTAAAATAATTAATAGTGATTAAAATTGAATTTCTGAATATGATGAATGGTTTTCCAAAAACTGTATTCTAATAATGCTAATAATTCACTCTCAATCATGTGGTTTATTGGAAATGTAGTTTGCCCGCCTCAGGATTAAGTTCCTTTAAATGTAAGATGGGGAAAAAAGCCGCGGACGTCTAATTAGTTTGCGCTACTCTTTTTGTTAGAGATTCGTAATGAGTCAGTTTTTACACAGTATCTGATGACTTTCATACACTTAGCACCGCTGTCTCACTGTTTCTAAGGGAAATAAGTTTAATCAATTTTTTTTAGTTACATTGCAGTAAAAACGCATTCCGGAACACCAATAATGTTCATTTCATTCTTGCTTATTTTGAAATGAATGAGAAAAAAAAATCACATATAGTTCCAAAAAATTGTACCTGAACGCTAATGAAAGTAACTTTTTGTCTTTCATTTGAACGTGACGTTAAACAGAAGTATTGAAAAAAACCGTAACACTGTCGAAATGCAACTATGATTATAAAATACACTTTATGGAGAAGTGGTGGTGGACCCCGGACCATTGTGTTTTTTTGAAAATCCGATTCCACCTTACTTCCTATTTGTTGTTATAATAACCTCTACTCTTCTGGGAAGATGTTCCACTAGATTTAAGTGTGCGCTTGTGGAGATTTGTTATCATTCAGCCACAAAGGTGTTAGTAATGTCAGCTACTGTTGTAGGTGATGTGATCAGGCTTAAGGTCAGATCTCAATAGCATTCAAGATCTTGTACTCCAACCCATGTAAACCAGATCTTCATGGAGCTGGCTTTGTGCACGGGGACATTGTCATGTTGGAACAGGTTTGGGTCTCCTTGTTCAAGTGAAGGGAAGATTTATATATTCGACCACATCCTGAAACATTTTATACAATTGTGTGCCTTTGTGGTAACAGTTTGGGGACATATGGCTGGAAAATTCAGGTGTCCATTAAGGGTATGAAGGTAAATCAGAGCACTCTATTGATCTTCAATTGTCTAAATGATAGACTTACCTTCCTTTTTGGTACACTGGATAGTGTATTGGGCTCCTACAGTAGTTTCGACCTTAGTGGCAGCTGATGAAAACAATCCACAGCCTTATGATTCCTGGTTTGCATTTTGGCATTTGGTCAAATTTTAAAAAGGCTAAAATAAAATAAAGCTTCAGATATTACTTTAGTCTGGAAATGTTTGCGTCTAAACTTAACTGCTGTAACTAAAACCAAACCCCAACCACTGAGGCAAACCACTGTGTGAGGGAACAATCATTTACTGTGACAAATACTATACAGTAACATATTAGCCTTGAGACAGATACACTGTGACATTCTGACAAGGGCGGTTCCATGGACGTTGTTTCGTTATAACACGATAAACACTAGGACAAAACAATAATAGATATGGAATAATGGAACGGATAATAATCCGCAGTATAGGCGTCTTGTGGAGGCAGCGCAACTTACACTTAGACTTAGGAAAATTGTGTTACAGCAGCAGCAGGTTACACAAACAGTACTGTAAAAGCAGAATGTAAATAATTTTAACTTAAATTAATAAATACGATATTGACAGATGATTCTACATAAAAAAGAGAAAAGTGTGAAATGCGCTAATTGTCAGTGTATATGAGTGTGTGTGTATATAAGTTGCAGTTATCTTCTTTCCTTTTCTCCTTTAATTCCCCATCTCCTCCCCTTCCTCTCTCTCTCTCTTGCTCAGACCAGAGTGACCCTGCAGCCAAAGTCATTGTCCTGTTGTTGTTTTTTTTTAGACCAGCATTATACAAGTGTATACTGGTGTTTCTTACTAAAGTAATAGCTCGAAAAGCAGCATGCCATTCTGGATGCTGATTATGCCCATCCATGAGCCTTCAGTGACCTGGAAGTAAAGGCTGCATGTATAAAACATCATCAGAGGGCTGAAATCTGATTGGTCAGCCTCTGGTCTTAAAAAAAGCATAAGTGCTTTTTGAGGTTTCCCCAAACACACACACACATACAGAGCCTCAGAGAAATAGTGTTGTACACTTTTCGGGCAAAATGCTTCAGTTATAGACCTGTATGACTATAGACTTAAATGGTTGTAGATTTGTGTAACAATAGACTTAAATGGCTACAGACTTGTATGACTATACAATTGAATGTCTATAGACTTGTATAACTGTAGGTGTAAATTGCATATAGACTTGTAGTACCAAAGACTTAAAATAGCTATAAACTTGTACAACAAAAGACTTGATTGTATATAGACTTGAGCAACTATAAACTTGAACGACTTTACATAAATCAAGTTTTTAAAAAAAAAAGCATGATAGTTAGGCGAAATATATAAATGTTGATAAAGCAAAAACCAGTAATGGTGAATTGCATATTTCTGTCATTAAACTTTATTAAGTTAATAGGGAAATAATATGGAATGACGGTTTATTGCTGCTATAATGTATGTGGTGTAATAGGAATAAAACATTTTAGAAAACACACACACATAAACACTCTTATAGGAAAATAATCAACTTGCACATTTTTCAACACATCAGTCTAACCAAAGTTAGAGTTTGTAAAATTGTCAGAAAAGCACAATTGAGTATTGAGTTTAGCTACATTGTAAAAACAATGACAAAATCTTACCTGAGACATTTCTCATAAAAGTTTTATAGACTTTTAATTACAGACTTATTGTGATGAACTCCTCTGAGACTTTTTTATTATGATTATTACCACCTTCGCCAGGTGGATCGGTTCAAAGGGTCATGAACAGATCCTCGGTGCAGTGTTTGCCCTAAAGTGCACTTGCCCTAACAACGGGGTTAACACAACGGGGTGGAAAGGAGTGTTAAACAACTTCCTTTCAAACCATCCATCATGACACATCACAGGCTAGCAACTGATCGGCAACTTCTACAGTCTCACGGATTGCAAATTTCAACCTGCACAGCTACCCGATTAGTTACGCGTTGATCGTGATCATGATATAGTATCAGAAAGTTAGCTTGGCTACCACTGGCAACAGTTATTTACCAGAAAATATTGGCTTTTGATTCATTGGTGCATTTAAAGACCGCAAAAGCAAATTCAAACTGTGTGTGTAATCAGCATTTTAAAATCCACTCCAGAATTGTACGACTTTGAGAGTCTTAGTTTGATTAAAAAGCCTATATATGAAGAAGGAATGTTGGTTTATGGTTATAACGAAAGCTGCTTTTTCTTTTGATTTTCAATAATCAAATGCATAAAGACACTTAGCTCTGTAATTGGATTTAGCATTAACATTAGGTAACAATTCTACATCTTGTTTTATTAAAATCCTTTTTTAAATCGTGCCTAACTTTAGGCCTTAGGCTTTTCCTTCTGAGGTGCAAATCAGCCACTGTATTGTCTCCACACGTAAGGTTGCCAGTTATTTCCTTGGAATCCTTACACTGTCCAGTGAATTGCCATCAATCATTAAATCACTCAAACTATTAAATCAGTGCAAGGATCTATCCGCTTGTGTTTAGAAAAGCCTCAGTAACATGTCACATTGAAATAAGTAGAATAAATCCAGCAGAGCCCCCGCTGTCAATCAAGCATCCGAGTGAATGACTGAGATGACAGAGAGTTTGGGGTCCAACCTCATGAATAATTAGTCAGAACAGCAGGGTCACAGCGATTCCTTCTTTTGTTTTCTTAACAGCCAGATGTATAACTGAGGAGATTAACAATGGAAGACACCTGGCTCTGTAGTTAGGGAGGGGGGTTGCTGATATCAATCTCTATGGCCAGTCTTTACAGACCATCAACCTTCTCTAACCATCATACGGTTTATGAACATTTAACTTCTATTTCGAAAACATTTTATTTCGAGATTTAAAAAGAAAAAGACCCTGAAGAGATCATGTTTGGCGAAAAAAAAGTCTGAATAATACGACTGTATGGTGACAAACAAGATGAAGATCCAGATGGATTGAGGGGATAGGAATAAACACACACACACACACACACACACACACACACACACACACACACACACAAACACAGTCCTCTGATGTTTTGACTGGGTCTAGACAAAGATAAACAAGTGGATCAGGTAAAACACTCAAGCCGATGGTGGGTCGACCCAAGGCGTCTTCCATCATTTTAGCAGTTTGAGAGCTCAAGGGAAGCCCTAAAAGCCCTCATCCTAAAAGCATGCCTATAAAACCTTCATACATGCCCACTCGGTGACATAATGTGTGAGTTGGGAGTTAGTGACAGGTGTTGTCTCAATCCGTGAGGAATATGACTAGCTGTGTTACTTTTTTTTTATTTTAATCTTTTGCCACAAAGCCTCGTTGATGTCTAAAGGCATTACCTTGTCTGGGGTTTGAACACCAATCTCTCATTACCTGGGACTTAAAGCATGCCTTGACAAATATATAAGGGTTGCAAATTTAGTATGAATTTTACTTTTTTTTATATAGTGGAAAAAGCATGAATCTTTGAACCGTAAAGTAATGTACATATTTAATACGTTGCTTGAATAAAAGAAACGAGAAGTAGAGTGAGGCGAGGAGCGTTGACAGTTTTTCTGCCTCTTAGCAGTCTCTGTGCCCTACTTTCATACAGCTTCTGGGTCCGACAGTACTTTTAATGTTTAATGCCCTTTGATTCGCACTGGAGACACATCAAGGTTCTCAACAAGGCTTTTTTTGTACAGATGTTTGATGGAAACGGGCTTGTACGCACCCCAGAAGGAGAAGGTCGAATTGAAAGGAAGATTTACACCACAGGCAAAAAAGAGGACATCGTGACAACCTTTTTGATCAGTGTACCCCGAACTTTTATTTTTGTAGCTCGACAAAAAAAATTGCTCATACCCAGGATTACCTCGGGTAATATCAATAGTTTAAATAAACAAACAACAACAAAAAAAGTCTCACCTTAAACATGTCAAAATATCATGGTAAACACCTACAGTTTTAATCCTGAGTTTTGAATTGATTGCTAGCTCTGATCACACGGAATTAGCAAAACACTACTAGCTAGCTGCTAGCTAGCTTAACAATTAG
Organism: Silurus meridionalis; assembly: GCF_014805685.1. Taxonomy (NCBI): domain Eukaryota; kingdom Metazoa; phylum Chordata; class Actinopteri; order Siluriformes; family Siluridae; genus Silurus; species Silurus meridionalis. Next base: position 16,496,745 of record NC_060909.1, read on the forward strand.
TACATGTTTGAAAATGTAGGAAGTAGGTTTTATTATAATTTTTTTTTAAGTACAAATATTTTGTGGAAGAACAACATAAGCGAAGAGATCTTGCTTTATTAAATTGTATATATTTTGATACTATCTTTGATTTATTTAGTCTAGGTTTCTGCGTACAGTATAACCCCCAGTCGTGTCCCAGACTACAATGGTTTCCCGAAAGCATCCTGTGTTACTGTTTAGCGAACGCTTTGATGATGATTTTACCATCATCCCACCAACCGGTTATTCAGACTGCATATTCATGTATAAGACTCGCATCTGCGTGTCACCACAGGTTCCCGTGTCTGATGCGAGGAATTCCGTTATCCATGCGACCGGGGATGAGGGACTTGCTTCCTCTGGGCATGTTGATACCTGTCGGAATTCCCCATGGTTGACTAAGACATTTTTTTTGGTTTAGAATTAGAGGGTAGAGGAAATAGTTGGTGGTCTGTGTTTTTTATTTTTATTTCTTAAAGTTAGTTTGAAAAGCAGCCTATATAAATCACGGAGAATCATTACAGTAAATAGCTACAGCTTTGTGTGCTTAGGGATAGTTTTTCAATTCACTTTTTTCAGGCACATTTATTACTAGCAGCAAGCAATCAACAGTGTCTATGAAAATGCAATGCATTCACACGTGAGGCTTGAATGATTTCCTAGACTGGTCCTGTGGGTGTTTGTGGTCTGCCATTTCATCGGTTGCCCACTCACAATTTTTGTTCCTACCTGCAAATATGTTCTAGTTGCTGTTAAAACCAAAAGGAAATCATTAGCAGTCATTGTTTGGTGCTTCTGGTGGGTTTGATGGGGGTTAGCTTGAGAGTACATAACCTACCATGTTGCCTGTAAATCAAACAACAATCTCACATTATACTGTAAAATTAGTATTAGCATTGGAAGGCTAGTACCAAAACAGTGCACACCCAGAAGCATTAACACTAGTGCCAATAGTTGCTAAACACCCACAAGAGACAAACTACAATTGACACAAGACAAGAGGCCTGTCGCTAGCTTGTGTAAACATGGGGTGCTAGGAATGCAAACACGCGCTAAAGTAATCACAGCCCTGGTCGTAAATACCTACAAGGTCTTAGTTAACCTCCTTTGTTGTATTTGCAGATGTCAAATCTGGAAACGGTGACATCCTGGTGATTTATGGGCAGAATGTAGCCGATGTGAAACAAAATTTAAGAATTTAAGATAGCTGATATTAGAAATTAGTCAGCGGTGTAGTGCGTATTTATCTTGATATACATAATGCTTAATATTTGTTTATTTTTTTGTTACTTGTGCGTTAACTTGTTTTTGACAGCAGTATTTGTTTTTGCTAAGTCTAGTCTCAAATCATCAGCTTTAGCGTGTGCATTAGTCTTGACGAAGGGTCAAACTGTTGTCTGTGATACTAGCGGGTTAGTGCTTTCATTCCAAACACGCCTGACCTTGTTTGTTCTCTGGGTATGAAGTTAGAATGGAGAGGGACTGAAGCCTAAGTAATGAATAGAGCACCATCTTGGAGGCCCTTAAGTGCCACTGCATTGCAGGTAGTTTCAGGGAAATTGGGGTCAACGAAGAAAAAAGGAAATGAAATAAAGCCCAAAAAATATTTCGTTCGTAAAAATGCTGAGTCGTCATTTCAAAGAAAAGAAAAAAAAACTACCCTGTCCCTGCTTGTCATAGGGTTTTGGCCAATTAAGATGATGATGGTGATGATGAAGATGTCCCTGGCTATGGATGAGCACAGTTTAGTTGCTGTATAAGATAAGCCTCTAGAGATTAGCCACCAGCTGATGTGCTGTCAGACACTTTTTTTTTTAGAGTGTGCAATATCGGGCAACTCTGTACCATGGGAAAGGATAAAGGCATTCCACCATCTGAGGTGCTTTTTTTTTCTTGAATTGAGACCCTGGTGACATTTTTTTTAACAAGCCTATGAGTATCTGGTCCAAATCTTCTTTATGGGGTTTCCTTAGTTATCTTGAACAGTGCATTTTAAACAATTGGGATTACTTGCATTGTTACACAATCACAGTGCTCACTATAATACAGCATAATGGATAATTCTATGCAGTAAAGTATTATTTCTATGAATACAAAATTTATTTTACATTTCAAATATGTAAAACACTTCACAGTTCTTTAGCTCTGTTTTCTGGGTTAAGTTGCACCGCATGGCTCAATCAACACTACATCACTTACATGCGCTAGACCTCACATGAAAACTACCTGGTGGTGATGTTATCCGAGCGGGTTGTTTAGCTCTGTACCTGCCTTTCAGGGCATCAGCATTCTACCTAATTGGACTCTTTATACTTACCCTACAATAAACACACATGAAAAGAACCCATATAGACCACGTGTAGACAACCTTTAATAGACCATGCATAGATGACCATACTGTAAATAGACCAGACACACGTTGGCCACGCATAAACCACACATAGATGACCACATAGACTACGCATAGACAACCATGAATAGAGCCCTTAAAGACTGCATCTAGACACACATAGACCATATATTGGTGTCCACACATTGACCACACATAAACCAAATTCAGACCATGCATAGATAATCATTCATAAACCACATATTGATGATCACACATGGGCCACACATTAGACCACGCATAGACTCCTCATAGACCACGCTTCAACCACACATAAACCACATATAGGCCATGCATAGAAGACCATGCCTCGACCACGTATTGATGACCACACAATGGCCGCACATAGGTCACACATAGACCACATATAGACAACCATGCATAGACCACATACAGACCACACATTGACCATGTATTGAAGACCGCACATTGGCTGCACATAGGCCATGAACAAATAAATCAGCATGCATAGACCAATCATAGACCACATGTAGACCACGCACATACAATGCATAGGTGACCACACACAGACCACATATAGACAATCATGCATAGACCTCTCATAGACCACATATGGACCACTCATTAACCACATGTAGACACACATAGACCACCCTTAGACCATGCACAGATGACTATGCATAGACCATGTATTGATCACACATTGTCCACACATAGGCCACACATAAACCACATATAGACAACCATGCATAAACCCTTTATAGACCATGCATTAACTACACACAAACCACATATAGCAATGCATTGACCACACATAGGCCATGTATAAACCATGCATAGAAGACCAGGCATAGACCCCTCATAGACCACATACAGACACTGCATTAACCATAAATGGACCACACATAAACCACGTATAGGCCATGCATAGACCATGCATAGATAACCATGCATAGACCACGCGTATACCACTAATACACCACAAGCAGACTACATACAATATATACAAGGCATAGATCACATATATAGCCCACACACAGACCATGCATTCACCACACATACACCACACATACACCTGCATGGACCATGCACAGACCACACAAAGACCACATATCGTCCGCTAACTCGTCACTTATTTGGATATATGAAACTGGATGAATGACTTAACCAGCCCTTTCATTATAAAGTCGAATTGTGTGCCCTGTATGAAGAACTGATTTTTGGTGGTCTAAACCTCTTTTGTAAAATACTTGTATCGATGTCTTTGGTCCTAAAGTGGCCATTTTACCTCTATCTGCTTCCACACACCACCTGATTGTTAACAAGTTCAAATGTCTTAGAGTAGAGAAAAACTCAAGCACACAAACACAATACACAAACCTTGATGAAAAAAAAAACACAAGTCTGCAAAGGCACCCTGGAGAAAAAACGTCCTGTATTTGAAATACCTCTGGATGCTAGAAAGGGTTCATAACTTATAGGCAGATGCCCAAAGCTGTGTGGCTTGGCAGATATCCTAGGCTCAGTATATTTATGTTCCACAGACATGTAAGGTGTGTGTGTGTGTGTGTGTGTGTGTGTGTGTGTGTGTGTGTGTGTGTGTGTGCCAACACTTTTAAAACTCTCTCTCACTTTTGTTCTGTACTCAAGCACCCAGCAAACCAAAATCACAGAGGTCTGTGAAAAAAAAAAGGCTGGAAACTAAAGTGAATCTATTACCTCTGGCCTTAATCTCATTGGGATCAGATTATGTTTGAATTAAAGCAGACAGGATTAGATTTACATCAAGGCCTCCTGTTATAAGATGGTGCTACTGTGCAATTATGTTTTCTTCTTTTCTAAGAAAATGCCCTTTTTTGTGGTAAATTAAGTCAAAGGTATTTGGACACTTCACTTTTCCAGCCACGTGTGGTTCCTCCTTAAGCTTTTTGGAGGTGCACAACTGTAAAAGTTATCAAATAGAGAGAGAGAGAGAGAGAGAGAGAGAGATGAATCCTCTTAGTGTTTCAGTGTTTCAATGACTGAGGGAGAACCTGTTATCACAAATGGAACAGACGGGATCTCTGTGTGTGTGTGTGTGTGTGTGTGTGTGTGTGTGTGTGTGTGTGTGTGTGTGTGTGTGTGTGTGTGGCTGTGGAAACATGTGAGTGGGTTCTGTCACACAGCATGAGAGTGAGAAAAAAACAGAGAAGAGAGACTTGGCTGAATGAGCTGCAACAGAGGGAATTGTCATAATTAAATCATGAGTGTGTGTGTGTGTGTGTGTGTGTGTGTGCACGTGGATGATAAACACACTAGGAGAATATTTGTGTCAAAGTGTGCATATATGGTCACATGTTTCTTTTCATTACCACTGTGTCCCTTGACATTTTCATGTTTTAATACTGGGAATCGTATATCTGTCCACTCGGTTACCCCCTGCCCCCAAGTATCCCATGTGCATTGCTTAAAAAGGATGGGTATATATATATAAAAAAGAAAAAACACAAATACAAACTGGAGTTATACATTGCTGTAGGGAAAATAGTTTTGTTGGTCAAAAGGTTGGGGGAAAAAAGTTGTCTAATTTTACTTAACACAACAAACACATTGGTTTTGTGCTCATGGGTTGATTTGACATAAAGTTTCACACAGTTTGAGTATTTTGCTACTTATTATACAAGCTGGATTTTTTTGTCACGTAAATCTGTATTATATCGAGAACATACCGTACCGTACATTGAGAGTTCAGGGTCGAGAACTAAGTACCGTGTGAGCCACGACTTGTGTAAGTTGATTGACAAGTTAATAATTCGTGGATCATCGTGCTTAATACGTGACTTCCAGGTAATAATTTATTTATTTAGTTGAAGTTCAGGGTTCTGAGCGGGACACTTCAGTTTATCCACTACACCATGTTTGGACCCTTCGCTTCCAGGGAAATGGCAATGCTAGAAGACTTTGTGGCCACATTTTGTGGAGGAACCACATATGAGCATGATAAACTTTTGAACTAATGTTTTAATTCATTTGTCAATGGATATGTATTCAATTATTTCCAATAGCCTTTTCTCTTCATTTCATAGCTTTTCGACTAGACGCTGCGCAGCCAAGTGTCCGTTTCCGTTGGAGTTTCTATCCAATTAGATTTCAGCCGTGGGCCATCTAGCAGGCATACAATAACGCTGACCGAGGAGAAATTTTTTTTTGGTCACACACACTTACAAGGACATTTACAATATGGACTTTTTAAGAACAGCCAAAACAGTTGAAAACAGATGTTAAGCTTTTTCATTTATACTTTTGTGTTTTCTTTCCCATAGAATTGGCACAAAAAACACATTTTAACCGCCCAGGAAAACCAGAAGAAATGCACCGAAATCCGAGGGTCATTTTATTAGGTTAATATTGATGCTTCTGCTAGAGATTATGTATGCGGTACAGCTGTTTATTGGGTTTCTTGCTTCAGTAATGCCATTTATTCTTGCAGTTTGAGACTCTTGTCCGTAATGCTGCGTTTCTGTATAATACTAATGGTTTCTATAGCCATGGTGTCATACTGATGGTATTAAGTGGTGGGTTGATCCAGGTAGGATACCACCAAAGGCCTAGGTGTGAAATCCCAGGGTCATTTTATGAGGTTAATATTGATGCTATATAAACTGTGTTTCCAAGGTAAAGTGGTTATTGTCAATGGATGCATGAATGGAGGCAAAGGTGGCCTTTTCCACATCATGGTGCAATCAAAGTTGAAATTCTTAGTAGGTCTTCATTTCTATAATAGCAACTCCTTCAGAGGAACTTGTAAGTAATACATTTTATCAATCCTTCAACCCTCTGTCTCTCTCCCCTCTTGTTCATGTCCTTCAGGGTTTGGCAGTGTTCCTCCACGTTGCCATTTAGACATTAAAGTGGCTCAAATCATTAGAGCATCTCTTTTTACATTGTACAAGGTTAAAGCTGAATCGGTTTTAGAGTTTATTTTATTTATTTATTTATTTATTTATATAACCGTCATAACCAGACACCACGCAAATGTGGTTAACGATGATGTTTCTTGTTAGCATTTAATCTTACAAATTTGTAAGATTTGTTTTTGGCACAAATTAAAAATGGACAAATCGATGACTTTCGAACTCGACATATCCTTTTGGAAAACCAAACCATAGTAGATAGCAGTGTTTCAGGATTTTTTTTTCTAATAGATGTATTTCAAAAGTATTTTTGATGAGAATGAGCTACATCCAAATGGTCTATATGGTATTCACAGAGCTCGTATCGGAAGCTTTAACCCTGGCTTGCCGGTGCGCTTGTGCGTGGTTTGATGCCCACGCTGACATGCGGCGTTCTGACAGCACAGGGTTGCGCTTGCAGGCCCGTAGGCGAGTGCAGCTGCTCCAGAGGACATGGCAGGAAACGTGCTCTAACAGTGCAGTCCATCATGTGACCGTGGAGAGAGAAAGACATAATGAGCTGGTCACAAAGCACCGTAATGATACATTCCTTTACATACAAATCTTATAAATATTAGCATAGAAACATATAACATTTTTAGTGTTCTACAGTTAGAAGGCTAAAATAGTTTTTTCCCCCCAAAAAAGCTAATAATAATTTTACCACAGGATTACTGGATGTTGATTCATTATCTAAAACTGCAGTTCTATACAGATTTAAATTTTTTTAGCATTTATTGATTTTGTTTGGTGACTTCAATCCTTCCTTAAAAAAAAAAAAAAGGAACGCCTCGTTGGTCCAACATCAACAAATCCACCTTCACCATATGATCAAGTAATTGAAGGCGACTATTTTTACTCAGTTGAATAATTACAGCTGTGCCGAACGGCAATTAACTCGCCTTGTAATTTCCGAAGGGGTCCCCCAACCCACCCAGCTCTGAAATCATGCACGTGGTAGCGCACGGTTCTTAACAAAGCGCTGGATTTCAACCACCATGCCTACCTTTCTTTTTGTATTACCTTCCCTGGATGTTAAAGAAGTTCTGCTTTTTTTCCAGTCACCACCAGAAGTTGAAGGTGCCTTTGAAAACAGCTTTCAGCTAAACGGATCAACCTGACATTGGCAATGTGTGTACTAAAATACAAAATGGAAATTGGGAATATTACCTTTTTTTGGTGGGGTGGGGTGGGGAATGAAGTCCTTGCCAAAAGCCAAGTAAATCACATTCGATGTAAAGTGACAGTTCTGTCCCAAACCACATAATCCTCTAAATACACTATATGGAAAATATTTTGTGGACACCTGACCATAAGATACAATACCACATTTAGTCCTCATTTCCTGTTATAATACCCTCCACTCTTCTACAAAGATGCTCGTTCAGCTACAAGGGCATGAGTAAATTCAGTTATTTAGAAGGCCTGCAGGTGCGGGAGCAGCGTTCCCTGATTAAGGTCAGAGCTCTATTGCAGGCAGCTCAAGATCTTTCATTCCAACCCCGGAAAGACGTACTGAATTCTGAATTCTGATTCTATTTGTATAGCGCTTTTAACAATGGACAAGTTTATTGCCTATAAGTTTGTCCCTGATGAGTGAGCCAGTGGCGACAGTGAAAAGGAAAAACTCCCTGAGATGGTATGAGGAAGAAACCTTAAGAGGGACCAGTCTCAGAAGAGAACCCATCCCAAATGTAGGTGGCAGCTAATGTCCATTCATTACAGTTTTATCATTTGGCATTGTGCACAGGGTCATTGTCATGTTCCCCTAGATCATGTAAAGGGACATTTTTAAGCCCTCCAACTTTGTGGTAACATTTTGGGAAAGAACCATATATGGCTGCTAAAGTCAGGTGTCCCCAAACTGTTGTCTATATTGTGCATGTGCAAAAATGTGGAAATTGTCAGGCTCTTAAAAACACAGTCTCTTCCCGGAAGTGTGTAACATATGGCCACCGTTTTGGTCAGCAGCCTGTTCATTTGCTGCTCCACAGTTTGGAGGAATGTTTGCTACGCTTTACTAGCACTTCTGCCTAGCGCACACCCTGATGCTACACCTGTTCTCATGGGATGATCTTCACCTCGCTAATCCCCAGATTAGACGACGATGTGGGTCAGTTTACATCCTTTGCGTTTTAAAGTACAGGATTGGTCCGTGGTTCAAGCTAATTATTCACGCCTTACTGCAAGTCTGCTGCTTATCTTTGTCCGAATGGTAGCAAGAGAGTTTACCTCATCTTGTGACTTCTCCAAGTTCCAACAATAGAAATTCACTATAAGTTCGCTTTTCCGTGCGACAGTCACGCTTACAAACATTTTCGTGTAATGTTAACGTTAGTGCAGTTCTTTTTTCCTCGATTTTTCAGTGACTCCCCTTTTTATTCCTTGTATGTCTGACACCTGGCTTCGCTGTTTTTCATTGCACAGAGGGTGCTATTCAGTGGCGCTGTGCTGGGCCCCCTTTGTGAAACTGTTTTGCTTTGCTAGGACTTGTGGGGAAGTGACCCCACACATGGCAAACCCGTCTCACATCTTTGCAAATACTGAGGGCTGAGTGATGACAAAAAAGAAAAAAAGAGTTAGCTGGTATAAGAGAAAGCACACTTTAACACACACACACACACACACACACACACTCACACACACACACACTGCACAATGCAAGGAGCCTTCCAAGTAGCATCTGGTCTTTGGTTTTTCACAGAATGTGCATGATAATAAGCGTCACTAATAAGCCAATCAGACGCAATCAGTCAAAAAGGTCCTGCTAGTTGGCTGCCGTGCTAACCTTTTGACCTTTTTGCTAACTTTCAAAGAGCAGGAACCTCGCTAACCTCGTGTTCTGATCTTTTTTTAAATAAGAAATCTCACATGGGGTCTTTAAAATCTCCTGCCGGCTTGGGACACGTTCCTTGGAAAATGATCTAAAGCACGGACACACACACACACACACACACACACAAAAATATAGTTGATGTAGAAGTTCTTGACAATGTAAAGTAAAAAAACAAGCATCTGTTAAAACTATTATAAAACTATTACAAATTTATTCATTGTATATTCATCACACAAACTTTTTTTTGTCTTGCAGCTGCTGTAGTAGAAAATAAATCAACACCTTCTGACCAAGCAGAATTAAGAATTTAGGATTTCCAAGGGTAAAAAATAATGCACAGAAACATCATGTTTTAATGCTTTATAATAAAAAAAATAAAAAATTATGGAATAAATAATAATAACAAAAAATAATAATAATTTTTATTTGGCACACTTGTCATTTTTGGACGGATTCAGTCTAAAGAATCTTTTACGAAAATTTACAATTTGACGTGAGCTAACTAGCCATCTAGCACTAGCTACACTATAAAGTGAGCGAGGCTTCAATGGAATGAATTCATCTGGGTTTCATTCAATATCTTCATTCAATATCTTAATCACTCCAACTCTATAAAAAGTACTACTAATGGCTAAACTAACTGTTCTCCTCATACTCCTGCTTTTAAATACATTGTATATGGACAAAAATACTGAGACACCTGACTTTTCCAGCCATGTGTGGTTCTTCACCAAATGTAATGGTGAATGGGGGGGAATGGGGGTAGACTCGTTTTTTGCTACTCTCTCTATAACTACTGTACACTACCTATCCCTAAACCTTAAATTTTTTACTTTTTCTTCTTTGCTTATCCTAATTTTCGTCACAATCTTCGCTTTCTGGCTTCGCTTCGCCATCTAGCAGCGGCGTCTCGAGCTCGTACCTCAGTTTTTTGCTCGCTTAACAAAGCAAAAAATCGTCCGAGTGACCGCTCGTACTTTGGAAAACTCGGACATTAATGCACTCGTAGGTCAAGGTACGACTGTATAGGATGCCTTTGGATACAGTAGCATGAAATATTCCCTTTACTTGAACTAGGAGACCAAACCTGTTCCAGTATGACAATGCACCTGTGCACAAAGCCATTTCCATGAAGATATAGTTTACATTGTTTGGAAAACTATACAAAGATCTCCTGCTATAGGGCTCTGACCTCAACCCTATTGAACTTGTGATGAGTTAGAACGCTGACTCTTTACCTCATTTGACTCCACTAACACCTTTGTAGCTGAACGAGCTCAAATCCCCACAAGAACACCCCAAAATCTAGCGGAACAAATGTCCCATAAGAACTTATGGTCAGATTTTTACAAATCTATCCATATAGTGTATTTTAAAGTGTATAATACTGGGAATACAGGAATCCGATCCTGCTTCATGGCTTTCAACCAAAAGCAGCTGCAATGTATATTTTTTTAATTGTTTCATATAAGGATTTAGGACTTCTTGGTGTTACCTTCCCAGTAGCTTTCCTCAGACCTGTGCAGCAGTCAGATTTTGTGCAAAAAAAAAATCTCGTTTGTCTACTATGCATTTTGTCTACGCTGTCAAGCATTAAACCAAAGCTAGCCACACTGTACATCCAGCACTTTTTCCCACAGAATTTATGGCTGTGGTTTGGGTTTTGTGCTGTAAAGCAGAACAGAAGGCAAACCACTGAAAAAGAACAAGAAATCACTTCTTCTCCTGGTGGCATACAAGCAAATCTTTCAATATATTTACAAATGTTTCACCAAACCAATGCTTTTTTAGACAACAAGGCTTTTTTTTTTGTCTATTTAATATCCTGGAGAAATTGTTGATATAGAAATTCTAAGAAATGAAAAAGTCGCATAAACCTACACTTTCTGACCAATCGGATTAGAGAATTCACCAGATATTAATCCTAAATCAAACAAGGCTTCTTTACCATGATTTACTGTAGATTCTTCCTAAATAGTCAGGTTATGTAGGACTGTTTGCCCTACACTAATTTATCTTAAATGAAAAAACGCTGGATATTGAACCAGCTTGTTTGCATATCTCGGGTACCGATTTGCATAATTACAAGTGCATGCTTTTATTATGTTCGAGATTTTGCATAACACAAGTGGCTGAACATCTCGATGGTAAAAAAGAAAAGAGGGAGAGAGAGAAAATACTGAACGTTTTCCCTGTTATGGACTCCACAATTCCCAGATCATTCATCTGGCTGCTCCTTTTCGACACTAATGAAAAATGGTTGTAGGGCGGATGGTTTGTTTTGAATACAATACACCTAGTCATCCAATAACATACCACTGATGTGGTACCCCAGAAAAACCTCATAGGCTCTGAGCTGTGGTTTGTTGCCCACGGCAGACCGAGAGAGGGAGCTGATATGATGGAGAGTCGGATGGAAGTTACGTCCCGGATCCAAGCGGTGTCTGGACTGGACCGGTCTTTAAATGCCTGCTGTTCATTCCTCATGCTGTGTATAATCTGGGGGGGTGCATGAGGGGAAAAGTCACACAATATATAACTGCCTAAACACTGATTCTGGTTGTGGGAGAGGTAGTTCTGATTATTTTAAACAAACACAACTTTAACTATGATAACATACAGTCAGGGTTACAGAACTAAATGTCTGGGTTTTTTTTAAAGAAAAGTAATCATCAGTGAGATCAACTTTTCAGTGGTGAGAAATGGCTATGGTAGAAGTGGGACAATCCACAGCTAGGTGCAAGTGGCACAATTTTCATGCACCCCATGAAAAATGGCTACGATACTCCGCCTGGTTTTTCGGCTTTTGCGTCATACCCCAGAAAATCGTGTAATGCACACCTAGCCCTAACTTTATACAAAACATAACATATAAACAGCCCCCCCCCATCTCCATCACTTCTTCACCCTGAAATGACATATTCGACATTTTCAAATCAATTGCAAGTGAAAGAAAAAAAAAAGATAGCGAGAGATGGCCCGGTTCAATCAGACATCTTTTATTAGGCGGCGAAGAGAACATGAGGGCGGACGGCAGGGTGGCCTGGCAGATTGTTGCAAGTGGAAAACCTTCCAAAATCTCCAGCCGGAACCGTTTATCACATCGATGATTAAACATAATTCTTGCACAAACCTGCTGTGAGTTTTTTTGTGTGTGTTTGTGGTGTAGTTGTTGTCGACTTTTTTTTTTTTTTTTTACATTTTTTTATTAAAGCATTGAGTCAGCCTTCATAAGTGTTAAACCGTCTACATGGTAATGATTTATCTTATTCTTTTATGCCAGAAACACCCTTAGTGTGAGAGACATCATGTGAATAGTCTTTAGTCGATTCTAAGAACTTAGGGCTCAGGTAAATTAGGCACTTGGCATCCACAAAAAAGAAGTTGCTGCAATTCATTCGAGTCATAGCTGCTCGTTTTTTACTGCCATCTGTTTAGAAAAGGTGCCAAAAGAAACAATATGAAGAAACGAATGTAACTACTGAATTACTAGATTGGGAAGATATGTTGGACAGTTCAGTGTCAGTGTTTAATTGACTTGTTATTTATCTTGTATCGTGAATACGATCAATCTTTAAACATAAAAATAATTAAAAACGACTCTAATTCAACTTAAGTGACTTTTGTAATGTAACAACTTCAATTTTCTAATGCAACAATACACAACTACATATGGTTAGACATTTTTAATATAAATATAATATATAATATATATATGTAAATGTGTGTATGCACAGTATGGACAGACGTTTGTCAACACCTTCCCAAAGGGTTCCACAGTTAGTCCCCATTTGCTATTATATAACCTCCACTGTTCTGAGATGTTCCACTAGATTCTGTAGTGTCCTTGTGGAGATTTGTGCTGACTCAGCCACAAAAGTCTGAAGGATGAGAAGGCCTGGGGTGCAGTCAGCGTTCTAATTCATCCCATTATATCTTCCTGGAGTTGGTTTTGTGCACAGGGGCATTGTCATTGTGGAACATGTTTGGGACTCCTAATTCAAGTGAAGGGAAAAAATTATTCGAATGCAACCGACATTCGATACTGTGTATCTATTTGATTAAATATTGTGTGTCTCCAACTTTGTGGTAACAGTTTCTAAGAACCACATATGGTTGTTTAAGTCAGAAATACAGGAAATATATATATATATATATATATATATATATATATATATATATATATATATATATATATATATATGATGATCTCTGACAGTGGGTGGCTGGCTAACTCTGGAAGCTGAATCACCTATTCCCAAATCGATATTTATTAAAATATAATATAAAAAATATACACATCCTGTGTCTCGTGTCTCACGAATCCTCCTCCGCAGTCGTTTAGTCATCACAATCCTTCTGGTCTTCCTTACCCTTTTTTCATGAACAAATATCAGGCTCGGAAAAAACTCCATGCAGAAGAGGGAAAGAACAACGTGTCCTTTTAAAGGTTTTTAATATTTCGAACATCCAAGAAACAAGGTACACTACGTACGTTTTATAATACAGGCAAAAGTATTGGGATGCTTGACTTTTCCAAGTTTGGTTCCCCAAACTGTTACCACACTGTTGGAGGCACACAATTGCATACATGTATATGTATTGTATAAATGTCTTTTAATTAAGTATTATTCCATTGAACATTTACTTGAACTAGGAGACCCGACAGCATGACTATGTCCCTGTGTATAAAACCAGCTCCAAGATATGGTTAAAAGTAGAAAATCTTGAGTGGCATGTTATAGAGCTTTGACCTCAGCCTGACTTTCCTAATGCCTTTGTGGATGAATGAGCAGAAATGATCACAAACAAACTCCGAATTCTAGCTGAACATCATCTCAGAAATATTGAGGTTAATTATAACAGCAAATGGGGACTAAATGTGGAATGGGATGTTCAAAAAAGCACATATTTTTGTCCCTATATATGTATATCATATCTCATATGTCAGTCGATTAAAATATTTAATATATTAATCACACGATTGTCATGAGTTAACTTGTGATTACAACTTAAATGTAAATGTACCTTAAATTAATACTTTTTAAGTTTTTTTTACTCAATCAACATGGTCATGGATGAATATGGATGCTTTATGCAAATCTATGTTTATTTTTAGTGAAACTTTACGCAACACAGAGCATGAAGACAAAATATTCTTGTAAATGTTTCAACTACGTGAATCATCAGGACACCACATGGAACTTTTGCTATGTTTCCGCACGGACGGTTTTAATTGCCGGATGTGTGCATCATGGCAGTTTTTTTCCGAATTAGGTTTTTTTTTTCGGTGGAGTTTTTTTTATATCCGAGTAAAGAAAAAGGACGTAGTGATATATATATATAATCATGTTAGCACTATTCAGGCTCACGAAATGCAGTGAAGTGTCCAAGCGTGGCAGACAGTGAGGAAATATAGGTCAGGATACACTGCAGTGGGAGTTTGGGATGGTAGAAAACACACACACACACACTCGGTGTGCCACGTGCAGTATTCCATTCAGTTGTAAATCTGCATGGAGCAGGATATAGGTCCCTCAGGTCGATACTAAAAATATACATCACTGAACCAGCGTCAATGGACAGCGTTGTTTTGACGCAACTTATGTTCGATGTCTGCGTGCACGTTTTTTTTTCTTCGTATAATTATCTTCTGCTTCACAACATATCAGCACAGCATGACTTGTGATTAGCTACAGCCTACGCTTAATTATACCACATGTATGGGTGTTGTTTTTGCCTGAAGAGAGTCTGTTCATGGCTTTTGAAATGCACGTGATTGTGTTTTTCTTGTGTCCTCATTAAGGGAAATGAGTGGTTGAATAATTCCCTACCACACAAAATACTTGAACTTGGCAACCCTGAGTCCATCGGTTGAGTTTAAGCTACTCTTAGGTTAACTTTAAAACCTCTGGTCCTGATGATGCAGCAGATCTTATAGGTTGCTTGGATTTAGCTCCGATTAAGCAAGCAGGTTTTCCGATATTTGTGAGCATGTGGAATTTCCTTGAGCCAATTAAAATCTTATTTCATGTCTAATATTAGCAATAAGAAAAGGGATCTTTGTTGAGTTGTTTCCTCTTTGCTCGTGACCTGATTTTCAGGCAGCAAGGCTCTGGCTGCTGGGGTAAAACTGCCTCGCATCATCACCAACACACACACTGCAATGCTATTGGCTGCGGTCTCCCACTTTCTCTGCTGCATTTGCCATTCGGGGTTTCTTGATTGAATGAGAGCAGTAGTGTGTGTGTGTGTGTGTGTGTGTGTGTGTCGGGGAGATGTAGACTTGAATGAATTCGGAACGCCGGATTCCTTGTGTGCCGGAAATATTTGAGAATCAGCTTTTTTTTTTTAAGAAATAAAAAATCTTAGTCTCAGTGCAAAAGGACCCTGAAACCCTAATCTTTAAGCAGTTGCCATAGTAACCTTACATCGGAAGAGGGGATAAATAGCTGGAATGTGCACTTCATCTCAGAGTCAATATAAATGCTTAGTAACTCAGGTATTAATTATGTAAAAAAAAAAAAAACACAGGTCTCTAAGTGCAGTGGCAGATCCCGAGCTAATCGTTTCACAAGACGTTTCGACGTTTACGATATACCTCCTCGTGAAAAGGCGAAAAGTCACGTTTGTTAAAGTAACAAGCTGGTGTGGCGTTTCGTCAGGATGGGAGACGTCACGTCGGTCCTATAGACTAGAATAGACTTTATTTGTCAAATATACATTACAGAAGCTGGGATTTGGAAGCTGGGGTCAAAGCACATGGTCAGCCATGATACTGGAGCACAGAGGGTTAGGGGCCTTGCTCAAGGGCCCAAGAGTGGCAGCTTGTCGATGCTGGGATTTGAACCTCTGACCTTCCGATCAGTGCGAGTGAGTGGAGGGGATGTCTGTCTCTCTGTCTGTCTGTCTGTCTGTTTGTCTGTCATCATCCTCCTCGTGTGCTGTTTCTGGACCTAATTTCTTCTCGGGTGATATGTAATGAAGTGAGATGTCAAGGTGATGTGTGAGTTACTTCGAGTCTGACGTCAGCAAAATGCACACACACACACACACACACACACACACACACACACACACACACACACACACACAATGCAACACACACGTCATACTGTGAGTAACATCAACACTAAATGAAGGAGGATGATCTGCTGCATCCACACACACACACACACACACACACACACACACACACACACACACACAGCAGGGCACACTGCTCACAACATATGTGCTGGTTACCATGGAAACTGAGAGTTAAAAATAACATGGGCGATGGCTTTCTTGTACCATTAGCCAACAAGCCTGATGCGAAATGTCACACACACACACACACACACACACACACACACACACACACACACACACACACAGAGTTGCTCTGGTGATGCAGTGTTAGCGTTTACATTTGTAAAAATGGGCAGTTCAGATAGTGAAGCATAGGAGCCTGTGTGTGTGTGTGTGTGTGTGTGTGTGTGTGTGTGTGTGTGTGTGTGTGTGTGTGTGTGTGTGTGTGTGTGTGATGCGAGCACACTAACACAGACATACCCATCAGTCTTAATTTCTCTCTCTTTTCTTTTTTTCATGTACACACAAACACACACACACACACACACACACACACACACACAACGCATCTATGCCTTTCCGTCTTTAAATATCCATTCCTTCTCTCTCCATGTCTCTTTATCTCTCTCTCTCTCTCAATCTCGCACACACACACACACACACACACACACACACACACACACGAAGGGAAGATTTCTATTCACCCCATGGGTTCCGCAGTGCTGCTGCACGATGTGGCTGCACCCCACCCCGCTGCAGTGGCATGCTCGTGCTCACACACATGATTTGCTCTAAGTGTGTGTACTCGCCTCCTGAAATCTCTTAAATCTACTGAGACTGGCAGAGCAACTTAACTCGACAACATGTAGCATAAAACGTAGGAGTAATAGTTATGTTTTGTGTAATAGGTGTTGAGCTAAAAGTTCTGTCTAATGCGGGTAAAGCGTCGCCACAATGCATTATGGGTAATTATGCATTTACACACATAAATAGGGAAAATCATAAATAAAGATTAATGAAGAACACAAAATAAATATGTATATAAAAATCCTGCCGTTCATTGCGCCCCACCTGTCATGTCTTTATTCCCCACTAGAGGGCTGTGGCTTAACTTTAAATGTCTAATAAGGTTGGCAGTGTTTTGGCTGCTACCTTGGTACACACGTTGCAGAATGCTAATGTATTGTCTTTTTCACAAACCTTGTAGAATTGTTAGACCGGTCAAGCCATTTTTAGCGGCGCGTATAAAATTTGTTTCGCAAGTTGCGCGTCATCCGATCGGCCCTCCTGGATCTGCCTTTATAGAGATCGAACAATCTAAGCGCCCTTAATGTAAAATCTACAAAATAACATCTATAACTTAATAAAATCTAGAGTAAACCTCAAAATAAGATATATGGGGTGATTTGTTTGGAAATGTGCAAGTATGCTGTATATACTGTGTGTTTTACACTGATTTAATTTATTTATTTTTTTATTTTCTTCTGGATATGCTCTGTTTTCTCATCAAGTTGTTTTCTTTTAGCCTTTTGTTACAATCTTGTGATTTTCTTCTCCAAATGTATAAAAGAACCGCCCACTTTTTTTAATGCTATTGGAAACGCCCAGTCAAAGGTCCTCACTTTTCCATAACCCATCAATAAACACACTTTATATCTTTTTAACTTTTGAAGATGCACATCTCACATCTGTGTCTTTTCTCGTCGTTCGAAGGTTCATCTGTTTCCCCGTTTGGAGTGAAGTGATTTAGAAACACTGCAACTTTTGCAATCCTGAAGCTAGTGGCCAAAAAACGTGTACAAAATTATAACGGATGCCCGTAGACGGAGTATTAGATGGTAAAATCTTATTGGCGAGAGAGTGTGGATCAGATTTCTATAGCAGCACCTTGAACAATATTAATATCTGAAAGGGAAATCACAAATGTATATCGTGCTCATGCTAATACGTTATTGTTTCCATGGTAACGGCTAATTCAGGCGCTTTGGATGGATGATCGTTAATTGTGTGTGTTTGTGTGGTCATTTTCTCTGACAGGGTCCATACATCACCTTCGATCAAGTTTATTTACAGACTTTGTTTTTGAATGGCGTCCCGTTTACAATAAACCCCTAGAGGCTCCTCAAGGAGATCGGGTACATTAGTAGGTCGAAGGTCATACGCCGGGTAGTTAACTTCGAATGGTCCATGTGTGACTAAAGAGGTCGTTGTGGTGGATTAAAGCTTGTTTTAAGCTCTGCCTTTGGACTAGTTCCCAAAAATGTGCCCACATGCTTCGCAGAGTGATGGTCCACCCTAGCCCCGGTGATGTCTGGACGTGAGTGTGTGTAAAGGTTAATGAGGTGTGTGAGAGATCGAGCACCACAAATGGGGCCTAAATGACCTGCAGAGGACCATAAACGTGCTGATCAAGACGACTGTGTTCTTTCTAAGGGGTTTTTTCCACATGCAGTGGGATGACAGAGCTCTTATCCGAATTGTTTGGGTGGGTTTTTTTTATAGTAAAGTTCAGGACAGTTAACCGGATGAACGGCTGTGCACGAGCGAGGGAGCAAAATGGCGTACATTGTTTACTTATCACATTCCACTGAGACCTCTGTATCCTGTAGGACGTCCTCGTCCTCATATCTGTCTCAGGGAATTTATTTATTTATCTGGAGTATTTCAAAGTAATGTTGCAAAGTAATGCAGCCTGGCCATCCGCTGACCTCAGCACTTTGTTATACCATGATCTGAAACCTTACGTGTTGAGTGCACTTTTCTCGTGTTACTCTTTGATCGAGTTCTCGCATTAATTACCTGTTGAAGGGAAAGAATAAACAATCAGATTCCGGCTTTCGAAATGTCTTAATGCTTAATGCTCACATGGTTTACAGCAGCTGATGATCCGAAAGGAGTGGGATAGGAATGAGAAATGAATTCTGATACAAATTTTTTTTCTCCCATATACAATAATACACATTACGACATGCAGTAAAATTCTTTGATCAACTGGCCAATGACATACAAAACTTAATACAAAGGATTGGACATATATGAGAAGTTTATACGGTACAGTTTATACGGTGCAGTACTGTAAATTGCTCTGTTTTGCTAAATTATGTGCTGTAATTTGTTCAATTATTAACAAATTACAGTATACTACCCCATACTTATCACCATTCTCATCAAGCCTCCTGGGTGGGCTTGGCCATGTCTCGACTGCTGATATTTTCCAGTTACGATGGGCTCATCGGAACACATCTCCATCGTAAGTTGGGGATGAACTGCATAGCTGTAGGATTGTTCAATTTCACAGCATTTGGCATTTTCTAACTTGTCCTGTATCTATAACGTGAACCTCAGGTCCACTTGCTACCACAAGAGGGCGTGTTTCAACCCATTATAAGTCTGGAAAAGAAAACATTTTTGTGCCTTGACAGACCAATGAATAAAAGAATTATTGTTTACCTACAAAATAATTTTTTTTTTACTTTCCATCACACACCCTGGAGAGCAGAGGGCATAGGAGTTGCCGTTAAAACTCCACCGAACATGGCAGGACATTAATCGGGTCAAAGGATGATGGAACAGACATCTTTCTCTTCCTTCCTCACACACACACACACTTGCATGTGTCGTCATTAAGCTGCAAATGAATGTGTGGGTCTAAATGGGAATGTGGCCCGGAGGTGCAATCTCAGTTTGCTCTGCATATCCAGGAAATTAATTTCCAATCTTAATGACCATCATATCAGCAGCAAAGTTGCTTCATAGGATGGAGGAGGATGGAGAAGGTGGAAAAAAAACCCTTCTAAAATAGACAAACAGTAAATAGAGAGATCATGATGGAGGATGGGAGGGAAAATGAAATGGAGTAAATGTGAACACAGTATAACTCTTCCAGTGTGTGTGTGTGTGTGTGTGTGTGTGTGTGTGTGTGTGTGTGTGGGGGTCTTTGTGCATGCATGCATCTAAGTGCTAATCTAATGCTACATCACTGCTGCTCAAATCAATTAGTGTTAGGTGAATTACGGTTCGTTTTGGGTTGCCAGGTTTGTACTTTAACATTTGTTAAGCAAAAGATTATTACGGTATTTTTTCGTAAATGAATGCAAAGTGTATTTGCAAATCTATGCTGTTTTTCTGTTGTAAAATAGATTAAAAAGATTGTTTAGGCTGGAAATTTGGTTATAGATTCCCATTTTAATTTCATTTCTGTGCCCATGATCAGCTTGACCAGGTTCATGGTGACTAATTTGGCTGTAACACACGACCCCAGCACGTGAACATGTGCATGTATTGGACTGCGTATAGAGCCTCAAGCTGCCAGTCACAGTGGTCAGGCTTGTATTTGTCTGGGTAAAAAGTATGACTCTGTTTGGCAGCCTGAAACGTGCTAAACATTCACCTACCGCAGAAGCCGTCGGTGCCAAGGTCATCGGCATGAGGGCTTTACAGGGATTAAGAATGAGGACAGCAGGGATTCATTCTCTCTCTCACACACACATACAAACACATTCATACACAGGTACAAATTTTGAAATACGGTTCACTAAATGTGTGGCTCATAAACCACTTTTATTCACAATATTCAATTCTATCTTCATTCTGTGATTTCCAGATGTGCAAATTGTTAAATAATATTGACTACGACAAACCAGGAAGAGAAAAGAGAGTTCAAAAACGATATTGAGATGCTAAAGATGGTGTATGGATTATCATATCCACATTACTGCCCCCTTCCTTTCTGTCAGTTTATTCACTGGTCAGCGTAGGGATTAAAAGCAAACCAAGCGCTAATGGACCGTACTATCTGTAGTAACTTACTGGAGAGAGGATATACAGTCAACATGGCGGAAAGTTGAGAAATTAGGGCTACAGCTGTTGCACTTGATTTTGTGTGTGTGTGTGTGTGTGTGTGTGTGTGTGTGTGTGTGTGTGTGTGTGTGTGTGTGTGTGTTTGGGAAGATGTAATCTGTGTGGAAATAAAACTTTGGACACTACTCCAGCATGAGCACTTTGGCAAGTATACATCAAGTAAGGCAAAGTGGAAGTAGAGGAGGTGTCAAGCAGCGGTTTGTGAATGGAGAGCAGGGCAGAATCGGAAACTGGTCCCACAACTGGGTGACAAAATATGGCGTTTGTTAATGTGTTGCATCGGAGGGACGTCAAATTTAGACACCATATTGCCTTAAGTAGTAAAACCATCGGACTGGACCAGCCACTCACACGACTCAACAGTCACTTAAAGTGTTCTCATTGACTATTGGAATGGCATCATTCTTGATGTTTATAAAAATGAGGACATCTCTCAGGCAGCAGCTTCGTGTCCATTACACGGCCTGTCCATCTCTGTTTACGTCCGTCTCTGTGACCTGCTGCTGTGCTGTAAATTACTGTTGCGTCTCACGCTACATTACAGTAAACTGGTGCCTCGATACACTGGGTTTGTTCACCAGAGAAGTCATGGCAGCTTCGGATTTTAGTATCCATGGCTAATGGCTAGCTTGACCTAAGTAGGAATTGCTGCCTATTATAGGAATTTGGAGGTTTATAGGTCACTTTAAATCCCTAAGCTATTTCCGTGAGCAGTGTGTGTGTGTATCTGTGTGAGAGAAAGATGTCCTACATCTAAATGTCTAACAACCTTTCTCACATTTGATGCACACTGCAAAAAATGGCAAAGTGTGGATGCAAATGTTGCAGTAGAGAGGAAGTGCATTTTAGGTCACACGCTGCCATAGTGTGTGTGTGTGTGTGTGTGTGTGTGTGTGTGTGTGTGTGTGTGTGTGTGTGTGTGTGTGTGTGTGTGTGTGTGAGCAATACCAGGCTCAGTGTTCATGCCTCGATGTGATCACAGTAGCGCTAACTTGTCTTGAGTCAAATGTCCACCACGGTCCTCTTTATTTTAAGAGTTTGCTTTAAGTCAAATGGCTTTGCAGATCATGCTTTGAGTTTCTATTTTCTATTCTATATTAAAACCATGTTTGGCCATAATCCCTGGATATTGAAACTCGTACCCTTTTTATGTATTGCCATTGTGCTTTGTTAAAGTTTGCTTCATTTACTGATGTCTCAACCACAGTGCTTTTAATAGGTATGTATTTCTTTTGGACATTATCCTAACTTTTTTCAAGAGTTACTTGTTAGTATGGGGTTAAGATTCAACCCCAATTTTGATGCCAGCATGTTACATTACCTACTTGGCAGAAATTCGATGAGCATCCTTCAAGTGAGGTTCCATTAGGCAACAAATACCTATTATATAAATTTGTAACTCATTCATATATCTTTACCAGTTTTATCCCCAATGAGGAAACCAGGGGTGATACTTACATTCCAGTGCTCATGTTAGTTCTATCTCTCCAGTGTTCTGTATTTTGTTTGAAGATTTATGATCACACTCTTGATGTCACCCAGATGAGTATGGGTTCCATTTTGAGTCTGGTTCCTCTCAAGGTTTCTTCCTCATGTCATCTAAGGGAGTTTTTCCTTGCCACAGTCATCAGTGATTAATGCACACCATTCACCTCAACTTTTAAAATCTGTAAAGCTGCTTTGAGACAATGTCTGTTGTGAAAAGCGCAATAGAAATAAACTTGACTTGACTAGCGAGGCTCTGAAAAAAGTAACTTTTGACTTAGTGTAGTGTAAAAGTATTTACATTGTTGTGTACTGTATATGTACTATATACACCAAAGATTTATTGTCCCAGTTGCCCAACTAGGGCAAAAGCTGACCCATAGTGGCCTTTGAGTTGGCTATGCCATATTTAATAAATGGGGAAAAGGGAAAAATGTCATTGACACTTGAATATGTCTACACTGAGAAGCAAACTAGCTGACTCGCACCTCCATTTCCAATCTGAAGGTCATGGGTTTAAATCCCAGCATAACGCAATGTGTTTTTGGATAAAGGAGTTCAGCAAAAGTTGTTCATCTGAATAGCTAGCGATTGAAAGACAAGGGATATGAGAAAATCTAGATTTTATTTCACACCTGTGCAGCTCCAAGGACCGCAATTTGAGAATGTCAGTGTGGGTTTCCTTTAGGTCCCCCCAAAAAAAAGATGTAGGAATATGAATCTGTGCATAGTCCCAACCATAGTCCCCAAAAGTCCCATCCAGAGTGTACTGACTCACTGACTCATGCCCAGTGTTCCTCTTCTTTAGGTCCACTATATCTGACCAAAGCTGTTGGAATATGGAACTTTTTAAATGGGATACATTTGAGAAGCATTCAAATTGAATACATTCATTGGGAATATTTTAAGAAACAAATGCTCTACATTCGTTTTGCTTTATCCTGGTTGGTCATGGTGGTTCCAGAGCCTAGGGCCAACAGAGGGTTTGAGACAGGAATAGACCTGAGAAGTGGAACCAAGTTTAACAATCAAACATCTGTTCACACTTAGGAGCATCTAGCTGATGTGTTTTTGGGCGGTGGGACATGGGAAGAACATGCAAAACTCCACAAAGTCAAAAAGCTTGTTTCTGATGGAACTGGAGCGGATATACAGTACCCACAAGGGTGTCTTCTATATTTGGGATGGGGGTAATTTCTTGAGAGTCGTCATTGTTGTGTGCGTATTTTGGCATTGTCAGAGAATCGGTTTCTCACTCATAGTGCTGACCATGCACCTGCTAGGGAGAGGGAGTGAGGGAAAGAAAAAGAGCAAAAGAGGGAAGAAAGAGGGAGGGGGAAACGAGAGAGAGATGGATAGAGAGTGGGGCAGACAGAAAAGAAGCAATAGGAGCAGGTACGGAGCTCTCCTCTATCCATTTGGACAGCGCTAGCGTTCTGGACATTAGCTGGCCCTTGGAAGGAATGGGCAACACGCAAAGAAAGACACCTCTTGTGGACACCCAGGGGAGTAAGAAGACGGTAAAGAGAAAGAGTCAGCATGCAGGATGGGGGGAGGACACTGCAGGTAGGGTGCCTTATTCATTGCATTCAATATAGGCTTAAGCAGAAAGAGAAAGGCCTGAGATTTATTCTTTACTGCCATGGATTTAAGACTAACACTTGTTCAGAATTACACTTAATATATACATGTGCTGTGATATTAATTGGCTAAATGTATTGTGTTTTAATGAGTGCTCCTCTTCTGGTGTTTGCTTGTACATAGTGATTGACAGTTATTCAAACAACTCCTACTTTGCCCCCCTTGCTAAATGTCACCTTTTGATTCGTTTCGGAGTCATTCACATTCAGAGTGGCGCTCAGTAGAGGTCACATCATTGCTCCGCAACGCCGTTTTATGATGATGCAAAGCAGAACCCCAGCGCTGGGGATGATGCTGAGTAATAGAGTGTGCACTATAAAACACTGCACCATAAGATCTGATTTGCTCATTAAGCAACACGGCTAGTGAGTGTGTGTGTGTGAAGAGAAAATTAAGATCATAAGGTATACAATGGAGTCTCGAAGTAAAGAAAATTTATAACCTCAGGTAGTAAATGAAATGTTTTTACAAATGACAAAGGAGACGAGTATGTTGAGCGGATTCAAAGAAATGAGAATGTTTGGCGAGAAATATACTGTCTTATTATTGAACCCATTCTTATAGAATATTAATGTAACAGACTTTCATTAGACACTTTCAATTTGAGCATAAACAAATGTGAGTTTTGTTTAAAGTTGGTTATGAGATTAATCAGGGCACTGTTGCATTTCTGTATGTAGAGAATCATGTTTTAGAGTTTTGCTGCTGCTGTGAAGAGTGATGAGAAAGAGTGAGCCCCCTGGCAAAGAATGAACACCTCTCTGCAATAAACATTGGTACAGAGATAAAACTGGTGAAAATTTTTGAGGTAAAACTTGAAAATAAAATACTGTATATTATACAAGGTGGTATCAAAAAGTTTTTGAGACTCGCTCTGTTTACAAGAAAGTACTTTTTATCTACGTTTACACACTATCAACTTCAAAATAGTCCCCTTGCACAGCAATACAACGCTCCTATCGTTCCTGCCAATTCTGGAATGTGCCCTGGAAGCCGCTGGATCTTCATCTTAAGGAAAAGGGGCAACATCCGCAGGAGCCAAATCTCGCGAGTAGGGTGGATGTGGCAGTGAAATCGTGCTGTTTGTTCATTAGGAGTGGTGCATGTCATCATGGAGAATTTCATGTTTGCTCTTTGTTCTTGCTGTTTATCATAAAATATCACAGAGGTGGTGACATAGTCAGAATAGCACCAGTTGCATGGAGACAGACCTAAGAAATGGTTCCATTCCTCACCGTTGACGTTTCAGATTTCGGATTGACCAAAATCTTATTCAATTTAATATATGGCTCATTAATTGCGGTATTTAAGTGCAGAAATCAGACAATGGAACTGAACTGTAGCTACATTACAGATTACGACTTAGCAATTCCTACAACCACAACACTTACCAAGTATGTTTGGTTATAGGCTTCATGTTCGTCCTGGATTTATTGTTGAAAGGGAGTAGCACTGTAGCTGTCCAGAAATAAATCTAACCTGGTCACCCTCCACCTTCCACCTCCAGAACTTGATACATCACTAACTTGCCAATGAGAATTGAATAAAAAATTTTTTTTCGGCTTCTCCCATTAGGGGTCGCCACAGCGGACCATCCACATGTTTGATTTGGTACATGTTTTTACGCTGGATGCCCTTCCTAACGCAACCCTGCCCATTTATCCGGGCTTGGGACCGGCACTAAGGCTTGTGCAACCCTAATGGCTGGGGTTGGTTCCCTGACCGGGGATCAAACCCGGGCCGCAGCGTTGAGAGCACCGCATCATAACCACTAGACCACTTGAATTAACTATGTAAAAAGTGTTGGATGTCTTGAGTATCAGGGCTGAGAGAGAGATTGAAAATGTGGTTGTAATGTGATCCCAAGTTTCTTATATATTGTGTTGTAACAGGAAGGTTGTCACCTCAGAGCTTCTGGGGCTTCTGAAACCCTAGGTATATGTGTGCATGGTGCCATGTTGGGATCTAGAATCCTGTTTATGCAGTGCCTTGGAATATATTCCGAATTTACCACCACAACGACCAGGCTAAAGATTACATGTAAAGGTACAACTGCAAGTCAACAAATGTAGTTCCATTGATTTTCTCATACATTAAAAAAAAGGTTTAGTACAGGGTGGTACTCGGTGGGGATCCTATGCTCTGGTTCTTGTTGGTGTACTTTAAATTTAAGTGTGTATTATGGGTGTTCTCCAGTTTTTTTTTCCACACACTCCAGATCCATCATGACTTCATTCAGGGGTATGAAAACTTTAATATTTTTGATCTAGTTTAGAAGAATCGAACGAACGATTCAACGTTTATACATCGTATAATTTCTTTTTTGATGAAAAGACACCTCGGAGCATTATGCAATAAGAAGGAAAGGGAGGAGACTCATACTTTGTCTCTCTCTTTCTCTCTCATTCTCTTTCTCACATGCACACTATCTGTGTTTGTTGGGCAAAATGAGCATCTCCTGTTATTGCTTGCAATTGTGGTCTGATAAGGATCTGCTAATTCACTGTAAATTAGATATGAAGGGTTGCTTAGATACGGCTGACTCGGGGCTATTCACGGGCACAGCCGCACGGTGCATACTGATGGGCAGATGCTACTTTATAGAGGGAGAGAAAAAGAGGGGGAAAGGGTTGGAGAGAAGATGTTCTATGAAATGATTAAAAACTCATTAAAAATGTTTGAATGATTAAAAATTTGCCATATGTCTGGTACACTACCAATACTTTACTGAGGATGGTCAGTTATCTGCCCAGTGATAGCCTTGTGGTCTATTTTAATACGGTTTTACTTGTGTAATACTTACATCAATAACTTACAAAGGCATAAAAACTAGTCAGGAATAACATCCTGAAAGAAGGCTTAAGAGGTAACAGAATCAACAGAACCTGATTGCTTATTAGTGACACCACAAACTACACAATTGTGGGAAAGGCCTACATAAGGGTGTGAGGAGATTATGGACAGGTGTCCATAAGCCTTTTGCCAGTGAAGAAGACCTTGATCTTGAGTTTCTTTCTTTTCTTCTGTATGTGTTTGTGCAGCCGTGTCAAATCTGGACATCGAAAGCAAGTTAACTTCGCACTATCAGGCCCCATGGCACCAGCAGCACAACCTGTTTCACCCCAGCACACGGTTGCCATGTTTGGAAGAGCTGCACCGCCATGCCCAGTTCAGTCTACGGGCACTGCACAGAGGTAAGCTTCTTAACAACTGTGGTTTTTAACCCCATGCACCACTGCACACTGGATAGCCAACTGGCTATAAAATAATCAAGAGAAAACCTCTACAGAGGAATTATGATCCAAATCTGACAGTCCGATAAAAATCTGACAGATTCTAATTACATGTACCTTTAATTGTGGTCCACCTTTACAGCTTTAAGGCAGATTAGTTTGACCCTAACAGACTAAAGGGTCAAATACTATGAAATTTATAGGCGATCAGCATGTAAATGCTTGTGAAACACACATGTACACAGCTCTTCACACAGAACCTAGTCGTAGTTCTTCGTATTCTGTGCACGTTTACAGCATAACAAATTGCACAAGTAGCGTGTGTATTTTGTGACGCATGCTGCCCCCTGGTGTTGGAAACGTCTCACAACAATGCAGCTGAGCTTGGGAGCTTCTGCTTTTCAGGAACCATGCAGCAATCTGATAGAACTGATTAATGTGTTATGTACATTGATATTTCATTTGAAGACACTGGAGTTTTTTTGACTAACTGACCAGAATCAAACTCAGTGTATTTGTAATGGTAGAAGGTAGGCATAAGGATAGAAATAGTGTGACAGTCACTCATTAGACTAGAAATAATTAATCTTATGCGACAAATACTGGATGGTACTGCGGATAAATGGATTTTTATAATTATTGACCCTAAAATGTTTGTTTTTACTTTGCAATTTCAACCTATGGTGTAATTACTAACCCTTCTTTTTTTTCGGTTGATTTTCTTTAATACAGAGCAGTGTCAGCGTTCAACCAGCAGAGAGCGCAATCGGGTCACCATATCCATCTCGGTGGCCCCGCCCATGCCCGCATTCCCCTCCCCTCACTCCCTCAGGAGGCAGGACCAGAGAAGTCGACACTCACGAATGGTAAGCATTATAACAGTTATAGCAATAATACCATCATGCAATACTCTAGAAAGTGTCTAGAAAGGAACCCTGTCTTAAAATGATGTGAACGAATTTTTTTAAGTGTTTGTTAAATGTACGTTTTTCAAAATTATAGCAGATTTATTTTTTTTTCTTGTGTTTCATGCCATAGCTGGACAGAGCTGAATTTCAGACAATGCAGAGGAAGGTAATTGACCTTGTTATTCAGGCCCCAGTGGGCATCTGGAAATGAGAACCACTTCCTATCTACTAATGTCATGGAAATTAAACATTTTTAGTTGGATTAGTCATTTTTTGGCTTTAGTGCTATTAGATTAGTGAGGATTTGGCTTTTTACTGACTGAGTTATATGAAGACACACTCAAAACTCAGGTTCCTCCTTCCCTTCTTTCTGCCAACACTTGGAACAGGAAAGATGCACCAGAGAGTCAGACATGCAGACTCTCCCCAGGAAAGTTATCCAGGTGCTGCTGAACGTTTCTGTTTTCTGCTTCTAATGATGCATGAATGTCATTTATTTTTCATTTATCTCATCCATGGTGGGAAATCGACTTTCATTCTTACCTGTTTTTTTTTTTTTTTGACCAGGTAATCCCTTCCACTACCACTAGGTGGACCAAATCACTTTGTTTTGATCATTGACTTGGTTTTAGTTTTGTTTGCAATCACTTAATATGTTTTTCATTTTTCAATGCTCAGAATAAATATCATTTTGGTATACGTGATCATATTTATTTTGTAGAAGGTGGTGTTGAAAACTGTTCTGCATGATTCATCAAACATACCTTTTTGTCATGGATGTCAGCCATTATTTTTAAGGTCGTTTGTTTAAAAAGAAAAAAAGGTTTGTTTAAGGTCGCATCGGTATACGATTTGCAAAGCACTATGATGTTTGACTAATGTCTCAAACCAGACTCTTCCAGGTCTTGATATGTTTGTTATTTCCCACAATGCAGCAGGAGAGACCTTCGAGGGAAGTGGAGCTTCAGCCAGCACAGAGAAAGGTAAATGATGGCACATGACTCAAATGCTATAAAGTGTTTCCAGGGGTATGGACTGGACCCTGCAACAGCAACCCAGTGTTTCTCACTGAAACCCTAAAGTATTTTATTCGGCCATCTAATTTCCACTGTGCTATTTTTAAATTCCTAGTCAAGAGAAAGTCCATCAGGGTCTTAATCCCAACCCCTTCCTAGGTTCAGTTCAGGAGTTGAAGAACTCTGAAGAACAGCATAGCCATTTTATGTCCCATAACCATTTTGTTCATTGTGTTCACCTTTCAACTTTCCTGACCAACCAGATTTTGGTGTTTGAGAGTCCTTTTGTGATTTCCGTGATTCATATTGCCATTATTTTGCTTTGCACATTTCTTTTAATACATTGATTTCAAGCCATGTGTTTGCCTTTTGTTGTTGTTTTTTTATTATTATTTTTTTTTTAGCATGACCGTTCCACCTCCCCTACATCGTGTTGCGTGTTCATCCCCTGGATGCGAAAGGTATTCTTGCTGTAGTCTGAGCTGACCTCAAATGCAAATTTTTTTTAAATCCAAAGAGCCAGTTTGGGTTAATGGGTAACATTAAAGGGGCAAATGGGTGAGGTTTGACATAGTCCTATTATTTCCTATGGATTTCCGATGATCAAATTGTCCATTTTTACATCATACTGGAAACTCTGAGATAGCTTGCAACCTTTTCTTTTCTTTCGGACATTTTATTAGCTCACCATGTGCCATTTCATTAAGTTCTTCCCTAATCCTCTTTAATACTTTCTGAATTCTTGTAACACTGCTTTGAAATACTGAAAATGACTCCCTTGAGTACTTTGAATATGTAGATATAAAAAAAAAAATCACAGGATATCTTGAACAACATACAAATATTTGTTCTCATAGATAGGTGGATGG
Source organism: Silurus meridionalis (assembly GCF_014805685.1). Lineage (NCBI taxonomy): Eukaryota > Metazoa > Chordata > Actinopteri > Siluriformes > Siluridae > Silurus > Silurus meridionalis. Next base: position 16,526,967 of record NC_060909.1, read on the forward strand.
ATGGATGGATGGATGGATGGATGGATGGATGGATGGATGGATGGATGGATGGACTTAATTTACTATAGTTTCATGTGGAAAAATATGCAGATATGAGTGCTACTTTTATTTATAAATTCTTTGTAGAATTAGAATATGGCTAAATGGACCAAATTCCTGACTCTGGATATTTGCTTTTGTCTTTCCTTTTTTTCTCTCTGGCCCCTTCCTTTTCAGACCCTTTCTTTGTCTCATGGTCACCCCAGCTTCCTTGATGAATATACTTTGTAACATTGTGTGGACAATTTGCTTCCTGTCAGGTTAAGACCATAGATTGTAAACATGCTTTCAGGTTCTTCACAAAGCCAGTTCATTTTTCTCTTCTGAAATGATTTTGATATGATCAGGTTGGAACCAATACAAATACAGACGTGGAGTTGGTAGCTCCGGGACACAGGCCTAAATGTCCAGTTCCAAACGTTCCTTCGACACTGGACAAGCAGACGAACTGGTCAAAAGCCCTGCCGCTTCCTACACCAGATGAAAGGATAAAGAATGATTCTCATGTCATCTCATCCTGCATCATCCCTATCAATGTTACTGGTAAAACTCCATCTGTATGCTTTTTCGAGTATGTGAGTGCAGATTAGGCGATTATTCTAACATAGTTTGTGCTTATTGTGGCCTGGAGTACATGTGGACTGGGACTGGGATGTAAATTGTTTAGGAAATATATATAAACATATACTAACAAATGCATGAGCAGGATTTATAAAATGCAAAAACCCATCTAGATTTAAGTTCAAGATTTTGCCGTACAGTATATTGCACCCCTTCCACAATGTTTGACTAAAGTGGATCTTATTTTATTATTTTAAGAAGGACGATTGTGTAAAGTGTTTCTGAAGTTGTATGTCTCGGATTGCAGGTGCAGGATTCGATCGGGAAGCCAGTGCTCGCTGCTCGTTGGTTCATTCCCAGTCTGTGTTGCAGCGACGAAGGAAACTTAGGAGGCGGAAAACTATCACAGGCATTCCAAGACGAGTACAGCAAGACATGGGTATGACTACCTGATGCTTGTACTGACATAACTATATGTACAACAAATACTACTTTAGATTTGGACAAATGTTTGTAGACACTGAACTATAAGGTTTGTATGTGCTTTTCCACATTTGGTGCCCATTTGCTATTTTAATAACCACCACTCTTCTGGGAAGATGTCCTACTAGATGAGACTGGAGGTCATTTAGCTAGAAGGGTGTTAGTAAAGTCAGGTACTGATGTAGGGTGAGGAGGTCTGGGGTGCAGTCAGTGTTCTAATTCATTCCAAAGGTGTTCAGTAGGTTAAGGTCAGCACTCTGTATAAGGCCACTCAAGATGTCCCACTCCAACTCATGTAAACCATATCTTGATGGAGCTGACTTTTTGCACAGAGACATGCTGGAGCTGGTATGGGTCTCATAGTTTGCAAGAAAAAGAATGTAATGCCTAATCACATTTTAAAAACACACCATGTTTATTTATAATATCTAATGGTAGGTATTCCCTAGGGGTAATATTCATATTGTTATAAAGCAGACAAATTGTGATGTTGAACTACAAATCTGCCTAATATATATTTTTTAATCCAGTCACCTTTTGTATTTAATTTACTAAATCAAAACTATCTATAAGATGCTCTTGAATTTCACCAGATTCAGATGAATCTCCCGTGGCCAGAGAACGATCTGTGGTAACAACCCATGGCAACCCACACATGTCCCTTTACCAGGAGGAGCTGTCACTTAGTGGCCGGACGCTAAACACCAAGGACTCTGGCTGCCAGACTGATGACTTCCTGATTGCTGCTCCATCCCGTAGGCGTATCCGTGCACAGAGGGGCCAAGGAATTCCAGGTTCCCTCTCTCATTCCACTGGTAATATAACTTCATTACCAGATCGCTCTGATGCAAACTATTCTACTGCTTTGGGCACTCGTCTGCGCTCAAGAAGTTTACCCAGAGAAGGAAGTCGAATCCGGGACAATGATCAAGATGACAGTGATGATGATGATGATGAAGAGGATGATGATGATGATGAAGAGCTCTCTCCTTATGAGGCTGAGGACTTTCTGCCAGGTCCAGGACGCAAGATAATAAAGGATGAGGAGGAGAGCACCGATGACCAAGCCATGCCAGCGCACCAGCTGGAAAGCCTCAAGCGCCTACAACATGGCGGTTGTCCTGAAAATGCTTGGATTGAGAGGGGTAGGTCACGGCTTCCACGTAACTCTGACATGGGAAGCTGTGAGATCTCCTCTAGTTCAGACACCTTCAGCAGCCCCATTCACTCTGTCTCTACTACAGGTGTGCTTGGCAGCCAAATTGACCACAAAGAAGACCATCAATCTTCAAGTGGAAACTGGAGTGGAAGCAGCTCAACATGCCCCTCACAGACCTCAGAGACTCTACCACCAGCTGCTTCACCTCCACTGACTGGTTCCTCGCACTGTGATTCAGAACTGTCCCTCAACACTGGGTCTCATATAATTGACGATACCACTGGCTTTATCATTGACCCCTACCACCTGGACACCTCACAAGGTCAGGGACACAGGTCTAGTTCATTTACCTCTTCAGCTACAGATCAGATGGATGATGCAGGCGTTAGTACCGCTAGTGACGGGGAGTGGAACTGCAACCAGGACCAGCAGGATCAACCCTGTCTACAAGACTTCAGCCCAAAGCGCTCAAGGGAAGATGAGAGCGGCATAAGTTGTCCCAGTTATTCTAGTGGAGAAACATATGAGTGCTTTAGTGGGCAGCTGTCAGCTGAAACATTAGAGAGCGCTACACATTACACTGTTGACACCGAATGCTTCTACACCTCCGTGCAATTGGACTGTGGTCTTAAAGGTAGCAGAAGCTATTGCAACTATGCAGCCATCGACCCTGACTGTGGCCCAAGTGGGAACATTGCACCTGGCATGGGTGAATACCCCCAACCAGATTACAAAGGAATGAGTACACTTGGAAGAGGGTGTCTTTCTTTAAGAAAACCAAAGGCTAAGCCACCCCCACCAAAACGTAGCTCTTCTTTAAGGGAAACGAGCAGCAGCGTATCCACGCAAGAGCCGAATGAACCAAAGATTTCTAGTGAGCTGCCTCTGCCTTTGTCTTCCAGGGAGATGAAGCTGCAGCTGGAGTTGGCTGGTACTGACAGGCACCTTGAGACTGCAGGCCTTTGTGACAAACAGCTTGGCAATTGGGGTGTAGAGAATATCAGAGAAATGCTAGACTGCTCATCTCCATTTAGTTCTTCGGACACACATTCCTTTAAGGATGAGGGTGCTGTTCAGTCAGACTATGCAGACCTTTGGCTTCTCAATGATTTGAAATCTAGTGATCCGTACAGGTCACTATCCAACTCCAGCACTGCTACGGGTACAACAGTTATTGAATGTATCAAGTTGCCAGAGAATCTGGAAACTCAGGCTTGTGGCTCCAGCTCCAGACCCACCTCACCAACACTTTTACCACAAGAAGGTGATTTTAGACTGGGCTCTCCTGAGAAACTTGCAGCATTAGCATCTCCATCAAGTGGATATTCTAGTCAGTCAGAGACACCCACTTCTTCCTTTCCATCTGCATTCTTCCCGGCACCACTGTCCCCAACCAGCGGCAAGAGGAAACCCAAGGTGCCAGAAAGAAAATCATCACTCTCCTCTCTTCAACAGCAGCAGCTTACCGTTCGAGATGCAGTCTCTTCCTGCAGGAGAGATACTGATTCCCACGCACCACCTAGTCACCTTGACCTAAGTGCTCTTCACACCAAGCCCTTTGCCTACAGAAATCAGATACACCTCCTTCACCAGAACAAGCAGAAAGCAGCTGCAGCAGCTGCTGCATTAGCAGAGGCCCGTGCTGCAGCATGTGCAGAGGCATCTAGCTTGGCCAACATGGCAATCACTTCGACTGTTGGGCGGTCTAGTTATCTGCGACCATTTGATAAACCGACAGAGGGCAATCACCGTTCTGAGCTGTCGAGTGCTGATCAATCAACTCGACCCAAGTGTCCTACAGTAACAGTTGACACTTCGACTGCTGACAACCGACATAACAGGAAACCACCAGCCTACAAGCCACCTGCTAGGCAGCACTGTGACTTTCAGTGCCCACCCCCAGAAGCTATTGTTATACAACACGAGGGAATTAAAATAAGGCAGGAAAGACATGGCTCAGGAACGTACTGGGCCATGACAGCATTTAGAACACAACCACCTGTACAACCAACCAATGAACAAGAAGACTTCCTAATACCAAAAGCCCAGGCTTGTGAGTCCCAGGAAGCTCAGCAAGAGGCAGATTGCAGCAGGTCTACAGATGAAGATGAAGCATCGGTGGCAGAAAGTGTTAAATGTGAACACAGTCATGCACCCAGACCACAACCTCAGGCAGAAGCATCCTTGAAACTGAGCAGCACACTGTCTCCTCCTGCTTACAGCGATATACGCAGGAGTGACGTTGTACCATGCAACAGCCCAGAGCAAGTGCCTGCCAAAAGTTTAGAAGCCTCATCACACACTTGCACAATCAGCAAAGAGGAGGTGTACGAGACATACGTCACAACCAGAAGTGCCTCACATGATGGACACGAGGATGAGTCAACCCCAGACACAGAAGACTACTTCAGCAAAGGTAATATTAACTAAAGCACAGAATAGCATCTATGTTGTTTTATATGGTGAAATTAAAATATTCTACATTGCATTTCATTTTGACAGACTCAACCCCCAGTGACAATTCAAATTCTCCTCTGACTGATGACTCGAAGTTTGATGACGATAGCCTATTCACTTCACCTAATAAACTACGCACAACTGAAGATCTGTTTGCAATGATCCACAGGTAATCGAAAAGATCCAAAACTAATATACTATGTAAAAGATATATTAAAATGCTTGCATGCCATTTTGGTGGCCATGAGAATCATTTGTGTCTCTTGTTTTTAACATTTTTCTTCATTTTTGTTTTATTCACTTACCACTTTTGATTTTAGATCAAAAAGAAAAGTTCTTGGACGGAAAGACTCAGGGGATCTCAATGGGAAAGGTCGTATTGGAGTTGCTCCTGTCAGTGGTCCAGTCAATCATCCGGTGACGTGTCCAATCGTTGCAAGTGTTCCAGCTTCTGCTTCGGTTTCTCAGAGAGCACCCGGACCTATTTATAGGAGTGCCAAAAAATCCAGCACCTCCAACGAGGAGTTTAAGTTGCTCCTGCTAAAGAAAGGGAGTCGCACAGACACCAGTTACCGCATGTCTGCAACAGAGATTCTTAAGAGCCCTATCAATCCTAAGTCTCCAGGTGAACTAGAGGCTTCCAAGCAACAAGAAGAACCCCCTTTACCAATGCAGGAGCTTCCAGCCAGCACAGAGCCACTCCCCAGCACTTATCCCAAGGCAAATTCTGAGGGTTTCTCTACAAAAACTCTTACTATGTCTGCTGCCTCTAGGCAAGGTCGTTCAAGGATACCGCCTGCAGCCAGCAGCAGCAGGTACAGTACTCGCAGCCGGCTATACACTGCCCCAATGCAGGCGATCTCTGAAGGAGAAACCGAAAACTCTGATGGAAGTCCACATGATGACCGTTCCTCCTAGTGGTATAATTCTTTGTTTAAGGGTATGTGTGGTTTTCTAACCAATGACAAAACAACAAATCCCTCAGAAAAATTTGAATGAATGAAAAAAATGTAAGAAATGAAAAAAAAAAAAATTTGTGATTTATCATTTTAATATTTTACAATTAAGTTTAAAAAGTCCTGTTTTTTCAGCTTTTTTGTATTCCATGAATTCAGTGAACTTTTGGTCAGTCATGAGCTTTTATTTCCATCAAAAGCTATTGAAACTTGTGAAATTGTGGTACCACAAGTACTACTTTTTTATAATGTGGATGCTTGGTGGATATTGATTAAAAAAAAAAAAGCCTTTCCTTTCATTTAAAGGGTGTATATTTTAGCAGTGTGTAGATGTAGGAAAAAAACACGAAACAAAAAAACATTTTCCGACCCCATTCAGATTTCATTCACACTAAGTGATTAGTACTGTGTAGGGTGCGAAATTAAACGGAAATATTAGACACGACCCTGATAAATTCTCACTCAGGAAGTATCGTACTTTCCCCAAGATCAGTTTATATTGAAATTAAATTGTACTAACACATATGGTTTGTAGCATTGTTGACATTATTGGAGTACCAAATACCCATCCCATTGTTGTGATTTCTAATTGGGACTTCAGTTTAGGCCTACACAGGACAATCACACTGTGGCCCTTGCTAACTGAAGGTCTGGACATTTAGTCTCCCGGATGATCGAAATGTTGATGCGTAAATAAATTGGTTTGCAGAGCCTTGCAAAATATATTTTGCACTTGTTTCAGGACGGCAACGAGAATTCCTTTAAACATCCTGTATACAAAGGAATGGTACAATGTTGATGTATGATAGAAATGAGTGTTAAGTTCTCATGGTGTCACCCATGGCATTATAGTGTGAGTTTATATTTTTCGTTACAGGCTGCCATGTTGCTTTAACCTATAGTTCCTTTATTCGACACCAGCTTTGAGCTTACACTACCAGAAAACGATTATGTTCAAATTATTTGACATTTGAATGCACTTATGGTAATTGTGTACATTATGTAGGTATAGAATAGTAGAGGCGAAGATGACTACAACAGTAAAATTGAGAATTCTGTATTCTATGAATACCCTTAAAGTTGTTCAATCAGATGTTTGTTTTTTTTTCCTGTCAGTAAACGTTAGAAATCGAGAGATTTGTCAAGCTTACACTGTGCCGAAAAAGTGGAAGATGGACGTACTACGAATCAGTCCATTTCAAGATTAGTCTTTTCTACTAAGTACTGTCACGGTGTTCCCACCTTTCCCTCCCTTTTTTCATCTTCTTTACAGCATGCAATAAGGGACCTATTTACTTAAAGGGAAAATTCTTTTGCAAATCATTGAGTATTTGTATGTTCAATAGGTGATCAATTTGATGAGTATGTTGAAGCTTGATATATTTGATTCTTTTTTGTTTATTATTGTTGTTGGATGTATCGACTCAGCTTTATATCCATTATGTGGAAGAACTGGACAATCTGTTAAAGCACTGCTGATATAAAGAAAGATATATATATATATATATATATATATATATATATATATATATATATATATATATACATATAAAATGAATTAGATTAGATTATATGTGTGAATTTGGGGGATACGGATATGTGCTGGTTCTTGGGGATCGATGCAGAAAAGAAAGGCGATCAAAGTAGAACGTTTATGTAGCTGCATCTTACTCATTATTTGTATATATATGTGGTTGTGTGACTAACAAATATTTGAAGTCAGCCTTTTTTCTGGACTGTTCAGTTAAGATGTACTGTATGTCCTGACAATACTTTATGTATGTCCTGACAATACTTATATATATATATATATATATATATATATATATATATATATATATATATATATATATATATACTGTAACATTACTCCAGTAACAACATTCACTGAAAAAAATGTTTCATATGCATTCCATGAATTTCTTTCCAAGTCTAATATCATGTGTTTCTTTCTTTTTTTTTTTTTAAATCAAAACACTGAAATCATATGGACTGTACCTTTTAATCTGTGTGTGGTCATAGAATTACAAAATCTGTAAAATCCTCTATTAGATTGCAACATTTATTAGGGAAAAAAAAAAATCTGATATTTTTCATTAAGGGATATTTTATCCAGAGAATTATTTTGTTAATGAATATAGAAAAGAGTAATGATAAAGCTTTATTTAACTAAAAAGGTTATAATTGAACATATTTCATATCAGGGGTGTATTAGCCAGTGGTAAAATACTGTAAAAAAAAAAAAAAAAAAGAATTTCTAATTAGTTGTACACTTGCATAATTTACATATTTGCTGTATAATACAAAAAAACGTAATTCAGCTGTTTTTGGTGCTCTAAACGGATTTTATACCCAGGTCATATTCTGTTCTTATTGCGATTAAATGCCATTTGTCATTTCATAACAGTTTTTTTTTTTAATATCCCATCAACTGGCTTATGTAAGAAGATACCTTCAACACTCGTGACATCATCAATCTTAAGATATTGTAGCAGTGTACATGTATTTGCCCATGTTTTCTTCCTATTTCAAGATGGTAGCTGTATTTTAGGATTGTAGAAATCCTAAAAAAAAAAAAAGTTCAGGCTTTGCATTGACATCTGTATCGGAAAAGGGGAATGAAATGCAAAAGTCTTGAGAAGTTTTTGCTTTTCGACGTTTCTTTGAAATGTTAGTACCTCAGCATTCCAACCCAATTCGAAGGTGTTCATAGGAAATAATCTGCAATCCACACATACTGTACTGTTGTTCCATGTCCTCACTAAAACTCACTGTAACTTGTGTTTTCCAATAAAAAAAAAAAAACGATGATACATATCACCTGATATATCACACTGCACAAATGGGGAAGCACATTTTGCTTTTGCCAAAGGGTTATACAGGTATGAAAGTGGATCACAGAAACCGGAAACTGGATAAAAGGTCATGGGTTCAAACTGGAAAAGTCTCTGTGCTCGTCTGCATCGTCATGCCACATCTCTTCACGTCAGATTCATTCACAGATTCAGCATCTGTTTTTGTATTTTTTTATAAACGTGTACATACTCTTTTTAACAAAGCAAACAAAAAGAATCTTACACACTGTCTTTTTTTTTTTTTTGTACAATGTTCTCAAAGTTTACATTAATTACATGCCTTTGTATATTTTTTTGAGCTGTTCAACTCTCTCTGTCCTAGTATTTATTTTTTTGGTAAACATTGTGTCGATTTCCATTGTAAATTTAAACCATTTGTTAAAAGCCCGAATGGCTTTGCGTATTAACTGTGCATAGAGGAGGCCAATAAATGTGACTGCATTCAAAGAATTAAATGGTTGTACTTATTTTTTGATTGGATGATTGACTGATCATTTGTTAATTTGTTGATTGGTCGGTTGGTTTATTGGTTGTCTGGTGGGTAGAATGAATGGGCGAACGGTTGGTTGATTGGTATGTAAACATACTCAGTATGGGCATCCGTTATTACACACTGATCATGGCATCGTGGGTTTTGATTATTTTGGTGTTTGGAAAAATGATTGGTTGGTTGGTTGATTGCTTGGATGGTTGGTTGGTTGGTATGTAAACACACACAGCATGAACATCCAGTGTTACCCATTGATTATCAGTACTCAGCTTAGGAATTCATGAAAATATCTCTGAAGGACCACAACAAACAAGTTGGGTGACTGTTCGTTTTGAATGCTTGAATGATCGGATGGGTGAGAGTTTAATTGGTTGGTTGGTTGGTTGGTTGGTTGACTGGGTTGTTAATTGGTTGGTTGATTGGCTGAATGGTTGGTTGGTTGGTTAGATGAATAATTGAATTTTTTTTTTGGGTGGTTAAGTAGAATGATTGATTAGTATATTGTCATGAAAAGGAAGCTAAGCCCCAAATAATTTATGTAAATGTACTTATCAATGACATACAGTATTACCAGATTTTCTTAAAACTATTGGCTCTACTCTTTTCTGAATTTACTGAATTAATAGTTTTCATCTCCAGGAGTTTTTTTTCCATGTTGTTCCACTGGTTTGCTCATTAGGGATAAACCTATACATTCTTTTATTACCGCTTTATCTCGTAAAACTGCTTTGAGACAATGTCCATTGTTAAAAGTGCAATACAAATAAATTAATTGAATTGCGTAGAATTTGAAATCACCTGGTTTACTGATTCACAATCATAGCATTGAATTTAACCAGTTTTCATTAGTGCACTTCAGTAATGTGGCTTTATTAAGTTTTAAAACATATGCAGTTTTATTTAGTAGGTCTGCAGATTGTTTGCAGCTTGGAATTTGCATAGAGATGGTAATCCTTAATCTCTGCATCATTATGAATGAACATTTTTATTTTACATACCTTTTATATTATATTATACTAGATATTTTCAAAATTCTAAACTTCATTTTGTGCTAGAGAAATTAGAACTCCAGCACAGTAGCATTGAAATTAAATCTTAGAAGGCAATGCAGCTAGATGCAATCAACCTGGCCAGTTAGTGATCTAGAAGATGACAAGTGTTATACTGCTGACAGTTTTGGATGGCGATCTGTTTGAACGGAGTGTACAGGTAAGGATTTGTGACAGCTAGACAGACTAAAAGATTTATCTCTCACACAGACCAACACGTCAATGGAAGCGTAACATGTGAAATTGCATTGACAACTTCAATTGTTTGAAAAGTTACCTCAGAATTTCATCACAAAATGAAATCTCGGACGCCACTGAAGATTACAGCAACACTACAAATGTATAGTTCACTTTTGTTCAAAAGTAATAAGTTCTTCCGATGAATGGATTTTCTCCTTAAGTGCACACGTTGGTGGTTGAAGCGAATCTGCAGTGGGCTTACAAATGATCAGAAGTCCATTTTATATGAATATATTATGTATTGATTTCATGTAGCCAGCAGAGGGCAGTGTAGAAGAACGTCAGAATTTGGTAAAGCATAAAGTCTTTTTGGCAACCCCTAAAATCCTTTTCTTCACTTTGGAAATGGAGAATGAAACGATTTGGAGCATTTACAAGCTGTTTAAAATGTCTGTAAATCATTTTATGCAGTGCCGGTGATGATCCAGCTTTTATCCAGCTCACCATGTGAGTAACTGTTCACAGAGAAAAAAATTAAAATCACCCAGCCTTCTGCTGAACCACCACAAAGCACCTCTCAACTCGTTGCAGGAAAGTGAAAACTGGCCATTGAGAACCGAAAAAGGTGCTAGACAAGACAATTATGGGGGTTGCTCCATGGTCATCCCCTCTGACCCACAGTCATAGACCCATAGGCTATAGGACACTCAATAGATCTTTCCAGTCTTAAAGGAAACGGTGAAAACAATGATCCTTTTAGGGATGACAGGAGCAAAAAGAGGTCGTGATGACTTCATTCAAATTCCTCACTCCTCGACGCAACCACCAGAGCGAATTCAATTATGTGGCTGATAATGAGATACACCAAGGCCTGGTGAAACTCACGTCTACACCGATTGCTCATATTGTGCATCATGTTATGAAAACTAATTTAATAAAAAAATTATTTATAGCTGGAGAAAAATGTTTCACATCACCATTATCATAATCTGCCTGCAATCTAAAATAAAAAACAGGATTGGTTTTAGGTTGTAATGCTGAACAAAGTGGTATAATGTCATGTGGTCTTTTTGCATTCCTTCGAATCGCTTTACACAGGATTGAATCCTAAGCATCATTTCTATTTTATTTGGGTTTATTTTTTTTTTTTATGGGGGTTGCAAATGTCAGTCCTTATAATTTTTTTTTATTAAAACTTGCACTGGAATATTAACTTAAAGCAGTATTTGAAGATTTCTGAGGTACAACCAGTGCATGTTTTTTTATTGCAGTGCTGATACTATAAAAGATAAATGTAAGTTAAATTTATTGATGAGTTCTTATCATTGTTTCTTTGGTAACCTGAATAAAAAAATACCTGTGGTTCCAGTGACCAGTGGTTTCTTTCTTCTTCCTGGATCCACCTGATTCATGAAGTTACTAAGCAACTAAAGAACTATGAGAATGTATTTGGACTGTATTTAATATAATCAATTTGCTACAATGGCCTGGGACTGAAAATGACATGAAAAGTTCTGCATTCACAGTAAGTGCCAATCTGGGATCACTACACCTTAACAATGATAAAACTGTAGAATGGGTTCTATTAACATTGTTGTTGCTGAAGTGATTATTACTATTGTTGTTGTTGCTGCTGGTAATTAAATTATAGCACTGTTGCTGTTAGAGTTGTTGTTGTTGTTATTATTGTTGCTGCTGCTGTTGTTTAAATTATAGCACGGTTGTTGCTGCTGCTGTCGTTATTTTTGTTTTGTTGTCGTTGCTATTGTTGTTATGACTTTTGGTGTTATTGTTGTTTGCAGTGGTGTATTTGAGTAAATGTACTTCATTACTCTTTACTCAACTACAATATATGTACTTTTTTACTCCACTTCATTTTAATTGACAACCATTACCAATTACATTTGCAATGCAGCTTTATCTGCTCAGGCTCTTTTTTTCTGCAAAAGTGTCAATATCGCCATCTACAGGGCATTGAAGGTATACCATGCGATTTGTCTACTCCTGAAGCAACTCCACATGAAGGCGAATCCGCATCTTTCTGAATGCCAGGTGTTTCACATCAGTTAAGGACAAAGCTGCAGCCAGTAATGAAGTCGAAGCCAGCACAAGCAGTGCCAGCAAGTTTTGCAGTAAGGTATCCATTCTATTATTCAAGTACATCTGTGTTGTTGTTGCTGCTGTCTTTTTTAATTATAGCACTGCTGTTGTCATGATTGTTGTTGCTGTTGTTATTATTGCTCTTGTTGTTGGTGTGCCTTCCCAACACACCTGCAAAATCAATCAATCAATCAATCAATCAATCAATCATAATACATCTAGGCAGCGTGGGTGACTGGAAATGAAGCCATCAGTGTGTAAGATGGACATCTGTAATTCTTTGATTTTCTACCTCCTCCAACTGAACAGTGTGAACTTCCTGAGCAGAACAGATCAGATGACAGGAGAAGGCTTTCCATAGAGTGCACATCTTATCACCAATGGCAAACCCCTCAAACCAAATCCGGTATCAGACCTGTGGAATGAAAGCACGTTGTACAAGGTAGGACCTCGGATTGATTTATTCATCCACGTAAACAAATATTTTATTCATTCCAATCTGATATATAAAGATTATTAAATGAGGATCAGGTCTGAAACTTGTAGGTGAGCAGGGTATATGGAGTGCGTTAAACCCTGAATATCAATATTTCATAAACAAACTCTACAGAGAATGGAGATTGTGATTGGATTTGAGCCATTTTATTGCTTTTTAAATAAATTGATTTAAATATTTTAATACAATTATGCAAATAGATTTTTTTAGGGAAACCAACCTGTATGTTTTCTAATCTTTAGTACTGGTTCGTACTAAAATGTACCAAGCTATAGTACCAAATTCGATCCCCTTGACTTGAAATATGTCAGTTTTTTGGACAAGTAGTACATAGAGGAGTATTTTGTGACTATTAGCTGCTAAGAAGTCCTTCATTTATGGGGACACATCATGAAAAGAAAGCCAGGCCATCGCTAGGGACAGTTCGGTATAACGAACTAATTAAGTAAGGTCTAGATGTGAAAAGCTTCATACTGGCGGATTTGGGAAATTGGGGGAAACCAGAGAACCCAGAGGAGAACGTGTCAGACTTTGAATAGACGTTAACCTGAGCTCCGGATTGAACCAGGTGTCTTGGAGTTGCCCAATCATATCATATGAAAGTGAAAGACATCAATGTCCTGACATTCAGGTTGTCTGTATAAAAACAAATACAGTTAAAACAGAAACCCTAAATCAGACAATTAATACATCTGCTAGGATGAGAACGGGGTGATGCTGGAAAAAGATGTGCTGCTTAGACGTGATTAGATTTAAACTACGTCCGGCAATGAACACCGTAACGCACACCATGACCGCTTGTGACGCCTGACCTAATAATGGAACACCTTGCAATGTGACATGCGAAATTGCAAGGCTTTCCCTAAGGCCGTGCAAACTTTTCCACCGAAATCTAATAACAGCGTGATGTCGCTATTGCCAATTTCTTTGTAACTCCACATGCATAACCATCCCCCACTCCCTTAAAGGGGAGAACTTGAGATCTTAATCTGTATTCCATTATGGTAAATTGGCACGCTGGCGAAATTTCGGTCAAATATACACACTGATTACTACAATGAACAAAACAAGTAAAATACTTGAATAGTGTATATTCAAATGTTAGCAAAATACAAGAAAAATTGTAACCTATTGTGCCTATATTTCTTACACCTTTTAGAGATCATGCACATAATTCAAAAGATCCAATCTGAAGCATGGTAAAACCTCTAACATTTGGCATTTCCTGGTTTTACAAAGATTTCCCTGAACATTTGCCTTCCATAACAAAGATCTCATGACCGATGCACCGTATATCAATAACCGCAATATGAGAAAGAACTAAATTTATAAGCCCAATAAAGTTCTTTTCTCCTTAGAGCCACCTAAGAGGATCGTTTTTCACTCATGATTCTCTTTAATTCATTTTAGCGTCTCTGCTCTTGGCTTGGTGGCTTTTCATACGGAGGATATTAAGTTGCTTATATGGCATATTCAGCTCATTAAAGAGGAACTTGATCAGGAAACTGAAGCAGAGAACCAAATGCTGATTGTATCCACTGCTACAGATACAGCACTGGGTCTGAGCTCGAGTCAAAAGCGAGTTGATGTTAAAGTTCTATGCCTGATTCTTATAGAAACACTGATATATTACTAAATGGTGTTCAAGCAGCCTCTGTGATTAAGTGCTATTATAATCCTGACCACTAGGTGTGCACGAGTTGAGTTTTGTGAATGAAGGATCCAACAACTGAACCTCCGGTTATCCTACAACTTGAAAGCACTTGCATCGCCAAATACAGATAAAAAAAATCATGCAAATTGTATACACATAAAAATTCAGAGAAGGTGTGTACATCCAGACTGGGATGCCACAGATCAAAGTAAAAAAGAAATGTAAATAAATAAATAAACAAATAGAAAAGAGATGAGGTTGTTGCTTATGGAGTTTGACTCCTATGATTATGAATTCCTCACAAATAGACCAAGAACCGAGCCCATAATATCTGGGCAAAGAAAAAGTTTCAAGTATTATAATTTTTTTCCACAGTTTTTACATGGGAAAACGAGTAAACGTGCATTTCTGACATTCTTTGATAGAAGATTGTCGTCTTCTTCCCCGTCAATGCGTTGTAGGTTCTGTCATCAGTAGCGTACGTTGTCTAGAGTCTGTTGGGCTTTTCTTTGTTTTTAGAGTTTGTATTTCATAACATCCTGACAAAGATGACGGTAGACTACCGCAATTTCCATCTTAAATCTAAGAAATGGTGCATATTTTTTCCCAGTGCACGCCTGACAAAAACCAAAAAACCAAAGTGAAGAAACCATAACCTAAGCATGAAGACTTGCGCATATATATTAATTCATTTCATTTTTATTTGTATTCTGCTTTTAACAATGAACATTGTCTCAAAGCAGCTTTACACAGATAATGTGGTGATAAAAATGAATAAAATGTTCTTTATAAGTGTAAGTTTGTCCCTGATGAACGAGCCGGTGGCGACTGCGGCGTGGAAAAACTCCCTGAGATGGCATTAGGAAGAAATATTAGTTTATTAACAGTTTCTTGACTCTGAAATATGACTCGAGTCTCCTTGCTGGACTGACTTGCAGCGCTTTGAGATCACAGTACAGAACAGAGTAAGGATTTAGTTAAAAATAATAAATGCCTGCTCTTTTTTTTCATGAGGTCGGTCCTGCGTCTTTGCTTACTGTGAGGTAATCCAAACCAGGCCTGCTTTCTCCTGGTGATCATTAGAGCTGAAGGTGATTAATGAAATTGTCGAGTGCGTTTGTTCCAGAACCAAATTCTTGCGATACTAATATTTACTAACGTGTATGTCTGGGCCTTGGCTTTGTCTGATTGTATTCAGCAGACATAAAGCATGCACCATGTGTAAGAAGCCAATGTCAATAGTAAGATTCAGTACAGCACAAATACATTTTGTTTCCACCATAAATTGGTGAATTTTATATCTGGTGGGTTTCTGTTAATGTGCTCACTGGAAGTCATTATAATTTCTATGGTAATGGCTAAGTCATGTGCCACACAAATTAAAACGGAGAAGCCCAAACTGAGGCCCGTTGGCTCTATGAGGGCCTTCAAATTGTCCTGCCATGCCATAAATGTGGTATTTCATTAGAGGTCACTAAATAGCAGTAATCGGCATTGAACTCCATTGTACAATAAATTGGATTGTTTCTCATTGTAATGTTTCACTCAACTGAAACCTTTCGAACTAGAAGCCAAATATAGAGTAACATTTTTCCTTTATTAACATTGAATTATTACGAAATCATAATTTTGAGGAACCATGACAACTTTGATTTCAATATAATATTTGCTATAATGCAACATTTTATTTAGAAAAGTTTGGGCACCCCTAAACTAAGAATACAAAATTTTATTTAATTTTATTTTATTTTTTTGGAAGAACTCTCCTATAAATTCTATTTAAATATATATAAATTCCTATAATTCTATAAAAGGTTTATTTTTTTTTCGCTTTTGTTGATCTTTTTTAGTTTTTACGATTACGATTCTTTGCTTTTTATTTATTTATTACTTAACCAAGGACAGTATCAGAACATTATATACAGTGAGGAAAATAAGTATTTGAACACCCTGCTATTTTGCAAGTTCTTCCACTTAGAAATCATGGAGGGGTCTGAAATTGTCATCGTCGGTGCATGTCCACGGTGAGAGACATAATCTAAAAAAATAAAAAAATCCAGAAATCACAATGTATGATTTTTTAACTATTTATTTGTATGATACAGCTGCAAATAAGTATTTGAACACCTGAGAAAGTCAATGTTAATATTTGGTACAGTAGCCTTTGTTTGCAATTACAGAGGTCAAACGTTTCCTGTAGTTTTTCACCAGGTTTGCACACACTGCAGGAGGGATTTTGGCCCACTCCTCCACACAGATCTTCTCTAGATCAGTCAGGTTTCTGGCCTGTCGCTGAGAAACACGGAGTTTGAGCTCCTCCAAAGATTCTCTATTGGGTTTAGGTCTGAGACTGGCTAGGCCACGCCAGAACCTTGATAAGCTTCTTACAGAGCCACCCTTGGTTATCCTGGCTGTGTGCTTCGGTCATTGTCATGTTGGAAGACCCAGCCTTGACCCATCTTCAATGCTCTAACTGAGGGAAGGAGGTTGTTCCCAAAATCTCACAATACATGGCCCCAGTCATCCTCTCCTTAATACAGTGCAGTCGCCTGTCCCATGTGCAGAAAAACACCCCAAAGCATGATGCTACCACCCCATGCTTCACAGTAGGGATGGTGTTCTTGGATGGTACTCATCATTCTTCTTCCTCCAAACACGTTTAGTGGAATTATGACCCAAAAGTTCTATTTTGGTCTCATCTGACCACATGACTTTCTCCCATGACTCCTCTGGATCATCCAAATGGTCATTGGCAAACTTAAGACATGCCTGGACATGTGCTGGTTTAAGCAGGGGAACCTTCCGTGCCATGCATGATTTCAAACCATGACGCCTTAGTGTATTACCAACAGTAACCTTGGAAACGGTGGTCCCAGCTCTTTTCAGGTCATTGACCAGTTCCTCCCGTGTAGTTCTGGGCTGATTTTTCACCTTCCTTAGGATCATTGAGACCCCACGAGGTGAGATCTTGCATGGAGCCCCATTCCGAGGGAGATTGACAGTCATGTTTAGCTTCTTCCATTTTCTAATGATTGCTCCAACAGTGGACCTTTTTTCACCAAGCTGCTTGGCAATTTCCCCGTAGCCCTTTCCAGCCTTGTGGAGGTGTACAATTTTGTCTCTAGTGTCTTTGGACAGCTCTTTGGTCTTGGCCATGTTAGTAGTTGGATTCTTACTGATTGTATGGAGTGGACAGGTGTCTTTATGCAGCTAACGACCTCAAACAGGTTCATCTAATTTAGGATAATAAATGTAGTGGAGGTGGACATTTTAAAGGCAGACTAACAGGTCTTTGAGGGTCAGAATTCTAGCTGATAGACAGGTGTTTAAATACTTATTTACAGCTTTATCATACAAATAAATAGTTTAAAAATCATATATTGTGATTTCTGGATTGACCCCTCAATGATTTCTAAGTGGGAGAACTTGCAAAATAGCAGGGTGTTCAAATACTTATTTTCCTCACTGTAACTGCTTTTCCATTTTTGACAATTTTTTATAAAGCAAATGAATCTTTTTTTTTCCTTTATTATTTTATAACCAACAGCAATCTGAACCTATTGTTTTTCAGTTATATTTTTGCCTTTTTCTCTCTAGCTATTGTTCTGTCTATCCATCTATCTACAGAATTAGTCTCCTATTTCCCTTGGCAACAATTCTTACAAATTCATATCTGTCAAGTATTTGTTATGGATTCCTCATAGGCCAATATCTCAAATTTTCTCTTTCTTTTATGCAACATGAACTCTCACATGATGCTGAAGACACACCAAATCCCAGGTCTCCATCCATGGTCGTGTGCGCGTCCATGAAGGATTAAATGAGCGGCGTACGTTACCGAAAGCACGCTTTGGGCAATAAGCTAATCTTGGCTTGGGTGACACGTCGTTATAGAAATCGCTAACCGCCTGCACTGGGGCTGAAACAGCCACGAGATGGGTTTGCTTTGGGGCACTTATTAAGGAGTGAGGAGGAGCAGTGCTTGTGGAGGGTAAATTTAAATTAGCCGTAGCCTCTGATGTGCTAATGGCAGCATCGCTACAGACACATGCAGCACTAGGCTTGCTAATAGGCTTAAAAAAAACACATATGTCACACAGCAAATCAAGTAAATAAAGAATAAAGTGTAATAAAATGTGATGTCTGTTTACAAGCATTGGTTAGCTGCTGCACAACAAGAAGCTAGAATGGAGCTAAAGATTGTAAGGGTGTTGAACTAAATGTAGTGTGAGGAAAAGGGTGGAAAAACTATGGTGCTGCTGTGGAGCTTTGGGTTTGGATGTAGGATCAGGACCACCCAATCAGAAGTTGGAAATCATGCTGGGATATTCCGGGTTATTTTTTTCCATCGGATAAAATATCAAATGAATCTTTTGAAAGTGAGGGAATGACTGTTAATAGTGGCTGATAACATGAAGCTGTTTCGAGGATGTTCCGCAGTGTGAAATGGAAAAATAAATGGATATAACAAGCTTCGGATCAAATCGGTGTATAGGTACTTTATGGGTTGTATTGATTGTCTCAGTATGCTGCCCTTTTTTTTTTTCTATGCCGAGGCAGAATCGGATCCCGGAGATATTTTTGAGAACGGACTGAGGAAGGCTGTAAATAAATGTCACCTTGGCAGGTACTTGGCGTGTTTGGAAATGCTGACTCGTTTCAGTCTCTGCTTTATGACACAGTTACTCCTCGGCTCGTACAAATCATTTTGGGCACAGAGTCAGCAGGCGACCTTGTCGACTTTCCAGCTCCAAATTACCATTTAAAAGGCTTTTCTTTTACGGCCACTATTTATTTCAGACTTCTTGGCAGGCCGCTGAGTGTATTTTAGGGCCATCGAGCGGAATTTCATGCTGTCAGACGCGTTTGTATTCCAAGGATTTAAGCGAACGCCAAATTTACAGGCAGTTATTGACGGCGTCGAGTCGTTGGCTAACAACGCATGCAAAACGACAAGCGCAGCGAGGAAATGATGCTCCGATGAGCCAAGCTTTACGACTCTTTCGGTTTCCCAAGACCATGTAGAAATGACGAGTTAACGTAGCTACGAGTTCCTACAAACCCCGAAACTAAACATCACAAACGACGCCAGTATGAAATCGCACGAAAATAAACGAAAACGTTAGCCGAGCATTTGTGTTTAATTCATACATGGACTAGATGCTAATGAGAAATGTAATATTAGGTGTTCTGGCCATGATGGGTCTTTTAGCTGGAGTGTAACGTCTTGAAAGGAAAGGTCCAATAAAAACGCTCAAACTCTCAAAATCTTCTTAGATCTGATCCGCTTTTAAAAATGATTTGTGACCGTTAATGGCATCAATTGTTTCCAAATTCTCTACAATGGAAGTCATAACTGGAACTATTTTGTCAAATGTTTGTGGACACCTGACTATTAGCCTTTTGTATAGGATGTGTTGCATTAGAATTTCCCTTCAATGAAACACAAAGAGGCACAAAACAGTTCCGGCATTAAACCTGACACAGGAGCAATGTTACAGAACAGGGGTGTCAAGCAAAAGAGTAAATTCTCACAATACAAGCAATCAAGCATCGATCAAGAAAAAGCGTTCAACATTTCTTCCTAAAAAGTAGATTTATGATTGAGATATTGTTTAGAACTTGAGCTCAAAATGCTGGATAATTTCCAACCTGGTTGCATTGTTGATAGTCTGATCAGGCATTGATCTCAGATCCGCCATATCTGCTCATTTTAAGACCTCAGTCCTCATGATCCACCCATGAACAGCAACGGCACTTTTTCAATGAAACTCTGAAAGGAAGGGAAATCAAGTATACTCAATATGGATATACTATACTTACAATACACCATGTGATTGTGTGGGGTTTTTTTTTCTAGCAGTTAGATGCATCTTGGCATTGCATCCCTTTCTGTGATCTGATATTGCGTTGGAATTTTTGTGCAAGTACTTAAATTTTCCATTAGGATTAGGAATACAGACTATCGAGGCTCAGTCATAGGAACGGATTTATTCATTGTATACTAAGATAAGAACAGGTTTTTACCAAATGTCCTGAATAAATGAATCTGCCAATGGGTATTTTTCAACTTAGAGATGATCCACGGCGAATGCAAAGGATTAAAACCTATTGCACCGATATGCACTGTGTTTACAAAAGTATTGGGACACCTGGCTTTTCCAGTCATGTGTATTTCTTTCCCAAACATTTACCACAAAGTCAAAGGTACCAAATATATTTGGATACGGTAAAATTAGATTTTCCCTTCAATTCAACTTCAAGACTTAACTTGACAATGCCACTGTGCACAAAGCTAACTATATGAAGATACGGCTAACATGGCCTGCTACAGAGCTTTAACTCAACCCTCTATTGAACATGATGAACTGGAGCACTGACTTATTTTTTACGAACACCCTTGTGGCTAGATGAACACAAATCTCCACAACCCACACTTCAAAATCTCTTGGAACATCTTCCCTGAAGAGTGGAGGTTATTATAACACCAATCAGGTGTCTAGTAAAATATTGTCCACATTAGCTATTTAAGAAGCAAACAATATAAACAGTATAATTTAGACATTTTTATTTTTTTTTAAAAGGGGGGTACTGGAAATGGCTATACTTTTCAATGAGGTCTAATAAACCCTCTTTTCAAGTTTTATTCCAGCAAAATATATAATAAAAGAAATGTGACCATAATTGTATTGTAGAAAAGTATACAAAACTTGAACCTGAGAACAGAAAGGTCATGGGATGCGCTAAAAAACTAACACCACGCATATACAAGTATACAAAATTTTTTTTTTTTTTATCTTAAAGCAGCATTGTGCTTATTAAGATTAAAATAGCATCGAAACACAGAAACATGAAACCTTATGCAAACAACACAAATAAAGCGAGAGATCACTTGGATTTTTTTGCGCGTGTGTTTGTTCTTAATCAACGTATGAATTAATTTTATGTAATATGCTATTAAAAAAATGTCCATGGGTCAACCAAGAGCTCTTGCATAAGAGCTGAACCTACAGACGTCTTTCACAACCTTTAACCCGTATATAAAACAGTGTGTATATTGTAGAATTAACAATTTTGATTTATCCAAACAAAAATTATTATAAGCCATATTAATGACTAGCTAGAAAAAACCTGGCATCCTGAGGAGTAATAAATAAAAATACAAAAAAAACAAGCAATCCTTCTAGTATAATTGATTTGTGCGAACACCCTGGAATTTATACGATATTTGATACTATATTGGATGATGGAAAAATGGATAGCTGCCAAAGATTTTGTTGTGACGTCGCAATAAATGTATTTCTTATCGGTCGAAAAACGTCGCTCAAATTATGATAGCGATTGGATTAGTGGTTGTTTTATCAGAATTGTGCGACGGATTTTTGTAATTAATACATGATGGTCCATCACATTCTGTGCAATATTGAAATCGGTATTGAAATTGAATGGGAGAGAGAGAGTACGGCGTCGGCGTGGTTCTGTTACGCGAACAAAGAAAATCCTTTGGGAATTCAGCTTAGTCCAGCTGCTGAATAGTTCCTGCATTGTTTCCTGCTCACAAAAGGAGGTGCTGAGGTCGGTAGCGGCACAGTTTCACCCGCTTTCGCGTCTAAAATGAATCCTGTATAGAATTGGTGTAGTGAGAGGGGCGTTTAGGACCCCGTGCTGTCTAAAAAACGATTATGGCTCTCTTGAACGGTTTGCTTCGTTTTTATGATTGTGGTCCACATCTCGACCGGAGCTGGAGCGAATCCGTTTGTTCTGACTGCGAGGGGGACTTGCACTCGGGCGCCCCCTGCTGGAGGACGTTGCGCTGTGCTGGAGCGCCACCAGTTACGGTTTGCCCTGTTTAAGTTTTTCAATATGGTGGCACAGTTTGAGAGCAGGACCCAGCTTCAGGCCCATGTACTTCATGATCATGTCACTTCGCAGCAGCATTAACGCCTTGCCGTCGATCTCCTGCAAGCACAAAACACCCAAAAGCGAATTTGAAAATTGTGCATTGGCGCAGCTTTTGAAAAGAAAAGCGATGGGCCAGTAAATTCTAGCTATTTTAGATCGTGTGCAGAAAACCGCCTACGTGCTTCCTGAAGAGCTCGGCATGAGGTGCGAGGGCCTGAGGGTCTGCGTCCCGGACAAACTGCATCACTTCCTCTATACTCCACGAGGACGGGCTTCGGTTGGACGTCTCTCGCTCAGCTGTCTGGTGATCTGGACCGGTGGTAGAGCTGGCAGCTGAACAAACACACACACACAATCAATATTGTACCACTTATTTTGAAACTAATTAAAAAATGCCATATGAAGCCTGCATTGGTTTTACATGAAAATGGCTTCAATAATAGAATATTGAATACTATCACAAGGCACTACGCATACACACACGCAGCTTGATTCATGTCTGTACAGGAAATGTTTGTAAATCCAAGCTTTCTTACATAGCGTACCTTCCACTCGTCTGAGCATGCGTGTGGTGGCCATCTCCGATGGGTTGGAGTTGACCCGGCGCAGAGGGGGTTGAGGAGTGTATTGCGGACTGTTCGCAGCCGGACTCCGATGTTCGTTTGTAGCGCGCGGCGCCGGAGGCCGAGACGGCGCCGTGTCCATGGGCTCCTCGGGAAAATGCTGATCGGCAGAGACGCCGTTTTCCGAGGGGTCTGTTTCTGCAGGAATAAAGCCGGACATAACTACGTACTCACTTTCTTGCTATTGCTTCACAGTAACAAGGAGACTTCAGTGAACAATTATAGTTTGGTAAGAACAATAGGGCTCATTTCCTGTTTTTTTTTTATTATTAATTTATTTTTTATTCTCACTATTATTAGCCAAATCGAACCAAACCAAAGGCTGTCAAAGGTCTTACACCGTCTGCGGCACTTAATTAGGTAGCAATGCGGGCGCGTTAATTAAGCATCAGGGGGCTGCGCGAGGGATTCGAAGCGGATGAATGCTGAAGCGCTCGACGCTTAATGAGGGAAAGCAGAGAGACGGCGAACTCTCGCCATGGGCTTTTCAGCTGCAGCAGCAGGAAACCCTTCTATCACAGCAATTAACTTAAATGCTAATGCACCGGGGTGTGAGCCCAAAAAAAATTCGCTCCCTCGGCTCTTTGTTAAGCTGCGTCTCTACGTAGTATAAAACTGTTCGCAAAATCGCTACATGTACGATTGCAGCAGTAATACGAGGAAACGTCTGTGGAATTTTTCAAGAATGAAAAAAACAAAAAACGAACAAACAATGACCAATGTCTAAACAAACAAACTTCCAACCAATCTAAAGAATGAAGACACTGTGATGCCGGGAAATACCTTCTGAAGGGTGTGTGTCTGTTCTGGGTGGGTTTGTAGGAGTCGGAGTGCTGTAGGAGGAGGAGGAGTCTCTTGTGAAGCGTCTGCTGCCTCGCACTATAGATACTGCTTCCGAGCTCTCTTCCTTCACTGCGAGACAGAAAATAGAAGAATTGATGTTTCTAACTTTAAGCAAAATGACGAGTCCGAAGTTGAGGTTTTTCAAAACTTTGTGGACACCTGATTAGAATGTATTGTCCCATTTGCTCTTACTATAAACTCCACTCTTCTGGGAAGATGTTCCACCCATAATTTGTAGTGTGGTTGTGGAGATTTGTGGTCCTTCAGCCACAAGGGGGTTGTAAAGTTACTAATCTGTGATCCGTACGTGGATTAATTGTTCTTTTTTTTTTAATTTATCTTAATATTTTAACGATCGCAGAATGAAATAAATGTTCTGGGTGTTGTCAGGTTTGGGTCCCCTAAGAGAAAATTTTATCCAATACCTTCCTCCACACAATTGTGCACCTTCAACTTTCTGGTGAGTTTGGGTACCAATACTTGTGTCCACATACTACACGTTAGGTTAGTTAGCAAACAAAAATACCGTCATCATGCTGCCTCAGTCTCTCCCGTGCGCATCTTCACGTACCTGACTTGCTCCTGTCGTAGGCGTTGTGTGCGTTAGCGGTGAGGGGGCTGAACGGCTGGCTGCTGAACAGGTTGTCCGACTGCAAATGGTGGCACAGTGTCTCGAGGAAGCGCAGCACGAACGAAGCGCTTGAGGCTCGAGGTAACTTGACGTAATGGATCCCTCCCTCGGAGCGAACTGGGAAAATACAATGTGAAAAGTTATACAGGACTGAATGGAAATGGGAACGCATGCACTGGATGCACTGGACTCCTTTATCACATCGAATAGCATTAAGTATCTGGTTAAAGCGGTTGTTTTTTAACAGCCGGTCAAGGTGTGTTTCTTTTCTACGGCCTTACATACAAAACATTTATTTAACAAAAAATGTAATTTTTTGCCAAATCGAGTGGATAAAAACTGTTCCAACATGCAGCAAGACGATAATCAGGGTCTCTTTTTCAACTTTTGAACGATGGAAGAAACTCCTGACTCAGCACGACACCCTTGGCCTTATTTGCGGGATTTAGTTTTTTCAAGATATTGGGCTCATGATAAATTGAATAGATTTCAGTGTTTGACTCATTAATATCATTGGATTAACAGATTGGTGTGCTAAGAGTAACGTTGGTCTTTTCACATAAAATGAGTAGATTAAGCAAAAATGATAGTAGGAACATTATAACCATGTTACAGCATAGTACTTTGGACAAGTGAAAGTTTAAAGGGAGCACGTTTACTGAAGTAATATTTTACCTACTGTGTCTCTACTTAAACTCAAGTACATTGTGTACTTTGTCCATCACTGACCGCTACTGATTTGCCTGATCTGCCCGTATAGGAAATATTAAGGTTGCACTTTTTGCTTGGATGCAGAACATTTCTTTCCATTCACTGTGTATCATGACCCATTGGGCGCCATGGTGTGAACAGCAAAACGGTCTACAAATTTCAAGCACCTACACACACGCTAGAGTCACTACTACTCCCTGTTTCTTACAATATCATTTGCATAAGGACATGATACAGTCCCATTCAAATACTCGCTTTGATTAAGCGCTTTATCTTGGTCTCAGCTGCAGTAGATCCCAAGTCTATCCTAAAATACCCCTGGGTCAATCTCAGGGTACTCCGCACACACTTTTTTACCCCTGTGGGTAATTTCTCTCAGCCAATCAACAAATTGGACAATAGTTTGAGGTCCCATACATGAACGTGAGACTCTGGCCAGACGTTTAACCCGAGCTCAGGGTTAAACCGGGGACCGGCTGTTCGAGGGGCCACGACACTGCCTGCATGCAAATACGTTTTCCCTGCGAATGTAATTTGAATGTTACCGAGCTGGATCAATCTGTGGAGCCTTGATTTGCATGCGAACTAACATCAAACCTCGGATCGAACTTTCGAGTGGAGATGCGTGTATGGTTTCAGCAGCCGTCCTCTTGTGCGTTTTCGTGGATACAAGGGGAGATTCCTTTGTCGCTTTTGCCGGTGTCGAATTGTAAGGATTTGGCTAAATTAAGGAAGCAGACCATCACAACAGATGGCCGCACCAACACACACACACACACACATACACACCCACCCACACCCACGTATATGCTCCCCCTGAGAGGAGGCCCACTCTAATGCTCCTAACCAGGTTACACACAATGTCAGTCTTGATTACCATCAGCGCTGCCCAGACAGGCTTCCTTTCACAAACACACTGAGCAGATTTTCTTGATACGATTTTTCTCGTATTAATTCAGACGGACACGCAAGCTTTCCAAATCTCATATCGGCAGAATCAATTTGATCTAGAAAAGTTATATTTCATACACACACACACACAGGCTTGGCGGTGTATAAGCACGGGCATTTAGAATACACAGAGAAGTTATTGAATTTTGGCTTGTGAAACTATATTAGGAATCTTTCGATTTCATTTTGGGTTTCATTCACAAACACACACACACTTACCTCTGATGATCTCACCGCCGTCTGACTGCGACTGCAGGAAGCCGAAGAGAGTTTTGGGCTGGTACGCGCAATCCACGCATGCCTGCACGGCGTGCTGCAGCACAGTGTTCACCGGGCCGGGCCCGAAATGATCCGGCAGCTGCAGCATCAGCTTGCGGTCCAGGTGCGGGCCACACTCGCCGTGCTTGTTCACGTACACACACACTGCAGAAAGAGAAAGACCGGCTGTAACAAGGTATCCGTTTTGTCCTCTAAGTCAGAGGTCCCCAACGGGCCCCCAAGTGGGTCAATTGGTACCGGGCCGCAAAGAATGAATACATAACTTACATTATTTCCGTTTGATTTATTATCTGATTCCGAACGATGTTTTATTTTGGATATTTACCGGATTCTCTCTGCCACATCGGCGTCACTTGTCTCAGAAGCGGCGACACAAGTTTGTCGATGTGTGATGACCTAAAAGGTCAAATCGATTCACACGGGAGTGTATTGGCGATGGCGGCTCTGGTGTGATAATGCTTCTGATGTCAAAACCATTTCATCTTATAAACCCGGGGAGATACAGTGAACTGGTTGCCCGTAAAAACCAACCAAACACACCAAATCCATTTTTTTTTTTAATACATATTTAACAGAATTCCAAAATCTAAATCGTTTTTCTCTTCACTCATTATACTCATCCTACCGAATGTATAACACAACATACATAATGCATTACATGATTACATACATACACAGTTATATCCACGGCGATACACACGCTGTGCTGCATACAAACTGCTATACAAGATTGAGCGTTAATGTACATACATATTAATAAGAAAACCAATGGAGCACAGCCGCTCCTTTACACGTCAGTGGGTCTCAAGACGGGGTCATGGGAGAAGAGCCAGGGGGTGATTTGTTTCTCAGTTCGATTTGACAATCAGGGAAAATAATATTTTATGGTTCGACATCTCCGGGAATTTTTTTTTATTTACATTTTCAACCAAATTGAGCTCCACAATTCTCCACCGATTTCTCCATCAGCATGCCAATTCCTGAGTAAGCTCGTTTCTTTTCATATCGGCTGTCAATCGTTTCAAATATTTAAACGTATGATTCTCACGGATTAACTTTATGCGATTAATCGCAACTTACTTGCACATTTTTATCTGTTCTTCAATTAATACTATTCAAGTTTTGAATTCTCTAATCAACATGGATGAATATGGATACTTTATGCAAATGTATGTTTATTTTTAGTGAAACCAGACTCAACATAGAGAATGAAGACAAATGATTTGTGTAAATGTTTTAAAGTTATTGTGGTGTTATGTCATTTAAAAGTCAGAGGGACACCAAACAGAACTTTTGCCGTGTTTCCACACGGACGGTTTTAATTGCCGGATGTGTGCACCTTGCCGGATTTTGAGGCATGATTCAAGATTTGGCGCATCAGTTAAAACAAATGTTTAGTGTTGTTTAGATCAGGCATAACTTTATGACCACCTGCCTAATACTGTGTTGGTCCCCCTTTTGCTGCCCAAACCGTTCTGACCCGTCGGGCATTAACAATATTAACTTCTTCAGCAGTTTGAGCTACAGGAGCTCGTCTGTTGGATCGGACCACACGGACCAGCCTTCGCTCCCCACGTGCATCACTGAGCCTCGGCCGACCGTGACCCTGGCGCCGGTTCACCACTGTTCTTCCTTGGAGCCCTTTCAACCGATACTGACCACTGCACACCGGAAACATCCGACAAGAGCTGCGGTTTTGAAAACACTCTGACCCAGTCGTCTAGCCGCTGTCAAACTCGTTTAGATCCTTTCGCTCAACCGTTTTCTTGATTCTAACACATTAAGTTTGTAAACAAAATGTTCTCTCGCTGCCTAAAATATCCCACCCACTAACAGCTGTCATGATTAATAGAAAATCAGTGCTCATAATGTTATAATGGTGTGTGTGTATATATATATATATATATATATATATAGTTATAGATAAGTCTCAGCATTAGTGTAAATGGACAAGACCTTACCTGTGGATAACACTCCAGGGTCTTTGGTCATTTGTAGACTGGAGAGTCGGCCATCTGAGACAGATGAGGACAAAGACGGGCTGGAGAGAGGAGGAAGAACTCTTGGTTTCCTCTGGAAAAACGCAGGAAATAAAAAAAAAAGTCAATAATTTCAGACAAAGGCCTGGCTGTCACTGAGCTGCAGTTTAAATTAGAACCCTTAGCCTTCTAGGCCTCCTGAGCGGTGGTTAATGAAGCGCTCAGAAGGAACTGATTCTTTACGGTGAATAAACATTGCATTTGGGTAATTCCTCCTGAAATGCCAAGCAACATTGACTCTCAGTAGCATGAGGCTAAGCAAAACAGTGCGCTCGTTTCACTTCCTCTTTGAGAACCTACAGAAACAGCAAAGACGTACTGTAGCCATTGCTGTGCTTGAACCCTCCTGCTCTTTTTATTATTATAATGAAATAATTTGATTCACAGTACGTCCTTTTGTGTCCCGCTGTCTGGTCTGTAATGTGTCATGTGCAAATTTATTAAACACCTTGTACACCTTTATTATTGCATGCAGCATAGTGGCCTGTATAATGTTATCATCATATTACTAAGATATTATTACAACAATAATTAAAAGTAAAGAAATGCGGTTGAAAGTTTGCATTCCTTCTTTTGGACATGGTTTATTTACTCTAACAGTGTAAATAAACCTCATTAGCAACAGTGTGCTAATGAGGTAACCGCCCTGGGACTCGGACCTTGCTGCCAGGTTTGGGTCCTCTCTTTTTGTGCAGCCTGGGCTCCAGGTGCTCAGGCTCGGCGCTCTTGTTTGTGCTGTCCTGCAACTGCGTCTGGCCGTTCTGGATGGCCTTGAGCATGGCAATGGTCTGGCTCTTGGGCCGGCGGCCCCGCACCCCCTTCCGGACGGGCAGTGGGGGCAGGGGGTGAGGGAGCTGGTACGGAGATTGCATGGAGCGGCGCCACAATCGGGATGGGGACGAAGGAGGAATCGGGTTCTTGGGGACTGCAACGAGGAAAATAACACAAATTAGGCTGCCATTAATACAATTTATATATAAATAATAATAAAAAACGACCATGCTTTTATACTACAGCGAATCTGATTGGTCGGGATTATCAGTCAGGGGAAACTAGCTAATACAGTCACACGGCATTTGGCAGACAACTTTATCCTAAACAGCTGAGGATTAATGGCCTGATCAAGGGAACAGTGGCAGCTTGGTGGTGCTGGGATTTGAACTCCTAACCTTCAGACCAGAAGTCCAACATCTGAAGCACCGAGTTACGACTTCCTATTTAGTTTTTATGGAACAAATCTGCCGTTTCTGCGCTTTTTACAACAGCTGATAAAGGACTAGTTTGCAACAGGCAAGATGGGTTCTGTCCGCCTAATAACTTACTACACAATGGTTGCTATTTTGCAGATGTCCCAAACTATAATATATATAAGCTATAAATGAGAAGTCGGTTTTCAGGGCATGTGACAAACGTACATGTAGATGATTTCGGAGTAAGTTATGAGCCGGCACATATAAACAACATTCAGCATGTCTAATTGTCTGTATTCTACACTGGCGCCTGGCACACCGGATCATGAGGGTTTTCACACCCTACATCAAAATTCACTCCTCAGCAAACAGACAGGGCCGATTCGCGCCTGCCGTGCATTTTCACACGGTTTCCTGTTGCCACCCAGCTGTAAAAATATATATATATATACATATATTTAACAACCATATGTTTACTGATCATATCACCAGATTCCCTTTCTCTTTGTTTCACTTCCAAACAAAAGCTACAGCCGATCATTTGATTCCAACGAATGCACTCTAGTGCCAAGAAGTCAAACGAAACAAACGCTGGATTTTTAAAAGGGATTTATGCGAGGGGAACAAAATCACACGCTCGGATTAGAAATGCGTCGAGTAAACCCGGATGCAGCGGGTCGTTCATCTGAAATTCATCAAAGCCCTTTCATGTAGGGACTGATGCTAAAATATTAATCTCGGCTTCTGAGCTTTCTGCCACGACTAATCAAACGACTCGGATGCGTTCGGTTCCTCGGCTTTCTGGCCCGCGTCCACGCGCATGCACCGAGCCGCGGAGGATCAGATATCTGCAATTCAAAGTGTCAACCAATCCATCAATGGATGGTGCGAAATGGCACAAGGAGAAGCTTTGTGGAAAAACACACAAAAGCACCCTTTCCCCCTCCTTTCCTTTCCTCTCTCGCTTTCTCTCTCTCTCTTCTCTGTACACTGCATCACAAATGAGATCAGATAAAGTGCTCATATTTCAGCGGGGCTAAAAGGGCGCCCGAGCTTCTCCTAAGTACATCTGGGAGCATTCGTAAGGGCGCTGCACGTGGTCGCCTCCCCCGAGCTTCACGCCAGGAACACATAAAGGAGGGAAGGAGAGAAAGACGGAGAGAGGATGAAGAATAGGAGAGACGTGCTATCGCTGCGATAACTTTGTTTATAGGATCGTCAGAAATATGGAAGCCCACCCGACACCACGTCGAAGCTCCGTCCTCTGTGAAAACAGATCGGGTTTATGTTCATTCGTCAACTCTTGGTTAAGGAAAACATGTGGACTCGATCAGGCCGCCTCTCGCACCGAGTGACCCGGTGACCTCTGGGCCGCGAGCAAAGCCGGCGTTGGCCAGGCGCCGGGCCAAAAATCGCCGAGGCATGAGCCCTGGGGGATTCGGATGCCTTCTGGTTGGGGGGGTACACAGGGGTACGAGAGCAACCCGTGAGTTAATTGGTGCATTTCTAGATATTGCTCCACTATTCCCAATTTGGCCTGCTTGATGAGTTAGAGAAAACCAGACCATAATCCAAAACAAGAACCACATGTTGGTGGTGTGTGTGTGTGTGTGTGTGTGTGTGTATTGTTATACATGTTTGAGTAAAGACAAAACTAGCTGCCTCTGGTAAATAAAAACAAAATTGAAATTCGAACAATTTGAAACTCTGAATTAAAAACATGCCGCATTTAGAAGGTTTCATGTCAGTAAAAGTCCAAACAAACCACCAATATTTTAAAATCACAACAGTTTTGTTTTTGCCCCAAAATATGAACAATAACAATAACAATAACAATAATAATAACAATAATAATAATATGATAATAATAAATAAC